>NC_061514.1:120633132-120698703 GCF_022539505.1 Lolium rigidum | reverse complement strand
TGGCCAACAAAAGACTTTGATCCTCACGAGGTAACTTGAGGGTCTGAGCTTTTTATAAAAATTAACATTCTTAGCTATTAGGAAGGAATACATATATTTTACGAAGAAAACACCATAATTAGCTAAAAGCCAAGACACTCTATCTGGCTCGTCAGAAAAGCTAACTTGAATACAAGTCTCCAATAATTTAAACCACATCTCCTTGGTTTCATCTCTTAGAAACCTTCTAAATTTTAAAAAACAAAACATGTAGTAAACACTATATTTACAATGACATTGTGGCTATAACATAAATTATATAAACGAGGAACACTTTGTCAAGAGGCTTGTGACCAATCCAACTGTCCTCCCAGAAATGTGTCTTCCTACCATAATCAATAACTCTCTTACAACAACTATAAAAACTATCATTAATAGACACCAAACCTTACCAGAAATGTGAATGTGCAGTACTTGGTTTGCATGGAGTAAACGTGTTTTTTCAAGTATTTTGATCTAATAACTCCTACCATAACCACTTTCATTCTCTAACCTCCAAATGCACTTACAACGAAGGCTACGATTCTTGAGCCTTGAGGTGTAGATTTTTCACCCCAAGGCCCCCTTGACCTTTGGGTCTACAAACATCAACCCATTTAACTAAGTGGTACTTCTTAACATCTATATTTTCTTACCAAATATACGAGCCCGAATGACCCCTTTTGGCATAACAAAGGAAATCATATACTCCCTCCGCTTCTAAAAAAGTTGCTCAACTTTGTCTAGATACGGATGTATACATATATATTTTAGTTATATATACACCAGTATCTAGAAAAAGTTAAGCGGCTTATTTTAGGACGGAGGGAGTATATAACTAGGACCATTACTAAGAAAGGCTTCTGTCATTGTCTTGCCAACGATAAAGCCATGAGGGGGTGAACTAGATGACATGATGCTCAGAACGGTGTAACTCAGTGGTTTACCCAGGTTCACGTCTTTTCGATGGAGGATCGCTATATCCTGCTAGAATTCACTATAATGGCACAAAGAACAGATTACAACAAGATGTTGCGACCTTGTCTTCACTATTGTCTTTCCCTAAGGTTGTCCCCATGCCGGCTTATAAAAGCGCCAAGACCTAGGGTTTGATGGAGGTACAAACCTAACCGAGTAAGGAGTTCTAATCTATCCCAACAAGTATGATGTGTCTTGCACTACAAGTCTTCCGTCTTCCTGAACCTTTTGGAATCCGGTTTGTATCTCCTTAATCTCCATCTTCTTGCAAAGTAGGTAGCCTGGCTGTCTTGACAATCCTGCCACCCAAATGAGCCACCTAGATTGCTAGGCTAGGCCCCTGCCGTGTGGTACACCCTATTCGGCATAACCCCAAAAGTGTCAATCAAAATAATCCTATTACGTATCGAAGAAACATTGCCTTTCCAACTAAAATTCCTTTTCTCTATATATTTTGTCCTCGATATCTTTCCAATCACTATCCTTTAAACGTTTATAATGCATAGGGACTCCTAGATACTTGATAGGGAATACCGCTTTTTACAAATGAAGATATGTGCATGCATATCTTGTTTATCTAATGCAGCACCGGAAAACAAAACCGCGCTCTTATGATAATTAATTTTCAAATCAGTGAGATGTCCAAAGATACACAAGATAAATTTTACATTTCTAGCACTTTCTAAATTATATTCAAACATGAAAATTGTGTCGACACATACTGTATGATGGCTATTCCATCATCCAGCAAATCAGATGCTAAAGCTTATTAATCCACTTTCTTGAGCTCTCTTAACTAGCAGAACCAAGGCTTTAGCAGCAATATAAAAAAGAAGAGGAGAGAAGGGACCCCCTATATTAGGCCCTTTCCAGCCTAAAAGTAAGGTCCTAAAGTATCATTAACCATGATACAAACTTTACCATTATTAATTACAGCTTTGGTTCAGTACCGAAAACATTTCATACTCCCTCCGGTCCGGTATTCTGGGCTTATTAGGAATAGCACTGTGATCAAGGTGCAAAACTATTGGCTAATTGGAATCTCATTTTCCCGTATGACGCCACCCATTAGCATGCCATTTCGAGTGTTTCCATTAAGTATCGCTATTAAGGTGGGCAAGTGTAGCATCATTTTGACCCACCTTATGCAAAGAAACCTTTTCACACAACCTAGGAAAAAGGAGAGAGAAGCATGCGTTGTGGCTAGGAGTAAATCTAGGAAGCAATTAATAAGGAAATTAAATAAAAGCAGGCCTTATTCCTTAGGTGTTTTGGAACAAATAGTTTTTCACAAGGAGCCCAGAATACCGGACCGGAGGGAGTATCTAAGACTGAAAACATAAATTAAGTCTCAGTTAATTTTGTTGTATGCCTTTTGGAAATCAACTTTAAATAACATCCTAAACTTTTTTCTATCCATGTAATGTAGTGTTTCATGTAAAATGGTAACACTTTCTATAATAAATCTGTCTTTTATAAAGGGAGATTGGATGCTAGAAGTAATTTTATCAGCCATACCAATAGCTCTATTTTTAGAAATTTAATGAAAATCTTAGATTACGTTAAGTAAGCAAATGGTTTTGTATATCTGTAATTTATCTACCCTCATTTTTTAGCTATAAAAATAGCTATTCCATAGTTGAAATGTTGTCCAAATTACCATCATAGAATCATTAAACAAACACAAAAGATTCAAATTAATAAAGTTCCAAAACTTCCAAAACAATTAGGCAGGAAAAACCGTCATGGCCGGTTGCCCCGTTATGCTTCATCGAAAACACGACATTTTTTAATCTCCATCAAAGCAAAAGGCTTTGTCAAAAGATCTTTGTCCGCATTATCATGATCAATAGGCAAAGGAGTATCTAACCGCACAAGTAAGAGAGCTACCGAACCAAAGATCTTTTTTGTAGAACTAGCATAAGCAAGTAAGTTTTGATCACCTTCAGTTATAACATTTTCCTGGCATAATCTACTCAAATCTTACGCTTATGTTTACTACCACTAGCTTTAATCATAAAGTATGTCCTATCTCCTTCAAGGATATCTCTCTCCTTTACTCTTTGTAACCACTTATCTTCTTCCTCTTGAAGAATTTGATTTAATCTGTTCTGAAGATAGCTTTCCCTATAATCGTAGCTAGTTAGCAACAGATAAACGTACTAGCTCACTTTGCTTATCAATATAATCAGGTTGCTTAGAAATCGCATCTCTCTCTCTCTCTCTCTCTCTCTCTCTCTTTCTCTCTCTCTCTCTCTCTTGTGTTCTTATATTCCAACTTTTAAGAGTTGTATGAAGATTAACAAAACCACTAAGACATCTATCAGTATTACTACTGTATTCCCTCGGCGACCATGTAACCAGATTGTAGAAACAATATCTACCAGGTCAGACTGGTCAGTATCCGCAAGAAGAGAACCAAGATAGTTTGAAACTTAAACATTTGCTGATGCACTCCGGTATCCAGTAATAGAGCTGCTGAAATGTGAAGGTAGGGAAACAGAGTACTTGCCCGAAACGAAGGACGCGCGAGCTAGTTTGAGTAAAGCACTTAAGCCACGAGTGAAGACAGGGGGAGATTTAATCCTCGGCCACCTGCACAATCCGAGCGGAGGTTCGCAGAGCGCGTCGATCGTCAGGGTAGCACCCCTAGAAATGGCAAGCGAAAACCTTGAAGCAGGAGCACAGAGGAGAGGAGAGGAGACGCAGGACGCGATCCTAAAACCGATCGGGCTGCGGTAAGAGGAACTGGAACTGACAAGCACCCCTTATGTTATGGGCGCGGCACCGAATTGAATGAGTAGAACAAAATGGTTTCCCAGAATCGCCGGCCGGCCGGCCGTGAACGTCGCGATCAGGTCAATCGTCGGAGCGGATGGGGAAAGTCCCATGGATGGATGGATGGCCTGTTCCGGAGCCACGGCCATGTTGCGTGAGTGTATCGATAAGGCACGCAGGACACGCATCTCGGTCGACCGATCGATCGATCGAGCTCGGCAGGCACAGGACCGGCCAGCTAGCGGCGCAAATCCAGTCAGCCAGCCGGTGGCCCCGCCGGCCGGCCAGCCGGCGCCGCGCACGCACGTTTCCGGCGTGCATGCGATACGTATGCCGGTGAACTCTGCATCTTCTACCGTACGTGAAATTAGGGCGTTCGTTGGATGTGTAGAGGAGAGTTTACTGTTGGAAGTTTTTAGATTGATTTTGCGTGCATGTGGATGTGGCGGCAGCTCGCCAGCAACAGTGGTCTCGCGGCGAGCCGGATCGGTCCTGTGCGCCATGAAGGCGCGGCGATGGGCGCCGGAAGACGACACGCCGTACGCTCGCCGGCCACCTCACCACACAGCGCGCGGGCGGGCGACGAGAGGGGAGAAGCGAGGACCATCGATCTGATCGACCGATCGGGGGAGAGACCTCGGCCCGGCCTCGATTAAATGCTCGCCCTCTCATCGGGTGGATCGCGATTGGCAGCGATGGTTCCGGCGAAATGCCCGTCCTGCCCTCGCCGGAGCTCACGCTGACACGCCGGGCCCGCGCGCGGTGCCCGAAGAAGATACCGCGCCCTTGCTCTATTTATGCGTCTACACCGACCTCCGCACAAAAGCGGCCAGCCACACTGCACCACACGCTACTTCACTCCACTCGGCTCGATCACTGCCTCTCCTTCCTCACTTGTCCTCTCCCTCTCACTCTGCTCACTGGCACACACATTGGGAGCCACTGTACTCGCTCGCTCGTAGTCACTGCCCCTGCCAAGAAGATCTCCCGTAGTCAATTCTCACGATCGATCAGGCCAGGGCTAGCTAGTTACTTGAGCGAGCGAGTGAAAAAGAAAGGGAGGCCGGACGGGGAGAAATTCGTGTGAGCGAGCGCGAGTAAGGAATTAAGAGGGAAGATACAGAGAGTTGGAGCTTGTGATCAGGGGATTGCGGTGATGGGGCGATCGCCGTGCTGCGAGAAGGAGGGGCTGAAGAAGGGGCCGTGGACGCCCGAGGAGGACCAGAAGCTGCTCTCCTACATCGAGCAGCAGGGCCATGGCTGCTGGCGCTCGCTGCCAGCCAAGGCCGGTCAGTCAGCTCACCACCCCTCGCCCCATCCATCTTAACTGCATCGATCGCTTACTAATTCAGTCCTGCATTCTGCTCTGCGTGGTTACCTGAATTGTTTCTGATGTGGACAACAAAAATCAATGGGGTTTTGCAGGGCTGCAGCGGTGCGGCAAGAGCTGCCGGCTCCGGTGGACCAACTACCTCCGCCCGGACATCAAGCGGGGAAAGTTCAGCCTGCAGGAGGAGCAGACCATCATCCAGCTACACGCGCTCCTCGGCAACAGGTACGTATGATGATCCATTCTCCTACTATCTAATTTGCACTTGCACCCACCCTAAATTCTCTTGATTAATCCCGTACCGTACCTGAGAGGATCATGCGTGATGGAATTCGACCTCCTGGGACAATTTTGACTGCTCGTACTAGTTTGCTGACTTGACCGAGACAGGCCAGGTCAAGAACACGCTAGCTAGTGATCATGCTGCACCGTAGTAGAGTACTAGTCTTCTTCAAAGTTCACAAATTTATGAGGGCGTGAGATCGCAGTAGTAAAATGGCTGCACGTACTGCTACTCTTCTCTGATTTGCAGCAACGTACACAATATTTTCCCCTGCATTGCGCATAACTAGCCCATGAATTAGGAAATTTCATCTCCAATTGCGATCTAAGGGCAGCTATCGATCATCTCTGTTTCAGAGATGCCGATCGTCTTCGTTCTACTGTGATCTCACAGTGCTGCACAGAACTAGTAGCATCGCTGTTCATCCTTTTTTTCCTGACAGAAAAAAAAGTACTCGTATGGTTCATCATATCATTTAACCGGCCGGGCCTGTAGAAAAACTATGCACGTATGAGTAGCGCGAGCTGGTGAATGAATGCACGCATCAACTTTGGGGAAAAAGCATGTAAAAGTTGGGCCATGTGTGCCTCTCCCCCGAATTTTCCCTTCTCTTTTCAACATGATTCGGCATTCAAGCTTGTCATTAATGGCGTGGCGGAGGAGGGGAGCCCCCCATTGCCGTGGACCAGTGTTGGCGGTTCCAGTACACTGTAGCCACCTGCACTCTCGCCATTTGACTCGCACGCCCTGCTCCTATCATGCAGCTCTGCACTCTGTCTCTAGTCTGTGCTACTGCATCTGCATGGCCAATTGGACATGGCACCCCTTGAATCTCATCCGAGCTACCGTTTCGAGAAGATTTTGCATGCAGTAATTTTGATGTGAATTCTGAGATTTTCCTCCTGTGGATCGGCGCTGTTGTACGCAGGTGGTCGGCGATCGCGACGCACCTGCCCAAGCGCACCGACAACGAGATCAAGAACTACTGGAACACGCACCTCAAGAAGCGCCTCGCCAAGATGGGCATCGACCCCGTCACGCACAAGCCGCGCTCCGACGTGCCCGGCGGTACGGGCGGCGGTGCCGACGCCGGCGCGCAGCACGCCAAGGCCGCGGCGCACCTCAGCCACACGGCGCAGTGGGAGAGCGCAAGGCTCGAGGCCGAGGCGCGCCTGGCACGCGAGGCCAAGCTGCGCGCGCTCGCCGCCGCCTCCGCCTCCAACAGCTCCACGTCGGCTCAGTACCTGCCTCACCCCGCCGCCGCGCACGGCCTCGACTCGCCGACCTCCACGCTCAGCTTCGCCGACGGCGGCGCGGCGCTCGCGTCCGTGCTGGAGGCGCACGGCGCCGCCGTGCGCGCCGCCATGCAGCAGCCCATGCAAGCGTACGAGGAGGCGTGCAAGGACCAGAGCAACCACTGGAGCAATGACGTCGACGCCGCCGACGCGGGCTTCGCAGCAGCGGGCTTCACCGGGCTGCTTCTCGACGTTTCCTTGAACCACAACACTACAAGGCAGGCGGGGAGCATCGACGCCGAAGCGGAGGACGCCAAGGCGCACGAGACGGAGGAGGAGAAGAACTACTGGAACAGCATACTCAACCTGGTGAACTCGTCGACGTCGCCGGCGGCCGTGCCCGAGCACGAGGAGTACTCGCCGGCGCAGGAGTTCTGAGTGCTGACCTTCGGCTTGCCCGCGCGCGCGCAAACGACCGGGCACATGACACAGTAAATAGTTAGCGGTCACCGTGGAATAAGATGGGACTAATGCTCTGATTTATCTGACACAGTGCTCTGATTAAACGTGTGAGACGATGCTGGAATTTATTGCATGTTTCCTTCGGCCAAATTTCTTACTATTACATGTTCTGTAAGACTAATGTTTATTAGTACTTGACTACTGTAATTCTATAGCCATTTTCACCATCAATATACACCGAGCTGAATCTACTTGCTATGGACTCAATCATCTGTTTTTTTTTGTAGGATCACAGGTTGAAATCCTACCTTTGCTAGTTTTCAGTTGCATAATTTTGTTTTGCAAATTTTAATCAACAAAAATTTCTCATCGCTAAGACCAAATTGCTATATTACAAATTTACAAGTCTGCACCTTTTAGGACGTACCTTATTACACTGTGAGTAGGCTAGGATAATGATAGCTTGACGTTGATATAAATGCTTGAAATGACCACTGAGATTTGAAAACAAAATTCCAGGAAGCTTATAAAATATTCATTAGAAATTTTTCATGTTTCTCTACCAAAATTCACTGAATTCTTTTTGGAGAAAAACAATTTATTGGTTGGCATTTTCGACACCGTCCATCCATCCCGATCTAGCGGTGATAAAATAGGTGGCATCAGACTGATCATACCTAGCGGTACCAAAAGTGTGGGATCAGTACCAAAAGAATGTCGGACAGGTACCAATATATTTGATTTATTTTATTTCATAAAAAGACACTTAGATAATTTTATCAAATGGCTCCACTTGTCACTACCTCTTCCTAGACAGCTCTCTCATCTCACTATCTCCCCACTCTCCCCCTTACAAATCCACCGCCGATGCCCCTTAAATTCGTCACGTTAATCATGAGTTTTTGTAGGATCACATGTTGAAAAGCAACTTTGGTAACACATTTTTGTTTTGTAAATTCTACTAAACTAAAATTTCGCATCACTGTGACCAAAATTATTGTACTTTATTACAGTTTTAAAAGTGTGCACCATAGCATGTACTTCATCTATTCCAAAATAAGTATCGTAAGTTTTTTTAGATATTGATGTATATAGATATATTTTAATGTGTAGATACATACATTTCTTCTGAAGGTGCCACACTTTTTTTCAAAACGGATGGAATAAATTATATTCGTAGGGTGGGATAAAGATAGTTTGACGTTGATACAATTACTTGGAAAGACCACTAAGGATGTCAATTTTATCCATGGGTACGGGTACCCATACGTACCTTTTTTTTTGAAACTGGGGTACCCATGCGTACCTTACCCGCATGGGCAGGGTATTATTCTAAAAAAATAGTCAAACTTTACTTGCTTTGACTTTTTTTTTAAAAAAAAATATATATATATATATATAAGCCTTAAGCATTGGGATGGAGGTAGTACCTTTTATTGGGCTGCATTCAGTGCGGATCATCAAGACACGCCGGCAGCGGAGCGCCGCTCGCTCCCGCTAAGAGCGGCGAATAGGGGGCTCCGGAAGTTAGCAGAGGTGTACTTGCTGTAGTCGGCCTTACAAGGCCCAGCCCATGAACTATCCTAGCCCAGTGTTTTCTCACTCGTCGCTGACAGCTGAAAAGGACGGGGATAGGAGAGACTGTGGCACCATCGTCTTCCTCCTCTCTTATCCGGAAGGAAGGACACCATGCTCCCCATGTCCGTCCACCCCGCCACTACACCGGCCCTCGCCTCGCGGCCCCGGGTCTCCCCGCCCAGACCTTCCACCTCCTCCTCCTCCCCCGCCATTGTCCACTTCCACAGCAGGAGGCTGCCCCTTCGCTCGCTCCGCAGCCTCGCCGCTGCCGCCGCCGCGGAGCCGTATGTCGGTTTGGGAGAAGATGAGCCGCTTGGCGGGGGTGTAGATGCGGAAGCCGTGGAGGAAAGCGAGGAGGTTATTCTCTTTTCAACTGCTCCCAACTTGCTCATTTCCCTGTTCGTGCGGTAAATTACGGTTCAAACAGTATTACTACATGGAAGGAGCTCAGTTAGGTTCATCGAAATGTTTTAGGCTGCTCATTTCCGCTCATTAATTTAGCTGGTTGAGGACACAAAATAAAATTGGAAACGTCTTACTCTAGTTGGACATGATTGGGCTCTGCTTTTCCTCTAGTTTTGAACTTCTGCAGTGGTAATTACTGCAGTACCATGTTTAAGCCTTTGCATGGATTTGAGACTGGTGCACCATTTTTCTTACTTGGTTGGCATTTGTTTTAAAAATGACTTGGCTGAGAAAGTAATAACATGTTCTAGAACTGACTGCTGCCGACAGTGCTCATGATACCAACAGTCCAACATGTGCTATTCATATGTATAGATGGACCCCCTTTCGTCATTTCGATGGAATTGCTCATTCATGAATTGAGTGAGGATTGATTACACTAGAATTACCCTCAAAACATACCTTTCAGAATTGATTTTGCTAGAATACCGTCTAAGAATACTTTTGAGAATCGCTGACATCACTGAAAATGAAAACTGATTTAAAAAGAAAAAAAATCATAACCCAATGCACATTACAGCATAGTACCAGCAGCCTTCAGCTGTTTTTTTTTTCCAAATCGAATTATGAAATTGATGTTTAACAATGGAAAGTTGACAGTGGGATAGTAATTCTGATTGCAAATCATTTTATTTCACGCTTTGAGCTTTTCTAGAACTGCAGAATTGGATCTAATAATGCAGACAGTTATTTCTGTTAGTAGAATAAAACCTCAGACAATTTGAGTTGTGTATGGCAGTACAAGGTGGAGGTGCCCGAAAAGCAGGACCCGGTGCTGGTGCTGAAATTCATATGGATGGAGAAGAACATCGGCATTGCCCTCGACCAGATGGTTCCGGGCTTCGGTAGCATCCCCTTGAGCCCGTACTACTTTTGGCCGCGGAAGGATGCGTGGGAGGAGCTCAGAGCAAAGCTGGAGGAGAAAGAGTGGATCTCGCAGAAGCAGATGATCATCCTTCTCAACCAGGCCACTGACATCATCAACCTCTGGCAGCAGGGCGGCGGCAGCTTGTCGTCATGATGGGCTCTCTGTTCTCCAAGCCTTATGAGCTGTTTATCGTCTCTGTTCTTGGTTTATTTCCATGGCTCTCTGTTGTTAATGTCGAAGCCACACGGTACATGACCCTGTAGATGGATTCCTTCTGTTTTCATATGATTATGTTTGTGGAAATGATTTTTTGGTTAGGGATGCTGTTATACAAAACACGACGATCGACAGTGAATGATTCTACTTTACCACTATATCATGATGCAAGCACATTACCGTTCTCTCAAGTCTCAAGGAAAATAGCCTGCAGCTGCCTGTACCAGTGTGTCACTACTAATGGATGAACTCTGAGCAAGGGTCTGTCACCTAATTTGTTCCTGGGCTGATGGCTCTCACCCGGGCTGAGTGGGCGCAGGATGGTTGTCTGGGAGCGAGGCGGTGAGGGTGTTTTTTGATGCGTAAATACATTTTTATTTAGATAAAACTGATCACTTATTTTGAAATGGAGTGAATACGTTTGGTCGGATTACCACAGTAGAACTACTCCATTTGGTGCAAAGATGTAAGCCATTTTCAGGATTTTTAGTTTATCCAAAATGCAAGTCAAAATGAGTTGTTTTTTTTTTTTTTCGAGATGAGGATCCCCAAACGGGCTCCCAGTTTCAATTAAGAAACTGGAGTGTCAGTTATTACAAGGTTCAGAACATAAAACATAGACGAGCAACAGGTAAGCTCTGTAAGTTTCGTCGCAACAGCTAAACCTTGACACATACCAGGAAAAAAAAAAGGAAACAGTTTAGACAGAGTAGAGGACAACTAACTCTGGGCACAAAGACCACAAACATAAAAGGGAAACATAACAGATTACGATCTATTGCAGACATTTTCCAGGAGACACCAGCGGAGCTTCAATTAGTTGAAGATTGATGCTACGCAGCTATCCTCCTTCTCACATGACTCCAACCATGTCTTCGCCCAAAGATCTCATGCACAACTTGCGTCACTCTCCTAGCCCTTTGTAGCAGAAGCTTTTTCATAGTCCGTCTTTCTGCAATTTTACCCTGTGGTTAATAAAACTAAATGACAAGCAAAAAAGAATAATGTTTCTAGGATCCCTAGGCTGTATTCTTTAAACACGAGACTTGTTTCTTGTTTTCCACACAACCCAGATAATAGCAATAGATAATATCATAATAGCTCTTCTAACCATACCAAAATTAGTGTTAAGCCAATCTCTGTATAACTCTCCAATACAAGCCGGAATGGAGTTAATCCCTAGAGCAACACTAGTTAAATTTCAAATATACTTTGCTGGAGGACACAAAAAGAACAAATGTTTTAGGGTCCTAGAGTCGTCGCAAAGCTCACATAGTTCTAATTTTTTCCATTCCCTTTTCAACGGGTTCTCTTTGGTCTGTTATCACCGGCCAGCCAAAAACTCTCATCCTCAAAGGCAATTTGGGGGTCCACATAACTTTATATGGAAAATTTGGACGCCTGTCTATTAGAAAGGAGTACATAGATTTGACAGTAAAAACTCCAGACTAGGTCAGAAACCAAGTCCTATCCAGCTCATCGAACAGATTAACTTGACTACACAATTCTAAAAGCTTTAACCATATTTCTTTGGTTTCATCTCTCAAAAACCTCCTAAATTTGAGAAAATCAAATCCTCCGGTAAAAACAGTGTTAAGTGTAACATTATGACTAACAAAGATTATACATACGAGTGAAACTTTGACATAGTGATTCGTGAACAATCCAAGCCTCCTCCGAAAAACGGGTCTTCCTACCATCATCAGTCACTCTCTTGCAACGACTATAGAAAAAATGAATCAAAACCATACCAGAAATGTGAATGGGCAAGATTTTGGTTTACATTGAGTAAATACACCCTTTCTCAAGTACTCCCTCCGTTCTTATTTAATTGACTCAGATTTAGTATAAAATTATACTAAATCCGAGTCAATTAAAAGAGACCGGAGGGAGTATTTTGCTCTAACCACTTCCTGCCACAAACCTATTTATTCTCTAACCTCCAAATGAATCTACACAGAAGACTAATATTCTTTAAGGTGCAAGTTTGTCACCCCAAGTCTCCCTTGGTATTTTGATTGACCAACATCAACCCATTTAACTAAGTGATATTTCTGTACAGTTTGCTTTTCTTGCCAAAGCGTACGAGCCCGAAAGAAATCACTTCTTTTCAGGACCCCTCTTGGCATAACAAAGGACTTCTTAGTGAAAACTGACTTACAATCTATCCAGATCCTATCGGATTAACAATACCATTCTAGCTAGTTTTTTCTTCTTCTATTTTATCTTCTGTATCTTTCCAATTGCTAGTTTCGCAATCGTTTGTAATGCATGGGGACCCCCCCCCCCAGTATCTAAAGGGGAAATTTCTTTCTTTTGCAAGGAAAAATATGGGTGTATATGTCTTGTTTATCCATAGCAGTCTGTCAAAAAGAAACATTGCTTTTATGAAAATTAATTCTAAAACCTACAATTTTGTCACAAATTAATTCTAAACTTTAGGTTTCTACCACTTTCTAAACTATCTTCAAACTCTTGATCTCTTCTTATTAGAACAACTAACACTTCAGCAACAATGTCAAACGATAAAGGATATGAAGGGTCTCCTTGTCTTAGGCCCTTAATAGTTTACAAATAAGATCCCATGTAACCATTATACACATTTTGCCATTATTAACTACTGCCTTTGTCCAATGAACATATTTTTCCGGGAAACCTTTCATATCTAACACAGAAAACATGAACTCCCAATTTATTTTGCCGTATGCCTTTTCAAAGTCAACCTTAAAAGAATCCCATATTTTTTCTTCCTATGCATATAAGGAAGAGTTCCTGTAAAATTCTTACACTATCAAGAATAACCTGTGTTTTACAAAGGAAGATTGAATACTTGAAATTACTTTGTCAACCATACATATATATATATGGCTATATCATTTAAAACCTTAGTATTTTTTAAATAACATTAAGTAAGCATATCGGCCTATACATCTGCGGATCATTAGCTCCTTGACCTTCAGCTATCATAATAATTATACTGTATTTAAAACATTGAATATATATATTACCATTATAGAGATCATTGAATAAAGCCATAAGGTCATCTTTAATTAGATTCCAAATATTCCGAAACAAATCTATGGGTAAACCATTATGGCAGGGTGGCCTGTTGTGTTCCATCGAGAAAACGGTTTTTTTTAGAGCAACCACATATTTCATTAATCAAAAAACAAGTTACATGAAGGAACACATGTGGAAACTAAAAGTGAAACCAGGATAAAATGATTATCCCGAATTTGCAGATAAACTTCTGAAAGATCGAGAAAAAGAAAACAATCCCTAGGCCGGGTTTCCTGCAACCACCGTAGCCATCGGCCACATCCCAACTCCAGCGCCTCCGAGACGGGCACGGGAAGATAAGACACTGAGCATCCACCATTGCAAGATCCAAAAGAGCACCATCACCAACGAGGCTTTGCAAGATCCACGGGAACAAGCATGTTGCAAGAAGCGAGGCACATGTTGTTGTGGCACGTCGAACATGGGACGTCCCCATGCTGTCTTGGACCAATATATGCCACCTCCCATCGACGAAGTCGGAAAAGAATGGCATATCCACCACCTCCGGACCTACATCTTCGCTCCAGAATAACCACCTCGCCCCGGCCGACGGCGTCGTCGTGGATAACATTGAACGCCAGTGACATACCGAGAAACTGATCTCGCCAAATCAGAAGAACGACGAGAAGACCAAGCTATTGATCTGAAGGACTGATGATCAACACACGTTTCCATCAACTCCAAGACGCCACCCAGAAGGGCGTCGCCGGTGTGGGAATAGAGTTGAGGCAGATTTATTAGCCAGAACACCGCTCCCACCACCCCGACGACGCACCATAGAAAACAAAACCTAACCCTAACTACAGGCCAGAACGGAGGAACGAGATCCCTCATCCCCCATGCCACCGCCGGAGCAGCGAGCAGAGGGAGAGGGGACTAGGACCAACGCTCTGGCCAGACGAGATCGGGAGGAGCGTAGCCGCCACCGCCTCTCTTGAGAAGAAAAGAGCGGAAACGGTTCGTAGTTTAGAACTCGCACATCTAGAAAATAGTTGTTTTAGCTTCTTCCGAAGAGAAAGGTGAAAGTGCATAGATCCTCCATGTGAGGTTTTGGTAATTAATGACAATCTCTATGGACTAATGTTTGCATTTGAGTCATATGTGTAGGAGTTGTCCATAGGCAATGCTTGAACCATAAGTTGGCTTCAAGGTTGCAATACGAAGAAATGAGGTGCAAGTTCAAGATGAGTCAACTCGAAGAGCTCACATAGTTGGGAGACCGGTTTACATGCTAGACGTTGTACTATCAAGGGGCTCTCGAGTGAGTAGCTCGATCGTATCATTCAGAGTGCGGTCAAACCTTTGCATCATTGCATTATATCTCTTGGTTGGTATTCGGATCTTATCCATGTGGTGTATTAGATCTTGTGGTTATTTCCATGACAAGCTCTAGTTCATCGAAAATAGATTTTGCATATATCATTTGTTGGGTTTTCGATTTTGGAGTTTTTCTCGGTCCTCTGGGTTTAGAGGGTTCACTCTAAAAAATATAGAAAATCATACCCCACTAGTTTCCATATTTTTGTTGGGGTAGCTCTTGTCTTCCTCTTTCCAACAAAATTTGTTTCATGTCAATCGGAGTTTTCAAACTCTAGATTTTGCGGTTTTAAGTTTGTCTCATATTTGGATAAATAAGAAGGAAAAGGAGGAAGGGCGGCCAGGGGCCGGTGGTACCGCCCAGGCACGGCCGGTACCACCGCTGGAGCACGGTCGGAGGTACCGCCCTAGTACCGCTCAAGATGGTTTCCTTGCAGTATATGTCCAGGGTGGGTGGACGCGTGGCCGGTACCGCGACAGGAGGTACCGTCCGGCTCAGCCGATGGTACCGCCCCGATCGGCCGGAGGTACCGGACCCCTCCTCTCCCGTGCGTAGCATCCCATGCCTACGTCCCGCTCAAGCATGGCCGGTACTACCGGGCCATCTTGGCCGGTGGTACCGGCCCACCTCTTGCGCGCGCTGCTCGCTCCCTCCGCTGCTTCCTACACACCGGCGGTAGTACCGCCCCTAGTTGGCCGGTACTACCGGCCCCAAGTCGAGCCAGCCCCAACGGGCAGAAAAATGGGGCCATCTTTTTAAGTCATTCTTTCCCCCATCTTTCTTTAGCTGCTTCTTCTTCTTGTTCCTCTCTCTCTCAAGCTTTTGTTCTCACCATTGTTGTTCATTCCTTGATCTTGAGATCTCTCACTCATTCCAATGATTCTTGCATCTATTTGAGAGAAAGATTGAGGAGATCTAGATCCACACTTTGACCAAACCAAATCTTCTCTTTGTGAGTGAATCTTTGGGATCTAGATCTTGAGGAACTTTGTGTTTTTCTTTTGTTCTTCCTCTCTTATCCCCCAATAGCTTTTGTAGCTTTGTTGGAATTTGGTAGAGAAGGATTTAAGCATCTTTGTGGTTTTCTTGCCATTGCATTTGGTGCATCGGTTTGATTTCTCCGCTGTGATACGTGGAGGTGAAAGTTAGCGAGATATTATCTTCGGGAGCTTGTTCCTCTTGGGTCTTTGGACCCTAGATGGCTTAGTGGTCTTAGTGGTCTTTGTGGTGTTCTTGGAGACTCCAATTAAGTTGTGGAGATTCTTCAAGGGCAAGGCCTTTGTGGCGATTTATTGGGAGCTTCCATTTAAGTTGTGGAGCTAGGCCCAAGCTTTGTGCGGGTTCGATGACCACCCTAAGGTTCCATAGTGGATCGAGGACATCCCTTTTGGTGGGAATTCCCGAGGAGAATACGGTGGCCTTCATGCTTTGGAGTGACTTGTCCTTCACACCGCTCCAACGGAGAGTAGCACTCGCAAGAGTGTGAACTTCGGGATACATCATTGTCTCTGCGTCACCTCAGTTATTCCTATACCCGAGCTCTTTACTTATGCACTTTATTTTGTGATAGCCTTCGTACTTGAAGTTATATACCTTGTTATCACATAGTTGCTTGAATTGCTTAACATAAGTTGTTGGTGCACATAGGTGAACCCTAGTTATATAGGTTTTGTGCTTCACAAAGTAAACGCTAGTTTTATTCCGCATTTGTTAAGCCATATTCGTAAAAGTTTTAAACCGTCTATTCACCCTCCCTCTGGGCGGCATCCATGTCCTTTCAAAAGGTTTTACCCAAAATTTTCTACCCACCTCCTCTAGATCAGCAGGTAAAGGTGTATCCAAGTGAACTGCATAAGTCAACGGGTCCAAAAATCTTTTTATAAAACTCAGTTGCATTATGAAGTAAATTGTGATCACCCTCTATGAAACCTTCATCTTGACACAATCCAGAAATTTTATTCTTACGTTTACTACCACTAGCGTTGATCATAAAGTATCTAATGTGTCTATCTCCTTCTAATAGATCTCTTTCCTTAGCCTGCTGCAACCATTTAACTTCCTCTTTCCAAAGGATTTGATTTAATTTATTCTGTAAAAAACACCTATAGCTAGTCATATGCAAAAAGCCCACCTAGCTCACTTTGCTTACAATATAATCTAGATGCTTAGAGATCAAATCTTTCTCTCTCCTCTCTCTCTCTATCTCTCTCTCTTATATTCACCATCAATATTTAAATTCCATCCCTTCAGGACTCTAAGAAAATTAACAAAACCATCATGCCATCTAATTATATTACCACCACCCTTATGTCTATTCGACCAAACTCTAGTTACAACATCTGGTACATCTGCTAATAAGAGAAACTAGCATAGTTCAAACTTAAGAAGTAATATGAGAAACCTGTTGATGTACACATGAATCTCGCAACAAAGGCATGACCAGATACGCCTCTAACCAACCTCCTGACCGTGACAAGAGGATATCGCAGACTCTGTCTTATTGAACAAAAGGGTGATATGGGCATGGAGGCCTATGTGGAGCCCAGATTCGGGACTCCACCAACTTAATTATCTTAGTTATGTAATGGTCATATGTGGGCCAATTAGGGTTTTTAATAAATCGAGTTAGTTTTGGTTTGGGCCTGTCCAAACCAAGTTAGGGAGGCCCACTAGGGCTGGCCGGCCACCACACCCTCATATAAGTTGGAGGGGCGGTTAGGGTTAGGGTTAGCTTAGATTGAATCAGAATATGTAGAACTCTAAGTTCATACTATCACCGTTCCTATGGGATCGGCATGCGTGACGGCGTCTTGGACGTTCGTCCGGTTATCCAATAAAGGTGTGAGAGTTCTTGAGTCTATCAAGGCTGATCATGCATGCGAGAAGGTCCTCGAACTGTCGAGGGTTATCGAGCTTGGCGTGTCTATTCTGCTTGAGGTTCGGCGTTCTTCGTCGACTTGCTCGCCGGATTGGCGTCCCCATCTTCAGGCTGCGTGTATCACACACGTGGTTGGGAGAGTTATCGGATCCATTGGATCAAGGAGGTGCACCGTGAAAGATCGGGCCAAACGACCCGTATCATCTGGTTTCAGATTACTGGGTTGCTCACGGCGAGGTTTTGCTGATCAATCGCATCTAGATCGGTTTGCATCGGAGAAGGTTGGCTCTAGATCGGAGGAGTTTGGTTCTCGGTCGAAGGAGGTTGGTTGGAGGAAATTTGGAGTTGTTCTGGTGCAGTTTGCAGGTCATCCATGGCTGTTTCGGAGGTCAAAATCGCGAAAATTCGCATCTGGAATCGGGAGGAAGAAGACAGCTCGCGACGCGATCCGGTCTCCAGGCCGGTTGACCGGGTTCTGGACCGGCCGGGCCGGTCAAAACCGGGCCCTAGGCTGGTGCCAACCGGCCAGAATCCAGGGGCGCCAGGACAGTCGACCGGTCCCCAGGCCGGTCTGACCGGGTCCCAGGCTGGACCAACCGGTCTTCGGGCCGGTCTGACCGGGCCCCAGGCCTGACCAGCCTGTCCCAAGGCCGGTTTGACCGGGTCCCAGGCCGGGTTGGCCGGTTCCCAGGCCGAGCATTTGTTTGTCAAAGAGGCAATTAGGGAGCATAAGTTAGATTTTATAGCCTTGTTGGAGACTGGGAGATCTAACTTCTCTATACCCTTTTTGAACCAACTTGCTGCGGGTTATAATTTTGCTTGTTTTTGTTTACCACCACATGGTCATTCTGGGGGTATTCTAGTGGGAATAAACTCATATACAATTCAGGTGTTAAAGGTCAGCACTGGAGACTTTTGCGTAAAGCTTCATATTAAATGCAAGAGAGATGGTTTCGAATGGATTCTGGTGCCGGTCTATGGGGCTGCCCAAGACACGCACAAAGCAGAATTTTTGGTAGAATTAGTAAGAACTTGTGAATCTGAAACATTACCTATGTTGGTAGGGGTGATTTCAATATTATATGGAAGAGGAAAGAAAAAATAATGATAATTTCAAGACGCGTTGGCCTTTTGTCTTTAATGCAATTATAGAGCACTTGAATCTACGTGAAAATGCACTAACCGGGAGACAATTTACGTGGGCAAGTCATCGAGACGAACCTACATATGAGAAGTTAGATAGAGTTCTAGCATCCATCTCTTGGGAACAGAAATTTCCTTTAGTAACGGTACGAGCTTTGACTAGAGCTGATTCAGATCATACTCCGATACTTACTGATTCAGGAGTGAAAGCACATCTGGATAATAAGTCAAAATTCTCTTTTGAGCTACATTGGTTGCGACAAGAGGTTTTTTTTTTTGATATGATAGTAAAGGAGTGGAAATCAGTTTTGGTGGGAGCGAATCCCATGGAGATTTGGCTGAATAAGTTAAGACATGTAAGAAGATTTCTCAAAGGATGGGCAAAAAATCAAAGTGGAAAGTATAAAAAATAAAAAGAGAGATTGTTATATATCATTGATCAATTGGATTTAAAAGCGGAAACAAATCCCTTGAGTTTGAATGAAAGAGAGGAGCTTAAAAAGGCAAATGATAGCTGAAATAAACTAAGAAGGGAAGAGAAGTCTAAATGGGCTCAAAGAGCGAAAGTTAAACATATTCAGGAGGGTGGAAATAATACGAGATACTTTCACTTAATGGCAAATGGTACACACCGAAAAAAGAAAATCTTCCAATTAGAACAACAAGAAGGAACTATTGTTGGGGAAGATAATTTGAAGGTCTATATCACTGAATTCTATAAGAAATTGTTTGAGGCACCGACACCAAGTAATATTTCTTTAATTGAGGAGGTGGTATATGATATCCCGCAAATTTCATCGACTGAAAATGAGATTTTTACAGCTCCTTTTATTGAAGAGGAGGTCTTTGAGGCAATCTCACAGATGAAACTTAATAAAGCTCCTGGACCGGATGGTTTTCCGGCGGAGTTTTATCAAAAAAATTGGGAAGTAATAAAAGATGACTTGATGGCGTTATTCTTTAAGTTTAGTATATGGGAATTGCCCCTCTACAAACTAATTTTTGGCGTAATCACATTACTACCCAAGAAAGAGGATGCGGTCCAGATACAACAATATAGACCTATTTGTCTGTTTAATGTATGTTTCAAAATCTTCACTAAGGCCGGTACAAATCGCATATCTGGGATTGCCCCAAGAGTTATAAAACCAACTCAATCAGCCTTTATGCTGGGTAGAAATATTTTAGAAGGGGTGGTCATTCTACATGAAACAATTCATGAGCTCCATACTAAGAAGATGGATGGGGTGTTGTTCAAAATTGATTTTGAAAAGGCTTATGATAAAGTGAAATGACCTTTTTTGCAACAGATATTGAGAATGAAGGGCTTTGCTCCAGAATGGGGTAGATTAATTCAACAGTTTGTTCAAGGAGGTAGTGTGGGTGTCAAGGTAAATGATGACATTGGTCATTATTTCCAGACAAAAAAAGGTTTGTGACAAGGGGACTCTTTGTCTCCAATGCTTTTTAATATTGTAGTTGACATGCTTGCCATCTTAATTGAACGAGCAAAAGAGGATGGCCAAGTCGGAGGGCTTATTCCCCATCTTGTTGAGGGTGTTCTCTCTATACTACAGTATGCCGATGATACGATTCTTTTTTTGGAACATGACCTACAGAAAGCGGTTAATATGAAACTAATTCTATGTCTTTTTGAAGAGCTATCAGGACTTAAGATTAATCTCCATAAAAGTGAGATTTTTTGTTTTGAAAAGGCCAAGGATGAGAAGGACCAATACAAGCAGATCTTTGGATGTGACGTTGGATCACTTCCCTTTAGATACTTGGGTATTCCTATCTATTACATAAAACTTAGGAATTCTGATTGGTATCCGGTGGAGACCTGATTTGAGAGTAAATTGGGATGCTGGAAAGGGAAGTTACTATCCTATGGTGATAGGTTAGTCCTTATCAATTCAGTGTTAACTAGTTTACCTATGTTAATGTTGTCCTTCCTACAAATACCTGTTGGGGTAAGGAAACGTCTGGACTTCTATAGATCTAGGTTCTTTTGGTAGTCTGATAAAAATAAAAGAAAACTCACAAAATGGAACATTGTTTGCCGACCCAAAGATCAAAAGAGCTTAGGTATTGAGGTTCTCGAAATCAAAAACAAATGTTTATTGAGTAAATGGCTGGCAAGAGCTGCTACATAATAAATACCTAAGACAGAAGACCTTATCTGAGGTGCAGGCTGATACGTCTCCAACGTATCGATAATTTCTTGTGTTCCATGCCACATTATTGATGTTATCTACATGTTTTATGCACACTTTATGTCATATTCGTGCATTTTCTGGAACTAACCTATTAACAAGATGCCGAAGTGCCGGTTCTTGTTTTCTGCTGTTTTTGGTTTCAGAAATCCTAGTAAAGAAATATTCTCGGAATTGGACGAAAAAAAGCCCGGAGGCCTATTTTCTCACGAAGCTTCCGGAAGTCCGAAGGAGAGACGAAGAGGGGCCACGGGGCGCCAAACCCTAGGGCGGCGCGGCCCCCCTTGGCCGCGCCGGCCTGTGGTGTGGGCCCCCTGTGCCGCCTCTTGACCTGCCCTTCCGCCTACAAATAGCCTCCGTGACGAAACCCCCGCACCGAGAGCCACGATACGGAAAACATTGCGAGACACCGTCGCCGCCGATCCCATCTCGGGGGATCCCGGAGATCGCCTCCGGCACCCTGCCGGAGAGGGGAATCATCTCCCGGAGGACTCTACGCCGCCATGGTCGCCTCCGGAGTGATGAGTGAGTAGTCTACCCCTGGACTATGGGTCCATAGCAGTAGCTAGATGGTTGTCTTCTCCCCATTGTGCTATCATTGTCGGATCTTGTGAGCTGCCTATCATGATCAAGATCATCTATATGTAATTCTATATGTTGCGTTTGTTGGGATCCGATGAATAGAGAATACTTGTTATGTTGATTATCAAAGTTATGCTTATGTGTTGTTTATGATCTTGCATGCTCTCCGTTATTAGTAGATGCTCTGGCCAAGTAGATGCTTGTAACTCCAAGAGGGAGTACTTATGCTCGATAGTGGGTTCATGCTCGCATTGACACACGGGACGAGTGACGAGAAAGTTCTAAGGTTGTGTTGTGCTTGTTGCCACTAGGGATAAAACATTGATGCTATGTCTAAGGATGTAGTTGTTGATTACATTACGCACCATACTTAATGCAATTGTCTGTTGCTTTGCAACTTAATACTGGAGGGGTTCGGATGATAACCTCGAAGGTGGACTTTTTAGGCATAGATGCGGTTGGATGGCGGTCTATGTACTTTGTCGTAATGCCCAATTAAATCTCACTATACTCATCATGATATGTATGTGCATGGTCATGCTCTCTTTATTTGTCAATTGCCCAACTCGTAATTTGTTCACCCAACATGCTGTTCGTCTTATGGGAGAGACACCTCTAGTGAACTGTGGACCCCGGTCCAATTCTCTTTACTGAAATACAATCTACTGCAATACTTGTTCTACTCGTTTTCTCTCGCAAACAATCATATTCCACACAATACGGTTAATCCTTTGTTACAGCAAGCCGGTGAGATTGACAACCTCACTCGTTTCGTTGGGGCAAAGTAGCTTGGTTGTGTTGTGCAGGTTCCACGTTGGCGCCGGAATCTCCGGTGTTGCGCCGCACTACATCTCGCCGCCATCAACCTTCAACGTGCTTCTTGGCTCCTCCTGGTTCGATAAACCTTGGTTTCTTTCCGAGGGAAAACTTGCTGCTGTGCTCATCATACCTTCCTCTTGGGGTTGCCCAACGAACGTGTGAAATACACGCCATCAAGCATATTTTCTGGCGCCGTTGCCGGGGAGATCAAGACACGCTGCAAGGGGAGTCTCCACTTCTCAATCTCTTTACTTTGTTTTTGTCTTGCTTTATTTTATTTACTACTTTGTTTGCTGCACTATATCAAAATACAAAAAATTAGTTGCTAGTTTTACTTTATTTGCTATCTTGTTTGCTATATCGAAAACACAAAAAAATTAGTTTACTTGCATTTACTTTATCTAGTTTGCTTTATTTACTATTGCTAAAATGGCCAACGCTGAAAATACTAAGTTGTGTGACTTCACAACCACAAATAATAATGATTTCTTATGCACACCTATTGCTCCACCTGCTACTACAGCAGAATTCTTTGAAATTAAACCTGCTTTCTTGAATCTTGTTATGAACCATCAATTTTACAGGTGTTAGTTCCGATGATGCTGCTGCCCATCTCAATAATTTTGTTGAACTATGTGAAATGCAAAAATATAAAGATGTAGATGGTGATATTATTAAACTAAAATTGTTCCCTTTCTCATTAAGAGGAAGAGCTAAAGATTGGTTGCTATCTCTCGCCTAAGAATAGTATTGATTCATGGACTAAATGCAAGGATGCTTTTATTGGTAGATATTATCCCCCTGCTAAAATTATATCTTTGAGGAGTAGCATAATGAATTTTAAACAATTAGATACTGAACATGTTGCTCAAGCTTGGGAAAGAATGAAATCTCCGGTTAAAAATTGCCCAACCCATGGATCGACTACTTGGATGATCATCCAAACCTTCTATGCAGGACTAAATTTTTCTTCGCGGAATTTATTGGATTCAGCTGCTGGAGGTACCTTTATGTCCATCACATTGGGGGCGGCTACAAAACTTCTTGATGATATGATGATAAATTACTCCGAATGGCACACGGAAAGAGCTCCACAAGGTAAGAAGGTAAATTCCGTCGAAGAATCCTCCTCCTTGAGTGATAAGGTTGATGCTATTATGTCTATGCTTGCGAATGATAGGACTAATGTTGATCCTAATAATGTTCCGTTAGCTTCATTGGTTGCACAAGAAGAACATGTTGATGTAAACTTCATTAAAAATAATAATTTCAACAACAATGCTTACCGGAACAATTCTAGTAATAACTATAGGCCATATCCTTATAATAATGGTAACGGTTATGCTAATTCTTATGGGAATTCTTACAACAATAATAGGAATTCACCCCCTGGACTTGAAGCCATGCTTAAAGAATTTATTAGTACACAAACTGCCTTTAACAAATCTGTTGAGGAAAAGCTCAATAAAATTGATATTCTTGTTTCTAGAGTTGATAGTCTTGCCTCTGATGTTGATCTTTTGAAATCGAAAGTTATGCCTAATAAGGACATTGAAAATAAAATTGCTACTACAGCAAATGCCATTCAAGTTAGAATTAATGAAAATATAAGACTAATGGCTGAACTGCGTGCTAGGTGGGATAGAGAAGAAAATGAAAAACTAGCTAAAGAGAAGAATATAGCTAAAGTTTGGACTATTACCACCACTAGTAATGCTAATGCTACACATGTTGCTGCACCTCCTACTCATACTAATAAAAGAATTGGTGTTAGCAATGTTTCCACTTCTAATGCAAAGCGCGAAAAACTGCACTGAAATCGCTAAAACTCTTGAAACCGCTCGCGATAAAGCTGCTGAAATTTTTTCCAACATTGGGGATGATGATCCCATTGCTTTAGATTATAATGGTTTGAATTTTGATGATTGCCACATCTCTGAAGTTATAAAGTTCTTGCAAAAACTTGCTAAAAGTCCCAATGCTAGTGCTATAAATTTGGCTTTCACGCATCATATTACAAATGCTCTCATAAAAGCTAGAGAAGAGAAACTAGAGCGCGAAGCCTCTATTCCTAAAAAGCTAGAAGATGGTTGGGAGCCCATCATTAAGATGAAGGTTAAAGATTTTGATTGTAATGCTTTATGTGATCTTGGTGCAAGTATTTCGTTATGCCGAAGAAAATTTATAATATGCTTGACTTGCCACCGCTGAAAAATTGTTATTTGGATGTTAATCTTGCTGATCATTCTACAAAGAAACCTTTGGGTAAAGTTGATAATGTTCGCATTACCGTTAACAATAATCTTGTTCCCGTTGATTTTGTTGTCTTGGATATTGAATGCAATGCATCTTGTCCAATTATATTGGGAAGACCTTTTCTTCGAACTCGTTGGTGCTATTATTGATATGAGGGAAGGAAATATAAAGTATCAATTTCCTCTCAAGAAAGGTATGGAACACTTCCCTAGAAAGAGAATGAAGGTACCTTATGATTCTATCATTAGAACAAATTATGATGTTGATGCTTCATCTCTCGATGTTACTTGATACATACTTTCTGCGCCTAGCTGAAAGGCGTTAAAGAAAAGCGCTTATGGGAGACAACCCATGTTTTTACCTACAGTACTTTGTTTCTATTTTGTGTCTTGGAAGTTGTTTACTACTGTAGCAACCTCTCCTTATCTTAGTTTTGAGTTTTGTTGTGCCAAGTTAAGCCGTTGATAGAAAAGTAAGTACTAGATTTGGATTACTGCGCAGTTCCAGATTTCTTTGCTGTCACGAATCTGAGCCCACTGCCCTGCAGGAAGCTCAGAAAATTATGCCAATTTACGTGCATGATCCTCAGATATGTACGCAACTTTCATTCAATTTGAGCATTTTCATTTGAGCAAGTCTGGTGCCATTTTAAAATTCGTCAATACGAACTGTTCTGTTTTGACAGATTCTGCCTTTTATTTCGCATTGCCTCTTTCGCTATGTTGGATGAATTTCTTTGATCCACTAATGTCCAGTAGCATTATGCAATGTCCAGAAGTGTTAAGAATGATTGTGTCACCTCTGAATATGTCAATTTATATTGTGCACTAACCCTCTAATGAGTTGTTTCGAGTTTGGTGTGGAGGAAGTTTTCAAGGATCAAGAGAGGAGTATGATGCAACATGATCAAGGAGAGTGAAAAGCTCTAAGCTTGGGGATGCACCCGGTGGTTCACCCCTGCATATATCAAGAAGACTCAAGCTGTCTAAGCTTGGGGATGCCCAAGGCATCCCCTTCTTCATCAACAAATTATCGAGGTTCCTCCCCCGAAACTACATTTTTATTCGGCCACATCTTATGTGCTTTTTCTTGGAGCGTCGTTTTGTTTTTGTTTTTATTTTGTTTGAATAAAATGGATCCTAGCATTCACTTCATGGGAGAGATACACACTCCGCTGTAGCATATGGACAAATATGTCCTTGGTTTCTACTCATAGTATTCATGACGAAGTTTCTCCTTCGTTAAATTGTTATATGGTTGGAATTGGAAAATGATACATGTAGTAATTGCTATAAATGTTTTGGGTAATGTGATACTTGGCAATTGTTGTGCTCATGTTTAAGCTCTTGCATCATATGCTTTGCACCCATTAATGAAGAAATACATAGAGCATGCTAAAATTTGGTTTGCATATTTGGTTTCTCTAAGGTCTAGATAATTTCTAGTTTTGAGTTTGAACAACAAGGAAGACGGTATAGAGTATTATAATGCTTTCAATATGTCTTTTATGTGAGTTTTGCTGTACTAGTTCATCCTTGTGTTTGCCTCAAATAACCTTGCTAGCCTAAACCTTGTATCGAGAGGGAATACTTCTCATGCATCCAAAATACTTGAGCCAACCACTATGCCATTTGTGTCCACCATACCTACCTACTACATGGTATTTTCCAGCCATTCCAAAGTAAATTGCTTGAGTGCTACCTTTAAAATTCCATCATTCACCTTTGCAATATATAGCTCATGGGACAAATAGCTTAAAAACTATTGTGATATTGAATATGTAATTATGCACTTTATCTCTTATCAAGTTGCTTGTTGTGCGATAACCATGTTTACTGGGAACGCCATCAACTCGTTGTTGAATTTCATGTGAGTTGCTATGCATGTTCGTCTTGTCCGAAGTAAGGGCGATCTACACCGAGTTGAATGGTTTGAGCATGCATATTGTGAGAGAAGAACATTGGGCCGCTAACTAAAGCCATGTTCCATGGTGGAAGTTTCAGTTTTGGACAAACATCCTCAAATCTCTAATGAGAAAAGAATTAATTGTTGTTGAATGCTTAAAGCATTAAAAGAGGAGTCCATTATCTGTTGTCTATGTTGTCCCGGTATGGATGTCTAAGTTGAGAATAATCAAAAGCGAGAAATCCAAATGCGAGCTTTCTCCTTAGACCTTTGTACAGAGCGGCATAGAGGTACCCCTTTGTGATACTTGGTTAAAGCATATGTATTGCGGTGATAATCCAGGTAGTCCAAGCTAATTAGGACAAGGTGCGAGCACTATTAGTACACTATGCATGAGGCTTGCAACTTATAAGATATAATTTACATGATGCATATGCTCTATTACTACCGTTGACAAAATTGTTTCATGTTTTCAAAATCAAAGCTCTAGCACAAATATAGCAATCGATGCTTTTCCTCTATGAGGACCATTCTTTTACTTTCAATGTTGAGTCAGTTCACCTATTTCTCTCCACCTCAAGAAGCAAACACTTGTGTGAACTGTGCATTGATTCTTACATACTTGCTTATTGCACTTATTATATTACTCTATGTTGACAATATCCATGAGATATACATGTTACAAGTTGAAAGCAACCGCTGAAACTTAATCTTCTTTTGTGTTGCTTCAATACCTTTACTTTGAATTATTGCTTTATGAGTTAACTCTTATGCAAGACTTATTGATGCTTGTCTTGAAATGCTATTCATGAAAAGTCTTTGCTTTATGATTCACTTGTTTACTCATGTCATACACATTGTTTTGATCGCTGCATTCACTACATATGCTTTACAAATAGTATGATCAAGTTTATGATGGCATGTCACTCCGAAATTATCTTTGTTATCGTTTTACCTGCTCGGGACGAGCAGAACTAAGCTTGGGGATGCCGATACGTCTCCAACGTATCGATAATTTCTTGTGTTCCATGCCACATTATTGATGTTATCTACATGTTTTATGCACACTTTATGTCATATTCGTGCATTTTCCGGAACTAACCTATTAACAAGATGCCGAAGTGCCGCTTGTTCGTTTTCTCGCTGTTTTTGGTTTCAGAAATCCTAGTAAAGAAATATTCTCGGAATTGGACGAAAAAAAAGCCCGGAGGCCTATTTTCTCACGAAGCTTCCGAAGTCCGAAGGAGAGACGAAGAGGGGCCACGGGGCGCCAAACCCTAGGGCGGCGCGGCCCCCCCTTGGCCGCGCCGGCCCGTGGTGTGGGCCCCCTGTGCCGCCTCTTGACCTGCCCTTCCGCCTACAAATAGCCTCCGTGACGAAACCCCCGCACCGAGAGCCACGATACGGAAAACATTACCGAGACGCCGTCGCCGCCGATCCCATCTCGGGGATCCCGGAGATCGCCTCCGGCACCCCGCCGGAGAGGGGAATCATCTCCCGGAGGACTCTACGCCGCCATGGTCGCCTCCGGAGTGATGAGTGAGTAGTCTACCCCCGGACTATGGGTCCATAGCAGTAGCTAGATGGTTGTCTTCTCCCCATTGTGCTATCATTGTCGGATCTTGTGAGCTGCCTATCATGATCAAGATCATCTATATGTAATTCTATATGTTGCGTTTGTTGGGATCCGATGAATAGAGAATACTTGTTATGTTGATTATCAAAGTTATGCTTATGTGTTGTTTATGATCTTGCATGCTCTCCGTTATTAGTAGATGCTCGGCCAAGTAGATGCTTGTAACTCCAAGAGGGAGTACTTATGCTCGATAGTGGGTTCATGCCCGCATTGACACCTGGGACAGATGGACGTAAAGTTCTAAGGTTGTGTTGTGCTCGTTGCCACTAGGGATAAAACATTGATGCTATGTCTAAGGATGTAGTTGTTGATTACATTACGCACCATACTTAATGCAATTGTCTCGTTGCTTTGCAACTTAATACTGGAGGGGTTCGGATGATAACCTCGAAGGTGGACTTTTTAGGCATAGATGCGACTTGGATGGCGGTCTATGTACTTTGTCGTAATGCCCAATTAAATCTCACTATACTCATCATGATATGTATGTGCATGGTCATGCTCTCTTTATTTGTCAATTGCCCAACTGTAATTTGTTCACCCAACATGCCGTTCGTCTTATGGGAGAGACACCTCTAGTGAACCGTGGACCCCGGTCCAATTCTCTTTACTCGAAATACAATCTACCGCAATACTTGTTCTACTCGTTTTCTCTCGCAAACAATCATATTCCACACAATACGGTTAATCCTTTGTTACAGCAAGCCGGTGAGATTGACAACCTCACCGTTTCGTTGGGGCAAAGTAGCTTGGTTGTGTTGTGCGGGTTCCACGTTGGCGCCGGAATCTCCGGTGTTGCGCCGCACTACATCTCGCCGCCATCAACCTTCAACGTGCTTCTTGGCTCCTCCCGGTTCGATAAACCTTGGTTTCTTTCTGAGGGAAAACTTGCTGCTGTGCTCATCATACCTTCCTCTTGGGGTTGCCCAACGAACGTGTGAAATACACGCCATCACAGGCTAAGCCTACCAATTCTCCTTTCTGGAAGGGATTGATGGGGGTCAAGGAGGAGTTTTTTCTAGAGGTTTTTTTCAAAGTGGGAAATGTTATGAGTACCCGTTTCTGGGAAGATACCTGGGTAGGAAAAACTTCGTTAGCTCAGCAGTATCCGTCTTTGTATAATATTGTACAACACAAGAATGTAACAGTAGCTCATGTGTTAGCTCAAACCCCACTGAATATTACTTTTTGTAGGGTGTTGAGTGGTAACAAGTGGACCTCATGGTTACAATTATGTTGAAAACTGATGAGGGTAAACTTGAATGAAGATAATGATTCACTGGTTTGTTTACGGTCAAATCTATGTATGAGGATCTTATGAGTGACCATACCGCTTTTTTGAGAAAGTATCTCTGGAAGGTTAAAGTTCCCCTTAAGATAAATATTTTCATGTGGTTTTGAGTAACAAGGTTCTGTTAACTAAGGATAATTTAGCCAAATGGCACTGGAATGGGTGTGCGAAATTTGTTTTCTGCGGGGACCAGGAGACTATTCAACACCTTTTTATTGAGTGTCCTTTAGCTAAGCTTCTTTGGCGTACGGTTAATTTCACTTATGATCTTCCGCCTCCATCCAATATTACTAATATGTTTGGTAACTGGTTGAATGGAGTAGATAGACAATCTAAGGCTTTTATCCGGATTGGGGTTTCTGCTTTATGTTGGTCTATATGGAGGGTTAGAAATGATATTATCTTTAACAAAAAAAATCTTTTCACTTTTTGCAGGTTATTCATATGGTGGCACATTGGGTTCAGCTTTGGACCCTCCTTTCGCTTGAGGGACAGCGGGATGCCATGTTTTCTGGATGCACACGGCTTCAGATGGTCGCTCAGGATATCTTGTGCCAGGCTGGCTGGCGACATAATAGGAGGCTATGTTGATGTGTAGTCATAGTATGTCATGCTTTTTTCGCTGGTTGATTTTTGTATCAATTCTTGACGATGCTTGAGTTGTAAACAATACTGAATTTGAACATTTCTTTAATAAAAGGCCGTATGCATCATCACGATGCAGAAGCCGGGGTATATCCACATTTCGAAAAAAAAAACTCCCATAAGGAGCCCACCAAAGAACCTCTCGATTGTTTGGTTCCAAAGCTATATATGGCACAAGATACCAACAACATTACTAAGCCAGGAATCTTCACAGCCAGATTGCTTGGTTTCCTGAATACAAATAAACTCTATGCAATATTATTCTTAATAAACATTTTTCTTCTCAAGTCCCCCCAAACCCTTCCCATTCCATATAAAACTACATGATAGAAAGTGTTGTAGTAGCAGAAGTGTGTTGCATTTGGCATCAGGTTGATTCGAGAAAATCAAGCAGAGATTAGCCGACAAACAACAGACCACGCCCACACGCCCCAGCTTGGCCTCAATCGAGCAGCAGGCTGGCCAGGTCGCCGGCCGGTGCCACTTTTATCATCTCGGCCACGGGGAAGCACATGAACGAGCTGTACTTCCCAGGTAATGAGAGTACGGAATCCTCTTTGTTTAGCTCGTCCAAATTGATTGATTTCTGCAGTGCGGCTGACCGATTGGTTTGAAAAATTCGCACTTCCCCGAACAACACCTGCTAACGTGCTCGACCACTTTGTTTACTCGAAGTGGGAGATACGCATATCTGCAAGTTGTTGCAAGCATACGCATGAACTTTTGGCAGTAGTCTTGCCACCGTTGAGAGTCGACTTCTCCCCTTTGCTGCCGCCCCTCTCCTTCTTCCGCTCCGGTGAGGATGGATTAGGTGGCTGGCCTCCTTTGTATATAGTAGTAGTAGGGCTAGATCTAGTTTCTGTCTTCAGGGCTTTCGGCTTTATGCCGGTCTGGAGCATGCCGTCGGCGCATCCGAGCTGTGCCTGGTGGCTTGCGGCGTTGTGCTTTCTGGCGGTGGCGGCAGGGTGCTGCGTGAAGCCGGAGAGGGCAAGGTCGGTGTCTCCGTCAAATAAGCTCGGGGTTCGTCGAGTTCCAGGTCTGCCTGGATGGATCCGAGGCGGCTGTCGTGGTGGCGGGGCGCGGATGCCGTTCAATGGATTTGGAGCTCTAGGGATGTTCGATGCTGCTGCAGTTTCTTCTTCTGGGAGCGTATTCTCGGTGGCTCTTGGCTGGCCATCGACCAGCAAGCCGGCAGGCGGCTACTCCCGACGCCGATACTTCGGCGTTTTCAGCTCAACCTCCATGGTGGGAGGCCCTCCTTCGACTTCATGGCGGCGCTTCTCGTCTCTCTCTTCCCAAGTGGCTTGTTCCCCGGTGGAGAGGAAGATGGCCGGCGATGGAGTCTGTGCATTGGCGGCGACCAGGAACTTGATTGCATTTCGTTTCAGTTTTTCAGGTTCCTTTGTGCTTATTCCCAGGACTGGATTGTAAAACTTTTTATCCTTTGAAGTCCTGTTTGTAAATCGGTATGGTACCGCCCTTCATAAATGCAGCATCTAGGCCTTTCGGGCCTATTTCCGTTAAAAAAAAAAAAAGAACTTTTGGCAGTATAAAACGAGCGACGTACCTGAAAAGGACGTAACCCCATTTGGAAATGTCTTGCACGGCATCAATCTCGTCATCTTGCCGTTTTTCGCCCATCCGATGATTGACACTTGTGGCCTGCGGCGATTAAACTACTCCACTACTGCTGGTACTATCAGGTGGGTATTGCTTCTCTGCTTTCTTCTCTGGGAATGGTGGCGGCTGAGTCAGATCAACGTGGGTTGTAGCGACGCTGCTGTCGCCGTGTCGTGTTCACGTCAATATATAGGCTCCAACCGCAATGCAAACCTACAGGGGCTACTAACCTCGCGGTTCGTATGAATAAGTTGTACGCGTGTTTTAAGATAAAACTCTGGTCAACAACAAATACTCCCTCCGTTCCAAAATACAAGACGTCTAAGGATTAGTCAAAAGTTAATGTTTTTTAAGTTTGACCAAGTTTATACATAAAAATATAAATATTTGCAGTACTGAATCAACATGAATAGATTCACCATAAAATATATTTTCTTAATATATCCATTCGATATTGTAGATGTAGATATATTTTTCTAAATATTTGGTCAAAGTTAATAAAATTTAACTTTTGACTAGTCCTTAGACGCCTTACATTTTGAGACGGAGAGAGTAGTAGGTAATTAATATTGCTATATTCATATTAAAAACACTTTTAATGATACCTATTCGGTATCAAATGTTCATTTCATACACAGATCAATTCTTAGTCAATGACAAATCTTGACCAGCCATGTTTGGTGGTACAAATTTAAAGGTTGTATGGATGTGATTTCTCAAACTGATCCTCTTTCTTGCAACAATTGAATAGAATTATTATTTAAGTATGTAGTATCGAAGATTTTCCAAACTAAATAATTCGATGCAATCCTCATTAGTAGATAAATTGTGTGATTTTAGCTAGTATTTTGAGTAGCATCGTTATTCGATTTATTATACTCCTGTAAAAAAACCGTTAACCTTACATCTATCTAAATTGTACGAAGAATGAGACTAGCATCCACTCGGAATTTGACATAATTAGCAAAGCTCAAATGTGGCGGCCGACGGACAGTATGGGTGGACTCGGCCCGCATGCACAACAGATCGACTCAAACTTGCTGCTTAGCGGCATGGCGCACAACTGCAATGAGAAAACTTTCACATTGTCGGAAAACTTTGTAGTGATTCATCATGTTTATCCATGCAGAGTGATAATCATCTTGGACTTCACACCCTTATTATCAGAAACTTTTAGAAAAAAAACGTATTTATTTTATTTTTCATGTCGCGCAACTTTCCCACCTTAATCTTATTTTTCAATTCTTAAATAGATGACACCAGTATATCAATACAAACCAATAATCAAACGAATATAGGCAAGCAGCCCACTACATGTTACGTTTTGATAATTTATACAAACATATTATTAAATTAATGAAAAGGAAATAATAGAAAATTTCGACAAAATGTATGAACATGAAATTAGAAAAAATAAATAAAGGATTCCATGGTGAACCTCTTGGCTGGGTCTACTTGAAGATTTACCAATTTCGCTATTCGTGGTTCTCCCTAGTCTTTGTGATAATTGTCGGCCATTCATTACACTGGTACCTCATGTAAATCAACTTAATAACCAATTAAATGCAAAAATATATATAATGAATGAATGATAGCCTAGACAGTTTTCCAAAATTGTACTATAATAGTCATCATACCTACGACATTATAATGGTAGAACAATGTGTAGGACATAACCGAGGTTAAATGAGCATTTGAATGTACTCTGTATTTATATTTAGCTAGTGGCAACTGAAAACTAAATGGTAAGTACTCTCATACTGAGATAAAAGTACTTCTTATCCTCTTCTAATCCTCTCATACTTAGGTTATCTTTGAAAAGAATGAACCTACTAATTTTAACAAGGCTTCTTTAAAGAAACATATTAAATGTTCTATCCTCTGGTTCTCTCTGAGGTTAAATTTTTTCATTCAAATGCATCTCATCTAACACACTCCCTAAGGTTCAACTTATAAAAGAGGTATTGCCGTATTGGCATCCTTCTATGGAGGGGCATCAAGTAGATACAATTATCAGAAGTAACGATATGTGTGAGTGACTTGAACAGGTAGCCAACAGAGTGATATATTGTGATATTTTTGGTTTCATTATAATGTAATCAGCCTCCTTGCATAATATAAAGTAAGAGAAAGACTGCCAAGAAATACCCTTTCCCAAACCTCACAATGTGTGAGAGCTTACATCACTGGCTACACCCCCTTTATAATGTATATTTAAAAGTAAAAAAAAGGCAAACAAATGCTAGCCAGTGGTGCATAAAGGAGAAACAATACATATTATCTTCCATTTACGTCACTTAAAATAGACCTAACTTTGATGTTTGTCGATGAACTAGGAAATATATGTCCTTAAATGTGTCATCGAATTAGAAATACCGACAACTCGAATCTCCAACACACATTCAACTGATTCACGCTAATATTTATGTTATCCTTCTTATCACGTCTGGTAGGGCCGTAGGGGCACATGTCTAGCGGTTATCATTTGAGAGACTTTTCCCCTTTCATGCCATCGTGCTGGTATGTGAGGTTGAACGGTAGGCTGAGAGTCCAAAGCTTTATTTTCACGTATAAAAATCATATGGCGCAACTTCATTAGTCCACAAGAGGTCTACTTTATATATTATATAGAAATGGAAATAATTTATTTTAACTAGCCATGATTATGAGTTATTCAATTTGCAAAGTTCCTCTTAGTTTGCTTGTTAGTCTCCCCAAGTTCTGGACTAGAAATTACAAAATCCAACATGGGGAAACAAACAATATTCATTGCCGTACGTACTTTGGACTGAAGGCTTAGTTCAACTAAACCTTAATCGATGAGTACTTTTGTTGAACACGGATTTAATATGGAATGATTGACACTTGGAATCCACAAGACTTTAGCATGCCTGAAAGATAACGGCTCCAAAAAAGCCAGGTTGTACTTCGATGATCAGGATATATGTGATGGTGCTTGCCACATGGGGAAGGGTGTAAGAGCATCTCCAGTCGCGTCCCCCAAACCGTCTCCCAAACCGCGCTGGATTGAGTGTTTGGGGACGTCGCCGCGTCCCCCAAACGCCGCCCCCAAACATTGAAATACTTTTTTTCAATTTTTATTTCAATAAAGAGAAGTAATATTCCACAAACTAATACATAACTGGGAACATGGTTTACATGAAGATATAATTAGGAACATGGTTTTCCACAAACTAATACATAGTTTGAACCATGGTTGACAGAAATATAAAATATTGCAAAAAAACTAAACCTAACTAGGCCATGCAACGAATGTTTCGTGTGTTCGCTGCCAAGAAAGAACACTCGAGGGCACACCTAGTCACCCAAATTGGAAAATCCAGCTGGTGATGGTGCCCCTGTTGGTTCTTCCGAGGAAGAACAACCAGAAACCTCCGTGCACGTATTCGCTGCGAAGAAACAACACTCTTCATCAGTCGTCCTCCTCGTCGATGTTGTCGCCGTGGTAGTCCCGGCGGCAGCGCGTCTCGTCGAACACCTTGACGCTCATGTCCCTGTCGCCAAAGTAGGAGAACACGAGCACGAAGCTGGCTTGGAGGCTGTGGTGGCGCGCGAACTTCTCCCAGCCGATGTGGAGGTACATCTTGCCGCGCGCGTGGTAAATCACATCCACGATCCACCGGTAGTAGCCGCACGAATCCTCCCGCAGATGCAACGTGCCCGGGCGGTCGTCGCCGGCCACGAAGTCGGCGAAGTTGTCCGGCAGCCTCTGGATGCCGCGTGGGTCGCCCTTGAGGACGAGGACGAATTTGAACATCACGGGCCCCTCCACGTTCATCTCCGACGATGAAGACAATGGCGTGGCAGGCGACGGCGAGCGTGCAGCTCTGCCGCGGCCACGACCACGACCGCGAGCTCAGCCTCCGCCTCTCCCAGCCATGGCGTCGACTCTTGTTGAGATGGTGGCGGCTAGGGTTGGGGAGAGAGACGCTAGGGTTTGTGTGTGAGAGGGACGATGAGAGGCGGACCTTTTCATAGGCAGGAGGGAGGCGGGGGAGCGGTGGCGCTCATTAACACCGGCACGCAGAGCTAGGCGCGACGAGACGCTTCGGTTCGCCTCTGCGGAAACTGCACCGTCACTGTGCCTCTACGGGAACTGCACCATCGCTGCACGTCAATAACTTCCGTCGCGAAGTAGGTGACGGTTAGGTTAAAATTTATTGTGCCACTGACGGGTCGGCCCCGCCACTCCCCGCCTCGCTTTTCGGTGTGTCCGGCATCCCCAGTGCGTCCCCTGTGGGACGGGGACGGGCTCGGGGCGCCGGACACCGTATCGGGTCGCGCCGAACAAAAACTGGGAACTTTTTTTTATCCGGCGCGCCCCAAATCGCTTTAGGGGACGGTTTTGGGGACGCGACTGGAGATGCTCTAATATGCTTGTTTGCTATCTTTAGTTGATTGCAGTCAAACTGTGCATACTGCCTAGTGCCTACCACAATCCATGTGCATGCATGGACTTGGCTTCGGTTTGTTCAGCTTGTGATATTGTGGAGTGTCTCCTTTGTGATTCATGTAACTCATAGACTCGGTTTAATTGAGATATATATTTCTTGTGACTATCTAGGGTTCCTTGCATTGTTTTTCACGCATCACACGGCAGTTTAAGCGAGCTACCGGACTTGCCAAAAAGATATCTATATAATTTTTGAAATGGGTGCAAACGATTCAAACCTACTACATAGCCAATGATAGCAAGACAAAGACGTGGCACCTTTTACATATATATTATAGATATCAAATCGATAGGGACCATCAACATCGAGTTCCAGTATGATGGACCCACATTGCTCAGTGGATATATAGAACTAGCTGGTCTAGGGGGTTTAAGAACTTATCTAGACACACTAGAGTGGTCATACATTTGATTGTTGTCCATTTCGTACGAAATGTTATAATATGTTAGTATCATTTTAGAACACACAAGCACCTAGCCATAATGTATCTTCGGTACAATGTCAAACCGTCCATTTAAATTAGATTAATCCATTTAAATTAGATTACGAAAGCCAATACATCACTTTGCATGGCTTAACTCTCTGGAATTTCATCCAAGCAACAACCAGTACCACATAACCATTCAGAAATTGATAAAATAAAACCTATGGTTGCACAAAATAAAAATGGGATAAAAAACATATAACACTATTGGCCTGGATCTCATAAAAATATATAAGTCTAGTATAACTGACATCAGTATTCAACCTCTCATAAAAAACAGAGAAAACAATATAACAATCAATTGAACCTTTTCATATCTCAAAAAAAAAAATTGAACCTTTTCACATTTGACATCAACTTGATTTATATGGTGCTACCGATTGAAAAAAAAAATCACCTTAACAACAGATCACGCCCACCCGCCTCTATCTCGGCACCAGCCAGTGCTCAGAAGCGTAGGAAGCACAGCACAGACTTTTATCATCTCGCCCACGGGCAAGCACATGATCGTGTTTTACTTCCCAGGTAATGAGAGTACGGAATCATCTTTGTTTAGCTCGTCATAATTGAGGCGGCTGGCCGATATATTGGTTTGAAAAATCGCACTTCCCCGAACGACACTTGCTAACAAAGTAACATGCTTGCCACTTTGTTTACTCGAAATAGGAGGATTCGGATATCTGCAATACGGAGAAACTTCCCAATGAAGTTATTCGAGCTTTTGCCAGTATAAAATGGGCGATGCACTAAAGCTACGTACCCCCATTAGGAAATATCGTGCACGGCCTCAATCTCGTCATCTTGCCGTTTTCCGCCCATCCGATGATTGACACTTGTGGACTGCGGCGATTAAACTACTGAAATTTGGAGGGAGACGTTTGACACCGTCCATGGGTAGTAGTGAGGCTGGTATCGCCATGTGGTGCTCACGTGTATGGGCTCCGGCCGGCGGCCGCCACTGCAAAGGCAAACCTAACTTAGTTTGACAAGCCATGTATGGTGTACTCCCTCATTTTTTATTTACCTACTGTTCTACGTTTAGTTAAAGTTAATTTTTATAAACTTTAACTACGAATAAAAGAAAAAATATCAACAGTCGTAATACCAAATTCATATAATTTAAAAATATACTTCATGATGATTCTAATATAATATGTTGTATATTATAGATGTTGATATTTTTTCCTAAGTATTCGGTGTTTGACTTCAACTAAACCTAGAATGCGAGATTGTGAGGGATTACAGTATTACCTCTGTTTCGAAATGTAAGTCCTTCTCGAAAGCTACTCGAAACGAAGGTAATACGAAAAAAAGGATTTTACAAAATGATCTTTTTTCTATATGCAAATAAGATACGATTATTTATGCGTTTGGGTTGACACAGCGAGCACAGATTTTCCTCATAAATTATTTTAATACAGTTCTTATAAATTAATTGTGTGATTTTATCTGGTATTTTAAGAGGCATCTGATTTGATTGAGTACTTTTTAAAAAATGTTAACCTTACATCTATCTAAACTGTATGAAGACTGAGAGTAGCATCCACTCGCAATTTGACATAAGTAACAAAGCTCAGATGTGGGGTTCGGCGGCCCAATGTGGGTGGACTTAGCCCGTAGGCTCAACAGATCGACTCGATAATGGACTCAAACTTGCCGCTTAGCGGCCTAGCTAGTGAACAACTATGTGAGAAAAGTTCGACCCTATCAAAAACTTTGTAGTGATTCATCATGTTTATCCATGAAGACAGTGACCGAGAGCGTGATAATCATCTTGGACTTGACACCCTCAACAATTAAAAATTTCATAAGAAAAACAAATTTATTTTATTTTTGTGTCTCGTAGCTTTTCCACGTTAATATAATATTTTAATAAAGTTTTTTTCTCCATATTAAATTGATGAAACCGGTATATCAGTAAAAACCAATATTCAAATGAAGAATATAGGAAATCATCCTACTACATGTTTCATGTTGATAATTTATACAAACATAGTGATTAAATTGCTGAGAAGGAACTAATGGAAAATTCCTACAAAATGTAGGAATATGAAATTAGGAAAACAAATACTAAAGAATTCCATGGTGAACCTCTTGGCCATGTAGGCACTCGAAGATTTAGAAAAAAATCTATATGTGGTTCTCCCTTGTATTTGTGATAATTATTGGTCATTTGTTGCCCTGGTACCTCATGTAAATTAACTTAATAGTCAATGCAGTGGCAAAAGAAAATTATGAATGCGTGATAGGCTAGATAATTTTCCCGAATTAAACTATAGTATTTGACATACCTACACCATCATAATGCTAAAACAATAGAGAAAATTTGTGTGGGACATAACTAAGGTTAAATGAGAATTGAAATGCATGCATTTATATTTTGCTAGGGGTAACCGAATACTAAGTTGTAAATAATCTCGTAGTGAAAGCAAAGTACTTATCCCTTACTCATCATCTCCTACTTAGGTTATCTTGTGAAATAATGAACCTACTAATTTTGCAAAGTAAATAATGATAAAGGAAAGCTAGTCAGTGGTGCAAAAGGAGAAGCAATCCATGTTATCTGCCATTTTTATCTCTTAAAATGGTCATGGCTTTAATGTTTATTGGTGAACTAGAGAATATATTCCCTAAATGTATGCTCGAAAAATAAATACCGACAACTCGAATCTCTGGCACAAAGTCGAGAAGATTCGCGCTAATATTTATGTTATCATTCTTATCACATCTGGCAGGGGACACATGCCTAGTGGTTACCATTCGAGAGACTTTTCCCCTTTCACGTCATCGCGTTGGATGTTGGCTATGTGAGGTTGAACCGTTGGTTGAGAGTCCAAAGCTTATCTCCACTACAAAAACCATACGATGCAACTTCATTAGCCTACAAGAGGTCTACTTTATAAAGTATACATAATAAATAATAATTTATTTTAACTAGTCGTGATGATAAGTTATTTAATTTGCAAAATTCCTCGGAATTTGCTAGATTTAGTCTCCTGAAGACATGGGCAAGAAATTACGGAATCCAACATGGGAAAACAAACAATATGCATTGTCGTACATACTTTGGACCGAGGCATAGTTCAACTAAACCTTAACCGGTGATTACTTTTGTTGGACAAGATCTTGCTTTTACCTTGTTGGATGTATGGGATGATTGACACATGGAATCCACAAGACTTTAGCATGACTAAAAGATAACAACCTCCCAGAAATGCCAGGTTGTACTTTGATGATCAGAATGTGTATGATGATACTTTCCACATGTTGAAGGGTGTGTATTATGCTGATTTGCTATGCTTTAATTGATTATAATCGAGCTCTGCATATTGCCCACGATACTTCATGGGAATGCAGCGGTTGGCTTCAGTTATGTCCATCTTGTGATATCATGTAGCACTGGCTCATGTGCAATTTATGTAACTTGTAGACTCGATTTAATTGAAATATTTATCGTGATTATGTATGGGTTCTTACATTGTTTAAGCAAGCTACCGGATTCGCCAAAAAAATATCAATATAATTCTTGAAATGGGTGTAAACAATTCAATCTTACTACATAGCCAATGATAGCAAGACAAAGACATGCCGCCTTGCACATATTATACATAGCAAACTGGTGGGGTCCATCAGCATCAGGTTCCGGTATGATGGACCCCACGTCGCTCGTGGGCTGGAGTTGTTTGATCTTGTGGTTTAAAATTATCTAGACACGCAAGAGTGGACGTACATTTAATTGTTGCCCACTTCGTACGCAATGTTATAATATGCTCACATTATTGTAGAATGCACAACCACTTAACTATAATGTATCTTCGGCATAATATGAAGCATTCCATTTATATTATTATTTTATAAAAACCCATATATCTCACTTTGGGCGGCTCATCTCTCATTTCATCTTAGCAAGCAGTACTGCATGACCATGCAGTTAATCAAAACGCCCTCCACTCATCTCTCATTTCATCTTAGCAAGCAGTACTGCATGACCATGCAGTTAATCAAAACGCCCTCCAACTTGTAAATTTCAGCGGATAACTGCTCAGTTATTTTTAGGTAACGATCCAGAGTTCACGATATACCGATTAACAAGTACCGAGCAGGGGCTGCCAAGGATCACCTAGTATCAGTGTGGCTCGTCCATAGAGGTGGCTCGATCAGGACGCACTCACGTGCATGTCTGATGCTACGGCCGGCATTTGTCACGTACGCACCTAGAGTGCTTCTCGTCTTGGTAAAACTCGATGCCTTTTGACTTGAAAAGGCGGACCTAGTGCTTCTCCTATGACGATAACTTTTTGTCCTCGGTCACCTAGGTCTGTAAAATAATTTTCTTAGTTTGTGTTGTTTTTTAAGGGATAATTTTGGATGCAAATTTGTTTTGCTTTTTGTTGTATGCCGGGAGGATGCACAATAGTTCAAATATTACCGGCGAGTTTGGATATTCGCGGAGTCGTTTCCCACATCCAGGATAAGAAGATCGCTCGTTTGGCTGCCCATGACAAAAAGATTCCCCGTATTGTACGCTTCTTAAAGCAGCCCAGAGCATGTATAAGGAGGCATACTCGACTGACCGTCGTTGGCGAGCCAACATCTTCTCCCGTTCGTTGGAAAAAAATTGTGATGATCTCGTGCGAAGGAGGGATAGCGGGAGCTCGCACACGCTTGGGAAAATCCTGCGGGAAGAATTCAGTCACCTCCCACCGAATGGCGCCGCCTATTTACGTCGCCCCACCTCACGGACAAATCCAGTGCCACCCTTTTCCCCTACTCCCGCTCTCCATCAAGTGTAGCTTCTTCTCTACCGAGCAGCTAAGCGAGGCCATCTTCTTCGGCCTCTCGAGCTTCGCAGCTGCAGGCCATCTACCACTACCTCCCCAAAAGGTCATCTTCCTCGTGTGACCGCCAGCTGCCCAACTCATTGTGAGTAACATAGAAACCTACCAGCTTCGGTTACATAGATTTGTTAGTATAGACTTGTTAGATTAGATCTTAGGGATTTCTATTTTCGTGCCCTCGGGTCCTTATTTGTACTCAGTTTTCTCCAGCTCCTTAGTTTTTCCTCAGTTTTCCCCAAGCCCTTGTCTGAAACCCGCAGAAGGAGCTCGGACGGAAGGAATCCGTTAAGTTGACCGTTCCGTGCTGACGAGTGGGGTCGTGTCGTTTGTGGGGTCGCGTCGTGTGGGGCTGGTAGGAAGGGACCGCGTGGGACAGGACGAGACCGTGTTTGTGTGGCCGTAGCGTGTGGGGCCGTAGCGTTTGGAGCCGTGTGGGTCCGGGACGGGGGCACGAGTGGTTTCTGTCTCTTTCGCCCAGATTAGCAGTTTTCAATGTACCTTTTTCCTCTCTCTCGCTCGATCTCATTCATATTTGATAGCCCAAATTGGTAGCAAATCTAGAGCAGCTTCTCCTTCTGTTTTTAAACGTCATTCATTTCTTTATGCCTTCGTTTTTACCCAATCAGGTAGGAAATCTAGGGCACAAATCCAGAGAGAAAATATAGGATAAGCTGCATATAGTAACCAACATAGCATAGATATATTCACGATAGATCCAAAAGTAGTACCGATAGATACAACATAAGCTACATTTTACATGAATTTAAGCTGCTCTACAGATAGAGCAGTCACATACAGAGAGTACAGTAGGCACGTTCAACGCCTCCAGGTAGCGCCTGTGACTCGCTTGGAGGTTGCGTAGGTGAATTCCAAGTGCTTTGTGTTTGGCCATGAACGCATGCACGTTCACGATCGTTCCAACTCTAGCGCCACATCTGTCAATGGATTCAGCATGGTTCACCAGGGAGTTGAAGTCGGTGGCGCGGAGCTTCCTGTTGCAGAAGGGGCACTTGTAAATGCCTCGAGCAAAGGGCCATCGTAATGGCCGGACTGCAGCCTCCTGAGGACGTGACGAGTCTTGGTGTGGAAGGACTGGTCGTCGCTGTCAACAGCGCTGCTCTGCACCTGTCACGTAGCACCAAAGATCGTGCAAAAAACACGGAGTCAATTGCAACGATGATGGAACAGAGAGTGAACAAAAAATCATGCATGATAATATATGGGCTCGAAAAAAGAGGTAGCCTCGGTTACATTGGACACACTTATATCCAGGATTTGAGTCAGCAAACCAAAGATCATGCACAACAAATTTGTACACACCAATTGTTTACTGACCAAACCCTGAATCAATTTATGCCCAAATATTCATCATCATCGGCACAAATCTTAAAAAAAGCAAATCACAAACATTAATAACGCAAGATCTAACACAGAAGGATTAAACTAGGAACAGACGAACCCTAATAACATAAGATCTAACACAAACAGATTGAACTAGGAATAGACGAACCCTAATAACGCTAGATCTAACACAAAAGGATTGAAATGAGATAAGAACAAGGGAACACAGGGTTACCTCCGGCTCGTCGTCGACGATGCTGGTGTCGTAGTGGTTCTCCGACGCGACATACGACACTGGTTCGTACGGGTCCCAAGCGACGGGTGCCTGGACGGTGGCGGCGGCCGATGCGCCGGCGGCTGATGCGCCGGCTGCTATGTTGGAAGCAGCGACAGGGGCCTGGACGGGGGCGGCGGCCGATTCGCCGGCGGCTGATGTGCCGACAATGGGCATCTCATTCTTCTCCATCGCCGGCGGTTTTCTTCGGGGTTTTTTCTTCGGTTGTGGAGAAGATGATGGGACAGGAGAGGCGGTTGCAGTGAGAACGTGCGTCGAGGGAGAGAAAGAGGGGCTCTATAAACACGAAGGTGGCGTGTACCGCAACACGCGTCCGCTATGCACGGCTACAGCGTGCACCGCGACACGAGTCTAACCCTGGGACGTTTGATGTACTCAGTTATAACCTCAGGCCTTATACAGAAATTTTATCTGTACTCAGTTTTTCCCTCGAGGACTTAGACCGGAAAGTGCAATATACTCAGTTTTACCCTCAAGTAGCTGGTCAAGAGAGAGTTAACAAATGAGATTAACATAGCTAATTGAGTCATTTCATGCGCAAAAAAATCCAAAAAATAGAAACATAATGGCACCTACTCATGGAGTCTTCCTACGCAACCTGCCACCTAGAAAACCTTAACAAACATATATAAATCAAGTTTTACCATAAATTGCCACTTCTCAGAATCACTAGTGTAGCTATGAAGATGCATGGTTTTCCACTCAAACCCCTTTGCAAAACATCTTTCCCAAAAACATAGTTTGTCTAAATGATGCCATAATTGTCACACTCATGTATATTTGAATTGCAAATAATTTGATGTAGCCCAATATGAATTATATTGTACAAAACACACATTTTTCATTTTGTAATTCTTTTGTTTGAATCCCTTAGTCTATTTACTATTTATGTGCCCTTGGATTCTTAGTACTACTCGGTTTTGCCCTCAAGTACCGTCACAAATGCTCTCGTAAGCCCAAACTTATCCTGATTGGTTGAGCCGTTGTCACACGGATCGACTCCACGAACCGTTGATCCACTGATCTAACGGGCAGTATACCCCTCTCCGTCTCTTCGTGGCAACCTCTCTCTCTCTCTCTGTCGGTGGAGAGTGCCCACCCCTCTATTTATGTGCAATAACGAGTTTGCCACTTAATATAGTTTGGGATATAGTATTGGTATAAACATGAGGCATACATATTTGCAGATTTCGGTGAATGCATTATTTGTCACCCCTCTAACAATTATCAAATATCTTTAGCTTTCCTTTTCTTTTAGGGAATATAGTTTGGGATATAGTATTGGTATTTTGAAACGGCTCAAAAGTGGTATGATTTTGGTATAAACATGAGGCATACATATTTGCGGATTTTGGTGAATGCATTATTTGTCACCCCTCTAACAATTATAAACTATCTTTAGCTTTCCTTTTCTTTTAGGGAATATAGTTTGGGATATAGTATTGGTATTTTGAAACGGCCCAAAAGCGGTATAATTTTGGTATAAACATGAGGCATACATATTTGCGGATTTCGGTGAATGCATTATTTGTCACCCTCTAACAATTATCAACTATCTTTAGCTTTCCTTTTCTTTTAGGGAATATAGTTTGGGATATAGTATTGGTATTTTGAAACGGCCCAAAAGTGGTATAATTTTGGTATAAACATGAGGCATACATATTTGCGGATTTCGGTGAATGGATTATTTGTCACCCCTCTAACAATTATCAACTTTCTTTAGCATTCCTTTTCTTTTAGGGAATATAGTTGGTAATTTCGGTGAATGCACACACTAACTATGAAAACAACTACAAGTACATGTAACCGAATAATGGATTTGTAACAAGGTATCCCTTGTAACAACTTCTAGCGCCTGGTGAGCAATGATAAGAATCTGATCATAATTATACAACAAAAAAACAACCAGCCATCAGATTAGCTTGCTTCTTCAACTCGATCAGCTGCCTTAACTGCTTGTTCATTTTCTTCAGTTCTCCCTTCACTTCCACCAGTCCTGCATTGGGAGCATTAGGCATAATCGGAACGGCTCCTCTCTCCGCCGCATTCTCTACAGCAAGTCCCCCCTCCCAAATTGCGCTCCCTAATAGCACCAATTGATTCCTGCAATTGAAGCCTCTGAACGTACACATCGATCCACTCGAAATGCCTGCATTTTTTCAAGATCTGAAAACAACAACGTGAACCCTAAATCCCAAATTCGAGGGAATAACAAGAAAATCGAGAGAAAACAGAGAAATTAGAGCGAGATCTAACCTTATCCCCCTCTCTATATGGCAAGCTCTCGCATGCAACGAACTCACATCCACGGTTGCCGTTGTCGTCCGTCTTACAGATCGACCGCTTCAGAGGCTCCTGGCGTGGGCAGTCAGGGCATCTTGTCAAAGGCACGGGTCCATACTGCGGCCATGAAGAACGGGAGGTCGAAGAGAAACTAGACATCACCCGCCTGCCGGAGAAGGGCTGCCGCTGGCGGAGAAGAAGAACAATGGGACGCGGGGAAAGAAAGGGGAAGCAATGGCACGGGCACGGGCGCGGGGCTGGCTCGGACTCCCATTTTGCAACGGTCACCTGGGTAAGCTGTGGGTCCGGCGCGCTAACGTGGACAAGTTGTGGGTCCCACGATGATCTGGATAAGTGGAGACGTGTCCACTGCGGGGCACCAACAGCGGCCCCACTTGCCAGCACCAACCAACGTAAACTAAACGGGAATCCTCCGTCCGAGCTCCTTCTTTGGGTTACAGACAAGGGATTGGGGAAAACTGAGAAAAAACTAAGGAGCTGGGGAAAACTGGGCACGAAAATAGAAATCCCTAGATCTTATGGCAGTATAGTTGATTAGAAATTGTAGTTTCATCATGTAGAGATGTAGATCAATGTTCTAGCAGTGTGTTGGATGAGTTGTCTGATCTTCATTGTTGTGTAGTCCATGTAATAAGCGTAATAGTTGGTACGATGATTGATTCTACAATGTGTAGTTCTGCTCCTTGTACCATCTTTGCGCTTATACATGGCAGCATGCAATTAAGTGCAGCTAGCAAGCCTCACAGTCTACCATTGTTCATCCTAATGTAGCTTGTAATATTGTTAGAGCCTTAGAGGTAGATTTCTTAACATTATTTTTTGTACTCTTGTGTTTTGATTTGTGATGTAGGACCAGGAGAACTCGCCCAATTTGTCGGCGAACTTAGTGCTGCCGGCGGTGCCGCTTCGATATATGTCAGCTGATGTGTACTGCCCAATTCGAAAGAGGAACATCATGTCATGGCCAGCTGCGCTATTGTCGGTGTAATGGGACCCAGGGTCCACACGATTACGCCACGGCGCGTGCGGGCTTCAGCCCAAAACATCTCGGATGCAATCGTGATAAGCAGCTGATGTCTACGTGTGCTTCTATTCTTGTAGACAGTGTTGGGCCTCCAAGAGCAGAGGTTTGTAGAACAGCAGCAAGTTTCCCTTAAGTGAATCACCCAAGGTTTATCGAACTCAGGGAGGTAGAGGTCAAAGATAGTCCTCTCAAGCAACCCCGCAATTAAGATACAAGAAGTCTCTTGTGTCCCCAACACACCTAATACACTTGTCGGATGTATAGGTGCACTAGTTCGACGAAGAGATAGTAAAACACAGGTGGTATAGATGGTGGTAATATTGCAGGAAGTAAAGATGCAGTAAAACAGTAAACAAGCGATGTTTGCAGTATTTGGAAACAAGGCCTGGGGATCATACTTTCACTAGTGGACACTCTCAACAATGCAATCATAATTGAATATAAATATAAGCACTTCACTATGCTATTCTGAATCACTCTCTGGCTGGATAACGAACACTAATTCACCATGTAGGGATGCAAAAACAAACATTAAAGATGTATTCCCAAGTACTAATAAACACCCCACGCTGTCACTTTGAGCATTCATAGGAGGTACTAACACACCACAATTTCATAGATACATCCAACTCAAATCATAACCCAGTGAACAAGTATTCTGTGAAATATAGCCTAAGAGACCCACATGGTGCACACACTGTCACCTTTACACACGTGGGACAAGGAGTCTCCGGAGATCACATAAGTAAAATCCACTTGAATAGCATAACTACATCTAGATTACAAAGCTCATCATATGGATCTCAATCATGTAAGGCGATGATACGTCTCCAACGTATCGATAATTTCTTATGTTCCATGCTACATTATTGATGATATCTACATGTTTTACACACATTATATGTCGTATTTACGCATTTTCTGGAACTAACCTATTAATAAGATGCCGAAGAGCCAGTTGCTGTTTTCTGCTGTTTTTGGTTTCAGAAATCCTAGTAAGGAAATATTCTCGGAATTGGACGAAATCAACGCCCAGGTTCCTATTTTGCCCGGAAGCATCCAGAACACCCGAGAGCCGTCAGAGAGGGGCTACGTGGGGCCCACACATGGTGGCGGCGCGGCCCAGGCCCCGGCCGCGCCGCCCTAGTGTCCGGCCCCACCGGACCCCTCCGAGGCTGCCCTTTCGCCTACTTAAAGCCTCCGTCGCGAAACCCCCAGTACCGAGAGCCACGATACGGAAAACCTTCCGGAGACGCCGCCGCCGCGAATCCCATCTCGGGGGATTCAGGAGATCGCCTCCGGCACCCTGCCGGAGAGGGGATTCATCTCCCGGAGGACTCTTCATCGCCATGATCGCCTCCGGAGTGATGAGTGAGTAGTTCACCCCTGGACTATGGGTCCATAGCGGTAGCTAGATGGTCGTCTTCTCCTAATTGTGCTTCATTGTTGGATCTTGTGAGCTGCCTAACATGATCAAGATCATCTATCTGTAATATTATATGTTGTGTTTGTCGGGATCCGATGGATAGAGAATACTATGTTATGGTGATTATCAATCTATTATTTATGTGTTGTTTATGATCTTGCATGCTCTCCGTTACTAGTAGAGGCTCTGGCCAAGTTTTTGCTCTTAACTCCAAGAGGGAGTATTTATGCTCGATAGTGGGTTCATGCCTTCATTGACACCTGGGACAGTGACGAAAGTTCTAAGGTTGTGATGTCTTGTTGCCACTAGGGATAAAACATTGATTCTATGTCTAAGGATGTAGTTGTCGATTACATTACGCACCATACTTAATGCAATTGTCTGTTGCTTTGCAACTTAATACCGAAAGGGGTTCGGATGATAACTCGAAGGTGGACTTTTTAGGCATAGATGCGGTTGGATGGCGGTCTATGTACTTTGTCGTAATGCCCAATTAAAATCTCACTATATTTATCATATCATGTATATGCATTGTTATGCCCTTCTCTATTTTGTCAATTGCCCGACTGTAATTTGTTCACCCAACATGCTTTTATCTTATGGGAGAGACATCTCTAGTGAACTGTGGACCCCGGTCCTATTCTTTACATCGCATACAATCTACTGCAATACTTGTTTTACTGTTTTCTTGCAAACAATCATCTTCCACACAATACGGTTAATCCTTTGTTACAGCAAGCCGGTGAGATTGACAACCTCACTGTTTCGTTGGGGCAAAGTACTTTGGTTGTGTTGTGCAGGTTCCACGTTGGCGCCGGAATCCCTGTTGTTGCGCCGCACTACATTTCACCACCATCAACCTTCAACGTGCTTCTTGGCTCCTCCTGGTTCGATAAACCTTGGTTTCTTTCTGAGGGAAAACTTGCTGCTGTGCGCATCATACCTTCCTCTTGGGGTTCCCAACGAACGTGTGAGTTACACGCCATCAAGCTCTTTTTCCGGCGCCGTTGTCGGGGAACCGAAGAAAAGTTACACCACGGAGAATTGCCTCCCACGGCAACGGCTCTTTTCTGGCGCCGTTGCCGGGGAGATCAAGACACGCTGCAAGGGGAGTCTCCACTTCTCAATCTCTTTACTTTGTTTTTGTCTTGCTTTATTTTATTTACTACTTTGTTTGCTGCACCTAAACAAAACACAAATTCGTCTTTACGGACTGTTCTGTTTTTGACAGATTCTGCCTTTTATTTCGCATTGCCTCTTTTGCTATGTTGGATGAATTTCTTTGATCCATTAATATCCAGTAGCTTTGTTCAATGTCCAGAAGTGTTAAGAATGATTGTGTCACCTCTGAATATGTGAATTATTAATTGTGCACTAACCCTCTAATGAGTTTGCTTGAAGTTTGGTGTGAAGGAAGTTTTCAAGGGTCAAGAGAGGAGTATGATATACTATGATCAAGAGGAGTGAAAGCTCTAAGATTGGGGATGCCCCCGTGGTTCATCCCTGCATATTTTAAGAAGACTCAAGCGTCTAAGCTTGGGGATGCCCAAGGCATCCCCTTCTTCATCGACAACATCATCAGGTTCCTCCCCTGAAACTATATTTTTATTCAGTCACATCTTGTGTTATTTACTTGGAGCGTCGGTTTGTTTTTGTTTGAATAAAATGGATCCTAGCATTCACTTTGTGGGAGAGAGACACGCTCCGCTGTTGCATATGGACAAATATGTCCTTAGGCTTTACTCATAATGTTCATGGCGAAGTTTCTTCTTCGTTAAATTGTTATATGGTTGGAATTGGAAAATGCTACATGTAGTAATTCTAAAATGTCTTGGATAATGTGATACTTGGCAATTGTTGTGCTCATGTTTAAGCTCTTGCATCATATACTTTGCACCCATTAATGAAGAAATACATAGAGCTTGCTAAAATTTGGTTTGCATATTTGGTCTCTCTAAGGTCTAGATAATTCTAGTATTGAGTTTTGAACAACAAGGAAGACGGTGTAGAGTCTTATAATGTTTACAATATGTCTTTTATGTGAGTTTTGCTGCACCGGTTCATCCTTGAGTTTGCTTCAAATAACCTTGCTAGCCTAAACCTTGTATCGAGAGGGAATACTTCTCATGCATCCAAAATCCTTGAGCCAACCACTATGCCATTTGTGTCCACCATACCTACCTACTACATGGTATTTCTCCGCCATTCCAAAGTAAATTGCTTGAGTGCTACCTTTAAAATTCCATCATCCACCTTTGCAATATATAGCTCATGGGACAAAATAGCCTTAAAAACTATCGTAGTATTTAATATGTACTTATGCACTTTATCTCTTATTAAGTTGCTTGTTGTGCGATAACCATGCTTCTGGGGACGCCATCAACTATTCCTTTGTTGAATATCATGTGAGTTGCTATGCATGTCCGTCTTGTCTGAAGTAAGAGAGATCTACCACCTTAATGGTTGGAGCATGCATATTGTTAGAGAAGAACATTGGGCCGCTAACTAAAGCCATGAATCATGGTGGAAGTTTCAGTTTGGACATATATTCTCAATCTCATATGAGAATAATAATTGTTGTCACATGCTTATGCATTAAAGAGGAGTCCATTATCGGTTGTCCATGTTGTCCCGGTATGGATGTCTAAGTTGAGAATAATCAAAAGCGAGAAATCCAAAATGCGAGCTTTCTCCTTAGACCTTTGTACTGGGCGGCATGGAGGTACCCCTTTGTGACACTTGGTTGAAACATGTGCATTGCGAAGATCCGATAGTCCAAGCTAAGTAGGACAAGTTGCGGGCACTATTAGTATACTATGCATGAGGCTTGCAACTTGTAAGATATAATTTACATAACTCATATGCTTTATTACTACCGTTGACAAAATTGTTTCATGTTTTCAAAATAAAAGCTCTAGCACAAATACAGCAATCGATGCTTTCCTCTTTGAAGGACCTTTCTTTTACTTTTATTGTTGAGTCAGTTTACCTATCTCTCTCCACCTCAAGAAGCAAACACTTGTGTGAACTGTGCATTGATTCCTACATACTTGCATATTGCACTTATTATATTACTTTATGTTGACACTATCCATGAGATATACATGTTATAAGTTGAAAGCAACCGCTGAAACTTAATCTTCCTTTGTGTTGCTTCAACACCTTTACTTTGATTTATTGCTTTATGAGTTAACTCTTATGCAAGACTTATTAATGCTTGTCTTGAAGTACTATTCATGAAAAGTCTTTGCTTTATGATTCATTTGTTTACTCATGTCATTACCATTGTTTTTGATCGCTGCATTCATTACATATGTTTACAATAGTATGATCAAGATTATGATGGCATGTCACTTCAGAAATTATCTTTGTTATCGTTTTACCTGCTCGGGACGAGCGTAACTAAGCTTGGGGATGCCGATACGTCTCCAACGTATCGATAATTTCTTATGTTCCATGCTACATTATTGATGATATCTACATGTTTTACACACATTATATGTCGTATTTACGCATTTTCCGGAACTAACCTATTAACAAGATGCCGAAGAGCCGATTGTTGTTTTCTGCTGTTTTTGGTTTCAGGTATCCTAGTAAGGAAATATTCTCGGAATTGGACGAAATCAACGCCCAGGTTCCTATTTTGCCCGGAAGCATCCAGAACACCCGAGAGCCGTCAGAGAGGGGCTACGTGGGGCCCACACATGGTGGCGGCGCGGCCCAGGCCCTGGCCGCGCCGCCCTAGTGTCTGGCCCCACCAGACCCCCTCCGAGGCTGCCCTTTTGCCTACTTAAAGCCTCCGTCGCGAAACCCCTAGTACCGAGAGCCACGATACGGAAAACCTTCCAGAGACGCCGCCGACGCGAATCCCATCTCGGGGGATTCGAGAGATCGCCTCCCGGCACCCTGCCGGAGAGGGGATTCATCTCCCGGAGGACTCTTCATCGCCATGATCGCCTCCGGAGTGATGAGTGAGTAGTTCACCCCTGGACTATGGGTCCATAGCAGTAGCTAGATGGTCGTCTTCTCCTAATTGTGCTTCATTGTTGGATCTTGTGAGCTGCCTAACATGATCAAGATCATCTATCTGTAATACTATATGTTGTGTTTGTCGGGATCCGATGGATAGAGAATACTATGTTATGGTGATTATCAATCTATTATTTATGTGTTGTTTATGATCTTGCATGCTCTCCGTTACTAGTAGAGGCTCTGGCCAAGTTTTTTCTCTTAACTCCAAGAGGGAGTATTTATACTCGATAGTGGGTTCATGCCTTCATTGACACCGGGACGAGTGACGAAAGTTCTAAGGTTGTGATGTGCTCGTTGCCACTAGGGATAAAACATTGATTCTATGTCTAAGGATGTAGTTGTCGATTACATTACGCACCATACTTAATGCAATTGTCTGTTGCTTTGCAACTTAATACTGAAAGGGGTTCGGATGATAACCTGAAGGTGGACTTTTTAGGCATAGATGCAGTTGGATGGCGGTCTATGTACTTTGTCGTAATGCCCAATTAAAATCTCACTATATTTATCATATCATGTATATGCATTGTTATGCCCTTCTCTATTTTGTCAATTGCCCGACTGTAATTTGTTCACCCAACATGCTTTTATCTTATGGGAGAGACACCTCTAGAGAACTGTGGACCCCGGTCCTATTCTTTACATCGCATACAATCTACTGCAATACTTGTTTTACTGTTTTCTTGCAAACAATCATCTTCCACACAATACGGTTAATCCTTTGTTACAACAAGCCGGTGAGATTGACAACCTCACTGTTTCGTTGGGGCAAAGTACTTTGGTTGTGTTGTGCAGGTTCCACGTTGGCGCCGGAATCCCTGGTGTTGCGTCGCACTACATTTCGCCACCATCAACCTTCAACGTGCTTCTTGGCTCCTCCTGGTTCGATAAACCTTGGTTTCTTTCTGAGGGAAAACTTGCTGCTGTGCGCATCATACCTTCCTCTTGGGGTTCCCAACGAACGTGTGAGTTACACGCCATCAGGCAGCTCATGAGATCATTGTATTGAAGTACATGAGAGAGAGATTAACCACATAGCTACCGGTAGAGCCCTTAGCCTCGAGAGAGAACTAATCCCTCCTCATCATGGGAGACAGCAACGGCGATGAAGATGGCGGTGGTGTCGATGGAGATGGATTCCGGGGGCAATTCCCCGTCCCGGCGGCGTGCCGGAACAGAGACTTCTGTCCCCCGAACTTGACTTCGCGATGGCGGCGGCTGCGTAACTTTTCTCGTCCCGTGGCTTATCTTTTTAGAGTTTTCGAGGCGGAGAGATTATATAGGCGAAGAGGCGTCCTCGGAGGAGCCAGGGGGTGGCCCCCCATAGGCTGGCGCGCCCAGGGTCCAGGCCACGCCGCCCTGTGGGGTGGGGCCCCCAGGGCTCCCCTCTGGTCCCTCTCTGGCTCTATGGAAGCTTCGTGGAAAAATAAGATCTTGGGCGTTGATTTCGTCCAATTCCGAGAATATTTCCTTTGTAGGATTTCTGAAACCAAAAACAGCAGAAAACAGGAACTAGCGCTTCGGCATCTTGTTAATAGGTTAGTTCCGGAAAATGCATCAAAACGATATAAAGTGTGAACAAAACATGTAGGTATTGTCATAAAACTAGCATGGAACGTCAGAAATTATAGATACGTTGGAGACGTATCAAGCATCCCCAAGCTTAGTTCCTACTCGCCCTCGAGTAGGTAAACGATAACAACAATAATTTCTGAAGTGAGATGCTACCAACATAATCTTGATCAACATTATTGTAAAGCATATGAGATGAATGAAGTGATTCAAAGCAATGGTAAAGATGATGATTAAACAACTGAATCATATAGCAAAACTTTTCATGAATAGTACTTTCAAGACAAGTATCAACAAGACTTGCATCAGAGCTAACTCATAAAGCAATAGATTCAAAGTAGAAGGCATTGAAGCAACACAAAGGATGATTAAGTTTCAGCAATTGCTTTCAACTTGTAACATGTATATCTCATGGATAATTGTCAACATAGAGTAATATAACAAGTGCAATAAGTAAACATGTAAGAATCAATGCACACAGTTAACACAAGTGTTTGCTTCTAAGATAGAAAGAAGTAGGTAAACTGACTCAACATAAAGTAAAAGAATGGCCCTTCGCAGAGGGAAGCATGGATTACTATTTTTGTGCTAGAGCTTTTTATTTTGAAAACATAGAAACAATTTTGTCAACGGTAGTAATAATTCATATGTGTTATGCATAATACTTCCTACAAGTTGCAAGCCTCATGCATAGAATACCAATAGTGCCCGCACCTTGTCCTAATTAGCTTGGATTTACATGGATTATCATTGCATAACATATGTTTCAACCAAGTGTCACAAAGGGGTACCTCTATGCCGCATGTACAAAGGTCCAAGGAGATAGATCGCATTTGATTTCTCGTTTTTGAATAATCTCAACTTAGGACATCCATACCGGGACAACATAGAAAATATATAATGGGCTCCTCTTTAATGCATAAGCATTCAACAACAGATAATATTCTCATAAGAGATTGAGGATGAATGTCCAAACTGCAACTTCCACCATGATACATGGCTTTGGTTAGCGGCCCAATGTTCTTCACTAACATATGCATACACAAACCATTTGATCATGATAAATCACCCTTACTTCAGACAAGACGAACATGCATAGCAACTCACATGATATTCAACAAAGGTGTAAAAAGTTGATGGCGTCCCCAGAAACATGGTTACCGCTCAACAAGCAACTTATAAGAACTAAAATACATAGCTACATATTCATCACCACAATAGTTTTTAAGCTATTTTCCCATGAGCTATATATTGCAAAGACAAAGGAATGAAATTTTAAAGGTAGCACTCAAGTAATTTACTTTGGAATGGCAGAAAAATACCACATAGTAGGTAGATATGGTGAACACAAATGGCATGGGTTTTGGCTCAAGGTCTTTGGATGCACGAGAAGCATTTCCTCTCAGTACAAGGCTTTGGCTAGCAAGGTTGTTTGAAGCAAACACAAGTATGAACAGGTACAACAAAACTTACACAAGAACATATTGCAAGCATTATAAGACTCTACATTGTCTTCCTTGTTGTTCAAACACTTTTACTAGAAAATATATAGACCTTAGAGAGACCAATCATGCAAACCAAATTTCAACAAGCTCTACAGTAGTTCTCCACTAATAGATTTAAACTACATGATGCAAGAGCTTAAACATGATCTATGAGAGCTCAAAACAATTGCCAAGTATCAAGTTATTCAAAACCATATGAAGCATTTTATGATTCCAACCAAATAGCAATCAACGAAGCAATTTTCAGCCTTCGCCATGAACATTAAAGCACAACTAAGAACACAAGTGTTCAAATGAAAAAGCGGAGCGTAATATCTCCAAGGATGGTGGGATCCAACTTTATTCAAATTAAAACAAAAACAAAAACAAACAAACGCTCCAAGTAAAGAACATAAGATGTGACGGAATAAAAATATAGTTTCACTAGAAGTGACCTGATAAGTTGTCGATGAAGAAGGGGATGCCTTGGGCATCCCCAAGCTTAGATGCTTGAGTCTTCTTAAAATATGCAGGATGAACCACGGGGGCATCCCCAAGCTTAGACTTCTCACTCTTCTTGATCATATTGTATCATCCTCTTCTCTTGACCCTTGAAACCTTCCTCCACACCAAACTTAAAGCAAACTCATTAGAGGGTTAGTGCATAATCAAAATTCACATGTTCAGAGAGGACACAATCATTCTTAACACTTCTGGACATTGCACAAAGCTACTGAAAGTTAATGGAACAAAGAAATCCATTCAACATAGCAAAAGAGGCAATGCGAAATAAAAGGCAGAATCTGTCAAAACAGAACAGTCCGTAAAGACGAATTTTCCAGAGGCACTTAACTTGCTCAAACGGAAAAACTAAAAACTAATGAAAGTTGCGTACATATCTGAGGATCATGCACGTAAATTGGCAGATTTTTTTGATTTTTCTACAGAGAGATCTACGCAAATTCGTGACGCATGTAAAATCTGTTTCTGCGCAGCAATCCAAATCTAGCATCAACTTTACCATAGAGACTTTACTTGGCTCAAAAACATGATAAGGAGAGGTTGCTACAGTATTAACAACTTCCAAGACTCAACAATACAGTAATAAAATAAAACATGGGTTATCTCCCAAGAAGTGTTTTCTTTATAGCCATTAAGATACTATCATGAAAATGGAACATGAAGCAAAAGGAGCACCAAGAAGCAAATTCAAAACACATTTAAGCCTAACCCACTTCCTATGAAAAAGAATCTTGTACACAAATAAATTCATGAAGAAAAAAGTGACAAGCATAGGAAGACAAAACACGAGTAACTTCAAGATTCTCAACATAAAGAGGGGAAACTTAATATTATTAAGATGCATATAACCATGTTTCCCTCTCTCATAATAACTTTCAGTAGCGTCATGAACAAACACAACAATATAACTATCACATAAAGCATTCTTGTCATGAGCTACATGCATAAAATTATTACTCTCCACATAAGCATAATCATTATTATTAATTGTAGTGGGAGCAAATTCAATAAAATAGCTATCATTATTATTCTCATCACCATAATCATCATATATAGGAGGCATATTGTAATCATAATTAATTTTCTCCTCAATAGTAGGTGGACTGAAAATATCATATTCATCATTGTAAACATCACATATAGGAGGTAAAGTATCATCAAAGTAAAATTTCTCCTCCATGCTTGGGGGACTAAAAATATTACAACCAGCTTCCCCAAGCTTAAATTCTTCCATAGCTTTAGCAATAATAGTGTTCAAAGAGTTCATGCTAATAACATTGCTACAACTATTTTGCAAACAAAGTTCCATGGGTTTTTTAATTTTCTCTTCAAACACATCATGTCCTAATTCAAGATAAATACTATAAAGATCTCTAATTTTTTGTTGTTTTCCATTAAGCCTAACTAGTGAAAATAAAAACAAGAAACAAAAAGATAAAATTGCAGAATCTAAAGGAGATACCTTCGAGCACTCACACACCGGCAACAGTGCTAGGAAATAGCTTACTAGTCGGAGGATGTGAATACCTTTTACCTTACCTCCCCGGCAACGGCGCCAGAAAATAGCTTGATGTCTACGTGTGCTTCTATTCTTGTAGACAGTGTTGGGCCTCCAAGAGCAGAGGTTTGTAGAACAGCAGCAAGTTTCCCTTAAGTGAATCACCCAAGGTTTATCAAACTCAGGGAGGTAGAGGTCAAAGATAGTCCTCTCAAGCAACCCTGCAATTAAGATACAAGAAGTCTCTTGTGTCCCCAACACACCTAATACACTTGTCAGATGTATAGGTGCACTAGTTCGGCGAAGAGATAGTAAAACACAGGTGGTATAGATGGTGGTAATATTGCAGGAAGTAAAGATGCAAGAAAACAAGAAACAAGCGATGTTTGCGTATTTGGAAACAAGGCCTAGGGATCATACTTTCACTAGTGGACACTCTCAACAATGCAATCATAATTGAATATAAATATAAGCACTTCACTATGCTATTCTGAATTACTCTCTGGCTGGATAACGAACACTAATTCACCATGTAGGGATGCAAAAGCAAACCTTAAAGATGTATTCCCAAGGACTAATAAACACCCCACGCTGTCACTTTGAGCATTCATAGGAGGTACTAACACACCACAATTTCATAGAGACATCCAACTCAAATCATAACCCAGTGAACAAGTATTCTGTGAAATATAGCCTAAGAGACCCACACGGTGCACACACTGTCACCTTTACACACGTATGACAAGGAGTCTCCGGAGATCACATAAGTAAAATCCACTTGAATAGCATAACTACATCTACATTACAAATTAAGCTCATCATATGGATCTCAATCATGTAAGGCAGCTGATACGTCTCCAACGTATCTATAATTTCTGATGTTCCATGACAATACCTACATGTTTTGTTCAAACTTTATATCGTTTTTGTGCATTTTCCGGAACTAACATATTAACAAGATGCCACAGTGTCAGTTCCTGTTTTCTGCTGTTTTTGGTTCCAGAAAGGCTGTTCGGGCAAAATTCTCGGAATTCGACGAAACAAAGACCAAACACCTTATTTTCCTCGGAATGTTCCAGAACACCGAAGGAGAGCCGGAGGGGTGCCAAGGGGGACCCACACCATAGGGGGGCGCGGGTCCCACCCTGGCCGCGCCGCCACGTGTTGAGGGAGCCCTGGCGCCCTTCTGACTCCGCCTCTTCGCCTATTTAACCCCTCGTGACCTAAAAACACGATACCGATTGACGAAACTCCAGAAAGACTTCAGGGACGCCGCCGCCATCGCGAAACTCCAATTCGGGGGACATAACTCTCTGTTCCGGCACCCTGCCGGGACGGGGAATTGCCCCCGGAGTCATCTCCATCGACTCCATCGCCATCTTCATCGCCATCGCTGTCTCCCATGATGAGGAGGGAGTAGTTCTCCCCGAGGCTGAGGGCTCTACCGGTAGCTATGTGGTTAATCTCTCTCTCATGTACCTCAATACAATGATCTCATGAATTGCCTTGCATGATTGAGATCCATATGATGAGCTTTGTATCACTATTAATCTATGTGCTACTGTAGTGATGTTATTAAAGTAGTCTATTCCTCCTTCATGATGTAACGGTGACAGTGTGTGCATCATGTAGTACTTGGTGTAGGTTATAATTTTAATCTCTTGTAGATTATGGAGTTGATTATTACTACGATAGTATTGATGTGATCTATTCCCCCTTTCATAGTGTAATGGCGACAGTGTGTATGCTATGTTAGTACTCGGTCTAAATTGCAAAGATCTATTATGCTCTAAAGGTTACTTAAATATGAATGCCGAATGTTGTGGCGCTTGTTTACTCCGGCTTGAGGGAGCTCTTGTAGCCCTACACAATGAATGGTGTTTGTTATCAAACAAGAGAGTGTATGTAGCACACGTGAGGAGAAGTTATTTATTTGTTATGTGATCAATGTTGAGAGTGTCCACTAGTGAAAGTAGGATCCCTAGGCCTTGTTTCCAAATACTGCAAACATCGCTTGTTTACTGTTTTACTGCATCTTTACTTCCTGCAATATTACCACCATCTATATCACCTGTGTTTTACTATCTCTTCACCGAACTAGTGCACCTATACATCTGACAAGTGTATTAGGTGTGTTGGGGACACAAGAGACTTCTTGTATCTTAATTGCAGGGTTGCTTGAGAGGACTATCTTTGACCTCTACCTCCCTGAGTTCGATAAACCTTGGGTGATTCACTTAAGGGAAACTTGCTGCTGTTCTACAAACCTCTCGCTCTTGGAGGCCCAACACTCGTCTACAAGAATAGAAGCACACGTAGACATCAAGCTATTTTCTGGCGCCGTTGCCGGGGAGGTAAGGTAAAAGGTATTCACATCCTCCGACTACTAAGCTATTTCCTAGCACTGTTGCCGGTGTGTGAGTGCTCGAAGTTATCTCCTTTAGATTCTGCAATTTTATCTTTTTGTCTCTTGTTTTTATTTTCACTAGTTAGGCTTAATGGAAAACAACAAAAAAATTAGAGATCTTTATAGTATTTATCTTGAATTAGGACATGATGTGTTTGAAGAGAAAATTAAAAAACCCATGGAAGTTTGTTTGCAAAATAGTTGTAGCAATGTTATTAGCATGAACTCTTTGAACACTATTATTGCTAATGCTATGGAAGAATTTAAGCTTGGGGAAGCTGGTTTTGATGAGCATGATATTTTTAGTCCCCCAAGCATGGAGGAGAATTTACTTTGATGATACTTTGCCTCCCATTTAGTATGATTGCAATGATGAATATGATATTTTCAGTCCACCTACTATTGAGGAGAAAATTAATTATGATTACAATATGCCTCCTATATATGATGATTATGGTGATGAGAATAATAATGATAGCTATCTTATTGAATTTGCTCCCACTACAACTAATAAAATTGATTATGCTTATGTGGAGAGTAATAATTTTATGCATGTGGCTCATGACAAGAATGTTTTATGTGATAGTTACTTTGTTGAGTTTGTTCATGATGCTACTGAAAGTTATTATGAGAGAGGGAAACATGGTTATATGCATCTTAATAATATTAAGTTTCCCCTCTTTATGTTGAGAATCTTGAAATTGCGCTTGTGTTGCTTTTCTATGCTTGCCACTTTGTTCTTCATGAATTTATTTGTGTACAAGATTCCTTTTCATAGGAAGTGGGTTAGGATTAAATGTGTTTTGAATTTGCTTCTTGATGCTCCTTTTGCTTCAACTCTTATTTCTCGTGAGAGCATCATTAAAATTACTGAGCCCATCTTAATGGCTATAAAGAAAGTACTTCTTGGGAGATAACCCATGTGTTTATTTTGCTACTGTTTTGTTGAGTCTTGGAAGTTGTTACTACTGTAGCAACCTATCCTTATCATGTTTTTGTGCCAAGTAAAGTCTCTATGGTAAAGTTGATACTAGATTTGGATTGCTGCGCAGAAACAGATTTGTTGTCTGCCACGAATTTGCGTAGATCTCTCTGTAGAAAAATCAAAAAAAATCTGCCAATTTACGTGCGTGATCCTCAGATATGTACGCAACTTTCATTAGTTTTGAGTTTTTCCGTTTGAGCAAGTTAAGTGCCTCTGAAAAATTCGTTTTTACTTGACTCGTTCTGTTTTGACAGATTCTGCCTTTTATTTCGCATTGCCTCTTTTGATATGTTGAATGGATTTCTTTGTTCCATTAACTTTCAGTAGCTTTGTGCAATGTCCAGAAGTGTTAAGAATGATTATGTCACCTCTGAATATATGAATTTTTGATTATGCACTAACCCTCTAATGAGTTTTCTTTAAGTTTGGTGTGGAGGAAGTTTTCAAGGGTCAAGAGAAGAGGATGATATAATGTGATCAAGAAGAGTGAAAAGTCTAAGCTTGGGGATGCCCCGTGGTTCATCCCTGCATATTTTAACAAGACTCAAGCATCTAAGCTTGGGGATGCCCAAGGCATCCCCTTCTTTATCGACAACTTATCAGGTCACTTCTAGTGAAAGTATATTTTTATTCCATCACATTTTATGTACTTTACTTGGAGCGTCTGTGTGCTTTTATTTTCGTTTTGTTATTTTCATTCTCTGAATAAATTCATGCTCATGTGGGAGAGAGACACGCTCCGCTTTTTCATACGAACACTAGTGTTCTTCATTCTTACTTTTAATGTTCAAGGGCGAAAGTTGATCGCTTCACTTGTTGCTATTTGGTTGGAATCAGAAAATGCTTCATATGGTTTGGAATAACTTGAAACTTGGCAATTGTTTTGAGCTCTCATAGATCATGTTTAAGCTCTTGCATCATCTAGTTTAAATCTATTAATGGAGAACTACCATAGAGCTTGTTGAAATTTGGTTTGCATGATTGGTCTCTCTAAGTCTAGATATTTTCTAGTAAAGTGTTTGAACAACAAGGAAGACAGCGTAGAGCCTTATAATGCTTGCAATATGTTTTTGTGTAAGTTTTGCTGTACCTGTTCATACTTGTGTTTGCTTCAAACAACCTTGCTAGCCAAAGCATTGTACTGAGAGGAAATGCTTCTCGTGCATCCAAATACCTTGAGCCAAAACCCATGCCATTTGTGTCCACCATATCTACCTACTATGTGGTATTTTTCTGCCATTCCAAAGTAAATTACTTGAGTGCTAACTTTAAAATTTCATTCCTTTGTCTTTGCAATATATAGCTCATGGGAAAATAGCTTAAAAACTATTGTGGTGATGAATATGTAGTTATGTGTCTTATTTCTTATAAGTTGCTTGTTGAGCGGTAACCATGTTTCTGGGACGCCATCAACTTTTTACCTTTGTTGGATATCATGTGAGATGCTATGCATGTTCGTCTTGTCCGAAGTAAGGGTGATGTCATGATCAAATGGTTTGAGTATGCATATGTTAGAGAAGAACATTGGGCCGCTAACCAAAGCCATGTATCATGGTGGAAGTTTTCAGTTTGGACATACATCCTCAATCTCTTATGAGAATATTATCTGTTGTTGAATGCTTAAGCATTAAAAGAGGAGTCCATTATCTGTTGTATATGTTGTCCCGGTATGGATGTATTAAGTTGAAATCTATTAAAAACGAGAAATCAAATGCAATTGATCTCCTTGGACCTTTGTACAGGCGGCATAGAGGTACCCCTTTGTGACACTTGGTTGAAACATATGTTATGCAATGATAATCCATGTAATCCAAGCTAATTAGGACAAGGTGCGGGAACTATTGGTATTCTATGCATGAGGCTTGCAACTTGTAGGAAGTATTATGCATAACACATATGAATTATTAATACCGTTGACAAAATTGTTTCTATGTTTTCAAAATAAAAGCTCTAGCACAAAAATAGCAATCCATGCTTCCCTCTGCGAAGGGCCATTCTTTTACTTTATGTTGAGTCAGTTTACCTACTTCTTTCTATCTTAGAAGCAAACACTTGTGTCAACTGTGTTCAATGATTCTTACATGATTACTTATTGCACTTCTTATATTACTCTATGTTGACAATTATCCATGAGATATACATGTTACAAGTTGAAAGCAATCGCTTAAACTTAATCATCCTTTGTGTTGCTTCAATGCCTTCTACTTTGAATTTATTGCTTTATGAGTTAGCTCTTATGCAAGTCTTATTGATACTTGTCTTGAAAGTACTATTCATGAAAAGTTTTGCTATATGATTCATTTGTTTAGTCATTATCTCTTTGTTAGCAATCTTTTGCTTCGAATCACTTCATTCATCTCATATGCTTTACAATAATGTTGATTAAGATTATGATGGTAGCATGTCACTTCAGAAATTATTGTTTTTATCGTTTACCTACTCGAGGGCGAGTAGGAACTAAGCTTGGAGATGCTTGATACGTCTCCAACGTATCTATAATTTCTGATGTTCCATGCTAGTTTTATGACAATACCTACATGTTTTGTTCACACTTTATATCGTTTTTGTGCATTTTCCGGAACTAACCTATTAACAAGATGCCACAGTGCCAGTTCCTGTTTTCTGCTGTTTTTGGTTCCAAAAAGGTTGTTCGGGCAAAATTCTCGGAATTCGATGAAACAAAGACCAAACACCTTATTTTCCCCGGAATGTTCCAGAACACCGAAGGAGAGCCGGAGGGGGGCCAAGGGGGACCCACACCATAGGGGGGCGCGGGTCCCACCTTGGCCGCGGCCCACGTGGTGAGGGAGCCCTGGCGCCCTTCCGACTCCGCCTCTTCGCCTATTTAACCCCTCGTGACCTAAAAACACGATACCGATTGACGAAACTCCAGAAAGACTCCAGGGACGCCGCCGCCATCGCGAAACTCCAATTCGGGGGACAGAAGTCTCTGTTCCGTCACCCTGCCGGGACGGGGAATTGCCCCCGGAGTCATCTCCATCGACTCCATCGCCATCTTCATCGCCATCGCTGTCTCCCATGATGAGGAGGGAGTAGTTCTCCCCCAAGGCTGAGGGCTCTACTGGTAGCTGTGTGGTTAATCTCTCTCTCATGTACCTCAATACAATGATCTCATGAATTGCCTTGCATGATTGAGATCCATATGATGAGCTTTGTATCACTATTAATCTATGTGCTACTCTAGTGATGTTATTAAAGTTGTCTATTCCTCCTTCATGATGTAACGGTGACAGTGTGTGCATCATGTAGTACTTGGTGTAGGTTATGATTGTAATCTCTTGTAGATTATGGAGTTGATTATTACTACGATAGTATTGATGTGATCTATTCCCCCTTTCATAGTGTAATGGTGACGAGTGTGTATGCTATGTTAGTACTCGGTCTAAATTGCAAAGATCTATTATGCTCTAAAGGTTACTTAAATATGAATGCCGAATGTTGTGGCGCTTGTTTACTCCGGCTTGAGGGAGCTCTTGTAGCCCTACACAATGAATGGTGTTTGTTATCAAACAAGAGAGTGTATGTAGCACAAGTGAGGAGAAGTTATTTATTTGTATGTGATCAATGTTGAGAGTGTCCACTAGTGAAAGTAGGATCCCTAGGCCTTGTTTCCAAATACTGCAAACATCGCGTGTTTACTATTTTACTGCATCTTTACTTCCTGCAATATTACCACCATCTGTACCACCTGTGTTTTACTATCTCTTCGCCGAACTAGTGCACCTATACATCTGACAAGTGTATTAGGTGTGTTGGGGACACAAGAGACTTCTTGTATCTTAATTGCAGGGTTGCTTGAGAGGACTATCTTTGACCTCTACCTCCCCGAGTTCGATAAACCTTGGGTGATTCACTTAAGGGAAACTTGCTGCTGTTCTACAAACCTCTGCTCTTGGAGGCCCAACACTGTCTACAAGAATAGAAGCACACGTAGACATCAGCAGCTCATGAGATCATTGTATTGAAGTACATGAGAGAGAGAGATTAACCACATAGCTACCGGTAGAGCCCTTAGCCTCGAGGGAGAACTACTCCCTCCTCATCATGGGAGACAGCAACAGCGATGAAGATGGTGGTGGTGTCGATGGAGATGGATTCCGGGGGCAATTCCCCATCCCGGCGGCGTGCCGGAACAGAGACTTGTGTCCCCCGAACTTGACTTCGCGATTGCGGCGGCTGCGTAACTTTTCTCGTCCCGTGGCTTATCTTTTTAGGGTTTTCGAGGCAGAGAGATTATATAGGCGAAGAGGCGGCCTCGGAGGAGCCAGGGGGTGGCCCCCCCATAGGTTGGCGCGCCCAGGGTCCAGGCCGCGCCGCCCTATGGGGTGGGCCCCCCAGGGCTCCCCTCTGGTCCCTCTCTGGCTCTCTGGAAGCTTCGTGGAAAAATAAGATCTTGGGTGTTGATTTCGTCCAATTCCGAAAATATTTCCTTTGTAGGATTTCTGAAACCAAAAACAACAGAAAATAGGAACTGGCGCTTCGGCATCTTGTTAATAGGTTAGTTCCGGAAAATGCATCAAAACGATATAAAGTGTGAACAAAACATTTAGGTATTGTCATAAAACTAGCATGGAACATCAGAAATTATAGATACGTTGGAGACGTATCAGCAGCCCATGTATGACTCGTGGTAAAAATAGCCTAACTGTGCTAAGATTCACCTTTTGACGTAGGAAACCTAATGGAGAACAAGCGCTTCCAGGCAAAGACGAGTCTAGATGAACAGATAGGACACGAAGAACAGGACAAACTGAGCAAGGAGCTGCCCTTGGCCTCCTCCCGGGAGCGTCCCATGGAGAAAGGCTAAGGACCAAGAAGCAGGGCAACCAGGCCAAGGCGTGGCTCGGACCGCCCCGGGAAGTGCTCAGGAGCCTCCTCTCCTTGGCCAGGCGAGGCCAAGGAGTAGGGGACAGTTGGGCTCAATAAGACAAGTCAAGACTTGCCTGGGTAACAGGCAAGGCGCCCGCACCCCTGCGCGCCATCATGGCAGACCGACAGAGGCCTGCGCCGCGGGAAGGAGTGACAGTTGTCACGCCATTGTCACAAACATCAGCACACCGCCCGTGGCTATCCATTGGCCACGCGCACCACTGATGCGCGTAAATGTACACGTCCGTTGGGAACCCCAAGAGGAAGGTATGATGCGCACAGTGGCAAGTTTTCCCTCAGAAAGAAACCAAGGTTTAATCGAACCAGGAGGAGCCAAGAAGCACGTTGAAGGTTGATGGTGGCGAAATGAGATGCGGCGCAACACCGGGGATTCCGGCGCCAACGTGGAACCCG
>NC_061514.1:120563226-120633032 GCF_022539505.1 Lolium rigidum | reverse complement strand
GTCCCATTTAGCAAGAAGCGGTATCACCGTTTGAGAGGCGGTAGGGATCGAAAGAAAAAGGCAAGTGACCAAATATCGAGGAGCCAAAAATAATTCAAGAAAAGAAAGTTTTATAGTACATAGAGGATGACATGCGGGTCCCATTTAGCAAGCAGCGGTATCACCGTTTGAGAGGCGGCATGGGATCGAAAGAAAAAGGCAAGTGACCAAATATGAGGTGCCAAAAATAATCCAAGAAAAGAAAGTTTTATAGTACATAGAGGATGACATGCGGGTCCCATTTAGCAAGCAAGCGGTATCACCGTTTGAGAGGCGGCATGGGATCGAAAGAAAAAGGCAAGTGACCAAATATGAGGTGCCAAAAAAATCCAAGAAAAGAAAGTTTTATAGTACATAGAGGATGACATGCGGGTCCCATTTAGCAAAGAGCGGTATCACCGTTTGAGAGGCGGCAGGGGATCGAAAGAAAAGGCAAGTGACCAAATATGAGGTGCCAAAAAAATCCAAGAAAAGAAAGTTTTATAGTACATAGAGGATGACATGCGGGTCCCATTTAGCAGCAGCGGTATCACCGTTTGAGAGGCGGTAGGGGATCGAAAGAAAAGGCAAGTGACCAAATTTGAGGTGCCAAAAAAACTCCAAGAAAAGAAAGTTGATTGCACATAGAGGATGACATGCGGGTCCCATTTAGCAAGCAATGGTCTCAACGTTTCCAAGGCGGCAAGGGATCAAAAGAAAAGGAAGTAGCCGTAAATCGGGGGTCAAAAAATCCAAGAAAAGAAAGAAATTTGGTTCATAGAGGATGACAAGCGGGACCCATGATCCCGCATCGTAAACGGCTCGATCGGAGAGCGTTGAACGAGATGGCGCGATCGAGAAAAAAACAATGCTCGAGAGGCTGCCATCCGGGCCCTACATCCCTGGGCGGTGCGGATTTGCGTTGACTCGGCCGGCGAACCCGAGAATTCGCGATGCACCACGTCCCGGCCACCATAGGCGACGCTTTGGCCGCTTTCGTCGGGCTAGGTGGCCTCAAAACGAGAAAAAAAAAAGTTTTGACATGAACCACTGAGGGACCAAAAATCGTCGGCCATGGTGCACCAAGCAACCACGGCGCGACTTCAACTTCGTCTTGCCATGGCAACTTTTCTTGTAGTGATATATTAATTAATTGGTGTTAATCTACCGTTTAATTTGCTAGCTAGCTGCTATATATAGAGCATGTTTTTATTAGATCGGGTTATAGCTTGTATAGTTTAGGGTTATGTGTTTTAACTAACTAGGTTTGATTAGCTAGGGGTTAGTTATATGTATATGGTTTAGGGTTAATGCATGGCACATTTAATTTAACTAGAGGACCGCGAGGCACCCCTGGCCTGCTTGATGCACAATTAAGTGTCGTTGGCCTATATATAGGGTTTAATTAGGGTTTAGGGTTAGCTAGGGTTTAGGGTTAGGGTTAGGGTTTAGGGTCTAGGGTTTAGGGTTTAGTGTTTAGGGTGTTTAAGGTTTAGGGTCTAGGGTTTAGGGTTTAGTGTGTTTAGGGTTTAGGGTTTAGTGTTTAGGGTGTTTAGGGTCTAGGGTTTAGAGTTTAGTGTTTAGGGTGTTTAGGGTCTAGGGTTTAGTGTTTAGGGTGTTTAGGGTTTAGGGGATTAGGGATTAGGGTGTTTAGGGTTTAGGGGATTAGGGATTAGGGTTTTAGCTGCTATATATAGAGCATGTTTTTTATTAGATCGGGTTATAGCTAGCTAGTATAATTTAGGGTTATGTGTTTTAATTAAGTAGGGTTGATTAGCTAGGGTTAGTTACATATATATGGTTTAGCGTTAATGCATGGCACATTTAATTTAATTAGAGGACCGCGAGGCACCCCTGGCCTGCTCGATGCACAATTAAGTGTCGTTGACCTATACATAGGGTTTAATTAGGGTTTAGGGTTAGCTAGGGTTTAGGGTTAGGGTTTAGGGTTTAGTGTTTAGGGTGTTTAGGGTTTAGGGATTAGGGATTAGGGATTAGGGATTTAGGGTTTTAGGGTTGTTTAAGGTTTAGGGATCATCGATCGAGTGCGCACAAACATTATTAGAGGCACCCGCGACTTTACGCATATATTGCATGCGTATATATGTGTGTTTTTTGGCCACCAACGATATATAGATGATTGAGAGAGAGAGATTGAAATCCCCAAGAATATGTTCAAATATACATTAAAATATATGCACGAATGCATGGTAGGCCATGCATGCACACTAATTTTATATATATATATATATATATATATATATATATATATATATATATTATGAGGCAACTTAATCAAATGTGTTTTCATTCGAGAGAACTTGTCAAAATTAAAGTTAATTAATTTATCACGATAATTATATAATTAATTAATGAATCTCAGGGATATGTTATACAACATGATCGATATAGGCCATATATATATTAATTGGTGTTAATCTACGGTTTGCTAGCTAGCTGATAGAGCATGTTTTTATTTGATCGGGTTATAGCTAGTATAGTTTAGGGTTATGTGTTTTAATTAAGTAGGGTTGATTAGCTAGGGTTAGTTACATATATATGGTTTAGGGTTAATGCATGGCACATTTAATTTAATTAGAGGACCGCGAGGCACCCCTGGCCTGCTTGATGCACAATTAAGTGTCGTTGGCCTATACATAGGGTTTAATTAGGGTTTAGGGTTAGGGTTAGGGTTTAGGGTCTAGGGTTTAGTGTTTAGGGTGTTTAGGGTTTAGGGATTAGGGGGTTGTATAAGGTTTAGGGATCATCGATCGAGTGCGCACACACATTATTAGTGGTACCCGCGCCTTTGCGCATAAAGTGCATGCGTATAGTTTAGGGTTATTTATTTTAATTAAGTAGGGTTTGATCAGCTAGGGTTAGTTACATATATATGGTTTAGGGTTAATGCATGGCACATTACATATAGTTTTAAATCTCAAGAATGTTTATACATGATAGGCCATATGTGCAAAGGAATTTTTTCCCCCGTGAACTTGTCAAAATTCAAGTTTATCAGTGCTAATGGAAACTAGTCCAAAAAATTACATAGAGGTCCAAAAGTACTAGACAATAACTAATAGAACCTGCAACTTTACAAAAAGGACCCCAAAACATATAGAAGAAAATCAATCGAGTCCTTCTCGACCGCACATCAGATCTCTCGCTCCGCATCCTTTCCAGACAACTCCGTCGCCGGGGACGCACCACTTGGGACGGTGTCGCCGGTAGTCGCCAGGACGAAGGAGAAGAAGGGCCTCGACAACGGCATATTGGCTCTGAGAAGGGCCGCTGAAAGGCCAAGATGTGCACGGGCAAGACGGATGACGCCGTCGTATGCCCCGAGCTTGTGAACTTTAGCAGCCTGACTTCCCCATTGGCCAGATCTGAAGCACTGACCAAAGCAAGCCTCACCGTTAGCGCCATCACATTGATGGCACCAGATCGGGGTTTGGCCGGCAAGATCCGCCGGATTCACCATAGGCCGGATCCGAAGCCGATGACGAGATCCCCGACTCCATTGCGCCATTCTCGCTCATGGGAAACACTCGGATCTAAGCTTACAACAACACTAACTCCCTCGGATCCAAATTAGCTGACTCAACTTTGCTTATCTAAATATGGATGTATCCACACATGTTTTTACTCTAGATACATACACGTCTAAGGAAAGTTGAATCAATTAATTTAGTTCGGAGGGTGTACAATATACAGAGAGAAGTCGGCCTCGTCTCCGGCCGGCGAGGCCGTCGGAGAGAAGGGGGAGAGGAGCCAGGGGAGTGGGAGAGACTCGAGAGAGAAAGAGAAGAGGAAGAAATGAGAGCTCCCTGGGGAAGAACATTATTTTTGTCGTTCTGCTCGTAGCTTGAAACTGAAAATTTCGGCCGCGCGCCAAATCATCCCGCCGCATCCATTCGAAAATCCCGTGACTAGTTTTACTCTTTTAACCCTGGTCCGGAAGCTACAACCCACCGACCATGGAGGGCTCATTCGGTAACAATGAAATATCTTGCCTAGATCCCGAACCCTCCCCACAGGACCACGCCCACCTACCAACCATTCGCCCCGTTAGCTCAAAAATACTCTCACACGCCAAAGCTCTGACTCTCTACACTACTAGATCTGCTTCGCCACCGGCATACTCCTCCACAGCGTAGCCTTGATCGTGTTGGCTGTCCACCCACCTGATCCGCTCCCCCGCCGTCCTCGTCACCGACGGATCTGCTTCACCGCCGACCTCGCCACCGACGGATCTGCTTCACCGCCGACCTCGCCACCGACGGATCCGCTTCACCGCCGACCTCACCACCGAGTACCTCGGCGCAGCGGCTGTATCAACTTCACCGAATCCCTTGCCGGCCAACCGGATCCGCTTCACTAACGCCCGCTTCTACTGAAATAGGGTCGATTCATCGTCTCCCGCGTTCGCCGCCGCTGGAATGCAAGTTGCCGCCCCCTTCCACCCCGCCGCAGCTTGGTTAGTACGCTGGCCCGTTAGATCGCGGTGTTTCTTTATCCATGTTTTGTGTAGTTATTTGCAGATCTCATATGTCGTTAACTTTCTTGATGTGTTGATTCGCATGAAGTTCGTTCAAATATTGTACAGTACAAAAGCATTATCCGGTCGCTACCATCCTGTTCATTCTACTGACACCTGTGTGCATCCACATATTTATAGCCTTATACCCATTCATTTGCTGCCAACTGTTTTTGTACTCGCATGCTATTGTCGCATCGCTTTTATAGTCATGCTATGGGCATTTCCAATCTGCTTGTTCTTATACCACGTCATTAGCTCACCGCTAGCCGCTAGCTGTTTTCTCGTGCCTCGCTATTCTCACACTCGCTTTTATAATCATGCTATGTGCATTTCCAATCTGCTTGCTCTTATACCTCGTCTTTAGCTTATATAGTTATTGCTGCGTGCATGTCTAGTCTTTGTATTATCGTAGACTGACTTGTCAATGTTATTTTTCCTAGGGATTAATCATGCGAACCACTTATTAGAACATCCAACATTAACAGCGGGGATGCTAGGGAAGGTTGGAATCTGAGTTCTTGGTTGGTAATTTTGGCGCTTACTTCGTTATTATCTATAACCTATATGCATTGTTCCTTATGCAAGAGATTAACACTTGGAACCCTGCCATAGCAATGCCATTCATGCTTTACTATGTTTCGCCTATTTGATATGCTTGTCTTGGAGAAACTGCGAAGGTGATTTGAACCCGACATTTGGTCATTCTTAATGCCGGTTTACTTTATGTGGAAAACCTTGGCATTACCCTACTCTAAATCCGAATGTCCGAAATTCGTATCTCATGCAAAGCAACATCTAGTTGGTTTTAATCCGATATCCGGTAAATATTGGCTTATTCATTTGGCAGCTCAAGTTTTTTGTTATTTGAAACCAGACTGACTTGGTCTTAAATGTGATATCTAAACACAGATTAAGGACAATGGAGCGAGGAGGATTAGCATTTCACTTGATGGCTGAACCTAAAATGACACTCATGTTGACCACGACTAGTGCACGCAAGAGAAGGACCTGCGACGAGCCGGTATGTGCTTAGTACATGCATCTTATCTTATCTTGTGCTTATTTCTGCTACATGCTTCGTTATCCGATCTCTACATTGCGTAATACATGTTTGAATAGTTAATTGTTGTAACTATGTTTGCAATGTTACCGAATGCGATTTTAATGAAGCAGATCATCATTAGAAGATATTCGCCAAAAAAGGATCCGTAGCGACCCTCGTGCAACATTATGATGTAAGTTTGTGCTTAGTACAAGTTCCATACATTGTCTTATTTATGCAACTTGTTATTATCTTATATCTACATTGCATAATAAATGTTTGCATAGTTCATCGTTTAACTCTTTTTGCATTATTATCGGAATGCAGCTTGTGATGAAGCAATCTTCATTAGAAGTGAGGCCCACAAAAAGTTCTGATCTTTCTTCTGATGCATCTTCTCATAGCCGTCAACCTAGACCATTTCTTTCATCAAACAGTAAATATCTCAAGGCTGTACTTTATAAAAGACATGGTATTGCTGCTTTAAGATCTGTAGCTGATATGTTGACAAAGAGTACACAAGATTCAATCAAGGCGATTGCCAAATGTCAACGTGTTATTGATGATGCTAATAGAAGTCCTCAATGATTCTATGTAATTTTTTTATTTGGGCACATTAATTGCCTTGTAATTTTCCTACTTGTTTTATTTGTGTATGTAATTGTGTGTATCATTGATATCCGATTTTAGGCTCATGAAATTTAATGCAAGTTGACTAGTCAAACAAGTAGGGCCCTACAACAGATTGGGCCGGCCCACTTACAGTAGTGTGGGACCCACTTTCATTTTGGGCCGGCCCACTTCTTTAATAGGCCGGCCCGGTTACACGATAGTGGGCTCCACATGCTTATTGGGCCGGCCCACTATCTTGTTGGGCCTGCCCACTTGCTATATGGTGGTCCCCACGTGCTAAATGGGCCAGCCATTTAACAGGAAATTGGGACCCACCTGTGTTTTTTGGCCCGGCCCACTTGCTATATGGTGGACCCCACATACTAAATGGGCCGGCCTTTTAACAGGAAAGTGGGACCCACCTGTGTTTTTGGCCCAGTCCACTTTTTAATTTGTTGGGCCAGCCCACTTTTATATGGTGGACCCCACACACTAAATGGGCCGGCCCTTTAACAGGAAGGTGGGACGCACCTGTGTTTTTGGCCCGGCCCACTATCTTGTTGGGCCGGCCCACTTGCTATATGGTGGACCCCACATACTAAATGGGCCGACCCTTTAACTGGAAAGTGGGTCCCACCTGTGTTTTTGGCCCGGCCCACTAGCTTGTTGGGCCGGCCCACTTGCTATATGGTGGACCCCACACACTAAATGGGTCGGCCCATTAACAGGAAAGTGGGACCCACCTGTGTTTTGGCCCGGCCCACTTGCTGTATGGTGGACCCCACGTACTAAATGGGTCGGCCCAGTTGCTGTAATGTGGACCCCACATGTTAAATGGGCCGACCTATTTAAGTTTTGACAAGTCAACCTTAGAGGTTAGGCCCGGCCCACGTAACTAATGGACCAGCCCAGCTATATAGTTGACCGGTCAAACTATGTCAGCTGGCCCGGCCCGCTTAAGACGTGGCAGGCCTCGTGTGGGCCTACCATCTACCACGGGGTTTCAGCCGGTTAACGCCGTTAACTGGCAGTTAACGGCGTCTGCCACGTGTCAGTTTGCATGACGTCAGCAGTCAATGGGCTCCCGAAAACACTTGCGCAACGGTCCGATTTTCCGTGGCGGAAGGGCGCCCAAACGCGACGGACCGAAAAAAACGTCGTAGGACTTTGCCTGACGCAGTTTGGACAACAGAACCCATATCGTCGGGTTAGGCCCATAGGCGACGAAAAATACCCCTTAGTGGACGATTTTGGGACGTTGTCTATCAGAACTTTTCTTGTAGTGAACAGGATGGGTGAGTTCACAAGAATGGTGTCCCAATGGATAAAAGATTCATGCTCAAGGAACTTAAAGTTGTTGCTTGACGTTGTCCAGAGTAATGCAGTTGGAAATCCCTAAGAGGAAGGTATGATGAGCACAACAACAATTTTTTCCTCAGAAATAAACCAAGGTTTAATCGATCAGTAGGAGAAAGAAATCACTTCTGAAAGTTGTTGTTGGCTGACTTTGGCAGGGCGCACTACCAGTGCAGCAACAACGTGGAACCTGCACACAACACAACCAAACTACTTTGCCCCAACTTACAATGAGGTTGTCAATCTTACTGGTTTTGCTAAAAACAAAGGATTAGATGTATAGTGTGGAAAGAGATGTTTGTTTGCAATAAAATAAAGAGAACAATGCTTGCAGTAAGGAAACAGAACAAGTATTTGCAGTAGATGGTTTTATCGGTGTAAAAGAAAGGACCGGGGTCCACAATTAACTAGAGGCGTCTCTCCATAAAGATAAATAACATGTTGGGTAAAAAATTACATCTGTGCAATTGACAGAATAAAGACCATACATGACAAGATGATTACTATGAGATTCATTTGGGCATTACAACAAGATTCATATACCATAATCCAACTGCATCTATGACTAATAATCCACCCTCAGGATATCATCTGAACAACTTTGGGTATTAATTTACAAGCAACAGATTATTGCATTAAGTAAAGTGTGTAAAGTAAACAACAAAATTATCCTTGGATAAAGCATTGTTGTTTTCTCCCTAGTAGCAACAACACATCTAGAACCTTAGGAGTTATTGTCACTCTCCCAGATTTCTAGAGGCATGAATTCACTATCGAGCATAAATACTCCCTCTTGAAGTCACAAGCACATACTTGGCCACAACATCTACTAGAAATGGAGAGCATGCAAGATCATAAATAACATATAAAACAGATCTATAATCAACTCAATCATAGTACTCAATATTCATCAGATCCCAACAAAGACAACATGTAGTATTACATAAAGATGATCTTGATCATGTTAGGTAGCTCACACGATCTAAACATGAAGCATAAGGAGAAGAAGACAACCATCTAGCTACTGCTATGGACCCGTAGTCCAAAGATGAACTACTCACGCATCACTTCGGAGGCGGGCATGGTGATGAAGAGGCCTTCGGTGATGATCTCCCTCTCCGGCAGGGTGCCAAGAAGAGCTTTAGAACCCTCCCGAACTAGGGTCTACGATGGTGGCGGGTGCGGAACTTTTCATGGATGGAGGCTCGGGTCTTTAGGTTTTCCCTGAGGATGTCAATTTATAGGAGAAAGGGCAAGGTCGGTGGACGCCCGGGGGCCCCACACCACGCCTAGGCGCGGGGGCCAGCGCCTAGGCATGGTGTTGCCTCCCTGGTGCACCTCTTCGTCTCTCCATCGGACTCCGTCTTCGTGACAGAAAAATAGGAGCTTCGGCTTTTGTTTCGTCCAATTCGGAGAATATTTCCAGAGCAACTTTTCTGAAATACAAAAACAGCAGAAAACAGGAACTAGCACTGTGGCATCTTATTAATAGGTTAGTTCCAAAAAATGCATAAAAATGTCACGAAGTGTAAACAAAACATATAGCAATTGGTGTAAAACAAGCATGAAGCATAAAAAAATTATAGATATATTTGCAACATATCATTGCTCAAGCTGTTATCAAATTGTGTGGACGTGAAGTTCACCCATCTGCGGCATTGGAGAGCAAGGTGGGTTCATGTCCTCAAGCTCAAAAGTCTTCAGGAGATGTGCGTTGGGTTGAATAGACATCGGCTATCATGATGGAGGATGATGTCTACTTTGCCACATCAAGGTTGGATCAATGTAGCACTTCTTTCAATACATCCAATAAGTCATAGGCTAGCACATGACAAAGACCTAACTAATTAATTTCTTCCTTGCAGGATAACTCGAAGGAAGCTGATTTCATCAACAACCCCATAAAGAACTATGGTCAGATGAAAATCATCTTTGTTGGTCGTGTTCTAGCTGCGCCCATCTCATTGACAATGATCCACCGTGCTCTTAGCCACCACATGGAGCTCAAGGCACAAGCCACCAGGTATTTTACGATGAGCCCTGGGAGGAGGATGAGTTGGTTCACTACCTTCCTGAGGAAGTATTACCTTTGAGGATCACATGAGGTATTTGTTGTGGTGCTTGTTTTGATGAAGATGATGAACAACATGATGATGTATATTTCGGGAGTAGCTAGGTTTGATGAAAACTGATGCCAAGTCTGTATATTTTGCGAGGTGGTATGTATTAACCCATCAGCTGATAAACTTGTGTTGCATCACGGGTAGTTGTTCATGTACTCATGGTGCAGTACTATGATCCACTTCTATAAATATGTCTGTCCTACTGATTATGTGTTGTATATTAGTTGTCACTTGAATTGCTATTTCGTCGAACACCTTGTAGGCAGCGTTTCTTTGTTAGGTAAGCTTACCACGTGGTCTACGAGGTTTAGCCGAAACTTAAAATGTGGGAAACCAATCGGCGGGGCTTGGCATATCCATTGTTGGCAACCAATCTAGATGCACAACTTGAATTAGAGGTTGCATTTCTACAGACGGCTTCCATAGAGCCAAGTTCACCAAATGCACGATAAGCTTACAAGTATCCAAACAAGCCCCACATGTCTCAGTCTCAAATTAAAATTAGACGTGATCGACATGGGAGAAGCGCTAGCCGCTGCCGGGACCCCTCCTTCACTCATCGGTGCAAGAGGATGCAGTCAGGCGAATCCCACATGGCGTCAATCATGGTAGGGTTCATCCTTTCACAGGTAGAGATGATGCTAACTGATGTACGCTTGATGAGGAGATCGTGACGCCTCTTTTTCGTATGGGCTGTCCTAGTGCAAGGGTTGTGTGGCGCTGACCTTATACCATGTGGACGGAGTCCTAGTTGCTGCGGCGGCACGGTGACAACAATGGTTGTGCGGCATCTTCATATGGACGTCATGGCATGGCCACTGTTTTGATCCAATGGTCGCACGAGACTTTGGGAATATGGGTGGTGGCTCTGGTTGTATGGCGGCGGCTACCGTGGTTGCATTGTGATGGCTTTCATCTTCGTATTATCGATGGAACATGAAGCTTTTGATCTTAGCACAGTTGGGAGACCCTCTCCACCTTCATATTGGGTTTGATCTGGCTCGGCAAGTGTTGCGTACAACATCTCTTGTAGAGGTATCAAGTAATGCATGTTTCCAATAGGTTCTACACACAATGTCTCATGTGGAGGCATCAAGAATGCATGTTGCCGCTAGGTGCTACACACAATGTATCTTTTAGAGGAGTCAAGTCATGTTGTTGATGTTGGACCGAATGTGGTACGCCAGTGACTGAACCGTGGCGATACCTTCTAGTATCTCCTTACTATACGAGAAACAAGTTGTCGTTATTCGTTCAATTGATGATGGTAGATATGGCTTCAACCACGAATATGCTCACTATGGTGGAACCACAAGATTTTTGATCACGCAATGTCCACGCGTATTTGTGTCATGCCCTTGTTGAAAGTGGTAGCTCAAAAATTTCTTTGGGGATGAAAACCTGCGATTGAACTATGGTGGAAATTTTCGTCATCCATGCACTTGCGGTGATCTCTTATTGAAGGCTTGGCCAACGAGCGTGTGATCTTTGTTTGTTTTGATCTTACCACAGGGTTAGTGGTAGTACGTTGGAGTTACTTCTGCGAGATGGACGACCTCTAGGTTTTTCTTTTTTTTAGTGGACTTTGTTCGTCTTAGTCGTTTTATGCACTTTAGGTAACTTTTAATAATATATTCTTGCGTGCATCAATAAATGCAGAGGGTAGGGATTATCCTGCTTTGCAAAAAAAAACATAGCACGATACATACGCGGATGCTTCAAAATACGTACATACACTTACCCCTATGAACGTACACATGCACAACCTATACCTATGAGCACCTCCGAGAGACTGAATTCAACAGATTGATCCGACGAGTCTTGAGATTTACAAAGTCACCACAGGCGTCTCTCTATCAATCGACAAGAACGTCATTCCCCATTAAAAGAATATTTCGCATTTACGAGACATCAAAGTATCAAGCTTGGGCTTTGAATCCTAGTGGCTGGGAGTGCCACTACCCTCCTACCCATCCAACCATAGATTGGTTCTTAAAAAACATATATAAACTTTAAATGTATATCATTGCCATAAATATATGTTTCATACGCTCGACAAGTTGGTCATCCTTCGCAAGACCATTCACGGGATGCATCAGAAAAATGTCGTGGATCAATACTAAATTACATTTTAAAAATCACACGACAAATTAATCACATAGTATTTTCTTCGGTAAACAGTAAGAAAGGATTTTCACCAAAAGGCCTTAAAGTCGTTTGGAAGCCAGGCTTTCATTTCGTTTGTAGCATTTTAAAATGAATACATGTATTCATTTCATTTATATTGTAATTTCAGAAATAGACACTTGTTTGGTTGCCACAGGAATTGCAAATGACAGCAGAATTCAATATTGAATGTGTAGAGGCTTCCATAGAGAATTGCAAATGACAGGTCTCAGCTTGGAATCATGTTTACCCATGGAGTCATTTTGCTGCAATTCCTAAATGAAATGACATCACAATTCTGTGGCAACCAAACAGCCCACCTATGGAATTCCAAAATGAATTCCAGGATTCTAGGCCTAAATGATGGATACCAAACGACCTCTAGGAAATTCTACCTTTTAGCCTTCGGAAATCAGAACTTAACGAAATAGGTCAAAATGGAACAAAGTAACCTGTGTGTAATTTAAGATTCGGTGAAAGCTAGTCGACCTTCCAAATGTTGTGGATAAGATAAGCTCAATTCATATGTATCATTTTTTTATCAATTACATGTAGTGCTGCTAGATCAAAGACTTTGTTCATAGTGGTAGTTTGGCCAAACAATTTAATGCTGGCGATGGTGAAAGATCGAGATGTCGCCTAGAGGGGGGGTGAATAGGCGTTTAAAAAACTTCTTACGGATTTGTCTTGTAAGAATGCGGAATTAAACTAATGTTTAGTTTACAAGCACAAATCCTAAATATGCTAGGCTCAACTAAGTGTAACAATAACAACTAGAGCTAAGCAGGATAGGCACAAGATATATGTAGCACAAGTGATAGCAAGATATATGTACTTCAAGCACGATGGCTATCACAAGGAAAGAGAGCTCGGGTATAGAGATAACCGAGACACGCGGAGACGATGATGTATTCCCGTGTTCCCTTCCTTTGCAAGAAGGTACATCACGTTTGGAGGAGTGGAGGTCCACGAAGGATTCCCCGCGCCACGAAGGCTCACCCTATTCTCCAAGCCACACCCACGAAGGATAATGGCCCTTTCCTTATGGTTAGCTTTTCCTCCGCTCCGGAGATGGCAAGCTCCACAACCACTTCACAAGCTCCACGAAGGAGAAGCCCGGGCTTCTTCACAATCTTCTTGAAGAGATCACCGGAGCACCAACCGCCAAGCCAACTAGGAGGTCTCCCTCCAAGAGTAACAAGCTCACGGTCTCTCACTCGAACTAATCGTGGTGGAGAGCTCAACACTATGCAATGATGCAAAGCAAGAACACTAGAGGTGTTCAAATCCTTCACTCTCAAATCCCACCCAAACAACAAATGCTAGGATGAGATTGGAGAGGAAGAACAATGGGGAAAGTCAACAAAAGACTCCAAGATCTAGATCCCAAGAAAATTCCCCTCACTTAGAGGAGAAATGGATTGGTGGAGGTTGTAGATCTAGATCTCCTCTCTTAGATCCCTCAAGAATGAGCAAGAATCATGGGAGGGAAGGGAGAGGAAGCAAGCTCAAGAGGTTCAGCAATGGTGGTAAAAAACGTGCTCAAGAACCCTAGAAAACTATTGGGGAAGAAGCCCCTTTTATAGCCCAAGAGGAGATATAACCGTTGGGAGCAGATGTGAGATATTTTCGTGCAGCCAGGTCCAAACCGGGCCAAACCGGGCCAGGGACCGGGCCGCCTGGCGGAAAACCCGGTAAGACCGGGCCAGGGACAAGGCGCCCCTGAAAGCCCCCTCGAAACCGTCCGGTTGGCACCGGTGTGGGAGCCGGTCTGTGCAGGACGAGCCGGTCAGACAGCCGGCGCCACCGGGCCAAACATGAAAACATGGTTTACAAAAACCATGATAACTTTTTCGTCCGGACTCCGATTTCGATGATCTTGGGCTTGTTGGAATGAGAACAACAAGCCCTACAACTTTATGCATAGAAACATCACTATCCACCCACGGAGTAAAAATCATAACATGAAAGTTTGACCTATCTATAAAAGAGACACCGGTAAAACCTCTAAGCTTGAAAACGCAATAGAAGATGCATATGGATTCCGTTTTCGATGAACTTGGGCTTGTTGTAAAGCTAGCAACAAGCTCAAGAACCTCACACAGAGAAACACCAAGAAGCAATAGGGATATGCAAAGTATGCAAAGGATTGAGCTCCCTAAGACGATGCGATCAAGTTACCCAAACGAAAGCCCCTCTTGATAGTGCGGCTATCTATCCTATAATCCGGTCTCCCAACAACCACCTTGAGACCGGTAAAAGGAAAACCTAGCAAGGGCATACCTTTTTCTTGCGCATCCCGCTTGATCTTGATGATAGTTCTTCAAGCTCCACTCAAGCCGGAATGCCTCACTTGATCATCGTTGCTTCATGAAGACTCACAAATGCTTCCCCATACACCATGATGGGAAAGCTCCATTGATGCACATCTTCACATGTCCATTATCACCAAATGGACGGCAAGCTTCAAGCATATGATCATCTTGAGATGCTCAACTTGAACTTGCCCAACTCAACCTTGTATCTTCTCATACTCTATCGTAATATCTTGAGGTGTATAAAGAATTCTTCACTTGGAATCAATCTCTCAAGATCTTGATCATTCATTGCTTATCACATAAGATAAAGCATGGCTAATATTGAGTTCCACATAAGAACTCCATCTTCATTTATTCTTCTTGATCATATCACATATAGATATATATCTATCTTCAAATCGATGATCTTGATGCCAATACACAAGGTATATCTTTATCTTCATGGCATCTATACTTGAATCCAACACATGAAATACAAGTAGTACCTATGGAATATTCCTTCATATAAACTCAATGAAAACATTAGTCCATAGGGGTTGTCATTAATTACCAAAACCACACATAGGGGCAATATACCCTTACAGATGGTCACTACATCTAGATAATAGGTATATTACATGGAAATCCACACGAACCAATTGTTTCTAACATAGTGGTTTATGTGCTTGCAATACTCAGCGAGCGTATTTAGGCAGATGGTCAAACGGCGGGGGGGGGGGGGGGATTCCTCCTCTTGTAGATGATGGTTATCCATCTTACAATATGTTGATGAACCCATACACTTAATGGACCATGATATGGAAAAAAAGCAAAATAATCTTGAATTGGTGATATGCACTTTTGAGCTTCTTAACAGACTTACAATATTTTTTCATAATAATGAATTATTTGTCTTCAGTGAGGATTAAGATGTTGAATCTCAATTTTTCAAGATCTTTTCTCAAGAGATGGTTCTATTTTCTATTTGTGTCATATGTATCGAAACCAATATCAGAAAGTTAGAAAATGGAATGGAAGCATGGGGAGGAAATAATAGAAAGTGCCTATATATGTATATATATATAGTTGGAAAGGCAAACATCCATACTTGGGAGGCCGGCTAGTTCTTATCATATCTGTCGTTAGAAAAGTGTACTTCTAAATATGATGTCATCCTCCAAAATACATAAAGGTATGTTGAAAATGCTCGGTTACTTCATTTTTTGATTCTGAAACTGAGAGAGTGGAAAAAAATAAACACTACTTTCACAAATGGAGTGTTATATGTGATCTAGGGGCCAAAAACATAGTGCTCCATGTTGAAGTTTATAAGTGGATTGCACTAGTATTTTCCATTAGTTCGCACTTTTGATTGCTTTGGTTTCTGCATGAAACTTGATATGGTATCAGAGCTAAGGTCTCAAGTTCGAGTCCTGGCTTTCGCGATATATCCTAATTTTGTAGTTGTTTCCCCTCCGTGTGCAAGTATAAGCCCATTGAGCCATACCTTCGAGACTATTCTATTCACATGTTGACTTGTCTTCCCGTCACACGTGAGTGTTGAGGCGTATAAGTGGATTGCACTAGCCTTTCCACTAATTCTGATTTTTGTTTGTGTTGGCTAGTGGATGAAACTTTACACCAAATGATAAAAAAAAGTTTATGAAGATCAGAAATAAGAGTAATAAAAAAATAGGAATTGGAAGTTTAAAATGGATCATTTTGCAAAGTACAAAGAAACAATGTTGGAGTAGTCATCATTGGATACAACAAGAAAAAAAAGATGTGTTCCTACATAGTTTTCCATTTGAACTTTTTTGTAGATGGAAGTCTCGTGCAAAGCCTGATTTTAAATTAATGAAGCTAACACTGGCATAGTACAAGCTAACAAACTAATCATTAAAACCAAAAGATCATAGATCCAAAAATGAAGTACATGCATGTAACACATGCGAAAATAAGGAGTGGCACCTGAATGTGTAATGTGCAGAGCATGAATCTTGCCAATCGTCAGCTCCCCTGCCTTGCGATCATGTCGCCAACCTCTAACTTTCACACCTGCAAATGCATCGACATCTTATACATGTCGTCAGCTGAATGAGCAGGGAATGCTGTTCTCTCAATCGAGAACTTGTTCCTAATATTCCACAAGGCCCATCGTATGGCTACACAACATAAAAAAAAATGGTTTTTTTAACCTAAACGGCAGTTTAGGATCCTATAAACATCAACAAAACACATCCATGGGTCAGCTAGTTTTGCCACTTTACTCGTCAGCGGACCCCAATCGGTAATGGCTCTATCAGAAATGGATAAGCCCACTTATGTAAATGGGAATGCTACCAGTTTGTAATTTAGCATGTTACCAATTCTCTGTTTTTCTGAGTCTGTGGTCCCAAAAAACATGACCTCACTCTTGTAAAACATCTTGTAAAGATACTTATGCAATCTTTTAAGGGGAAATCCACTTTGGCTCATCGGAGCATATGAACCCGTTGTGTGAAAATACATTTTGAAGTGTTAAAAAATTGCGAAGTAAAATTTTGCATGTACATTTAGACATTTTATGTTCGTACACAAGTTTTCAGAATTTTTTTTCCGGTAAAAAAGACAAATTTTGATGCTACAACACGACTACGTACAGAACATTTTAATGTCTTTTTGTACATGCCACATAAAATGTTATTTTTTCACGAAAACTTGTGTACGAACATAAAATGTCACAATATACACCATAAATTTTATGTTAGAATTTTTTAACATTTTGAAAATTATTTTTTAATTATTTTGCATAATGGGTGCAAATGCTCCTATGAGCCAAAACGCCTCCTCTCTTTCAAGTTCCTGATAAATTTGAAAAGCAAAGCACCTATATTGTTCTTCCATACGTCCCTTAGACCGGGTTTTACTAGGAATCAGAAAACGGAATAGAAGTCTACCACAACGTCCTGGTGCAAATATAAGCAAAAAGCAGAAAGTATATATACATCGGTCTAGCCAAAGAGACTTGTTCTCCGTAGATCTATCTGAATTTTCTTCGTACAAACATTATCTTATTTAATCAGCTGTTGCCGGTTTGTCATTAGTAATCACAGTCAATCGAATTACAATAACATTGGAGGTTGCTTAATTGGCCAGCAAGGTACTAGCTAGTTAGCTAGCTTACGCCAGAGCAGCCAGGGTCTTGACTCGATCCGAACAGCATGGCCATTCCCATCGATGGCATTGTGTCGTTTTGCTGATTAAGGGTAAACTAAGAAGGACTGAACGAGGATGACTTTTGTTATTCCGTGCCCGTCCAGAATTATATTAGCTAGCTGTAGGTCCCCATGTAGTTAGTACGGCAACCGCTTTATATTAGATCCACGCGATCAGCGCGAAGATTTAAAATGCTAGAATCATTTTTGCACTAGCTTAGCAACAATTGTTTACTTAAGCCATCACATGTAGCGATTAAGGTGACACTTTAGGTAATGCCGAGGTAGGTGCCCGTCAGTCCACTCACCAATCACTAAGGTCCACGTAGCACACTATTACCCCCATTCCAAAAGCTAAAATCAGCTTTTTTTTCTCAAAACATACTACTCCCTCCATCTATAAATAGATGTCTAAGGTTTGTTTAAATCTGGATGTATTACTATTTACATCCAAATTTAGATAAACCTCAAACGTCTATTTATGAACAGAGGTGTAGTACATTTCAGAATGAAGGTACTCCTTTGGTGTGACGGCATTGGCAAATGAGGACAAAATTAGCAAATCAGGTAGCATAACTGTGTGGTAGCACTAGGCACGTTCTCATTGATTGAGCATCCCTAAGTGTACATGTAAGAATGTTCATTAACATGACCAGCTTTTGAAGTGTCTCTCCACATATAGATCAATCAGTTAGAGTGGATGATGCAAAGAATGTTGATACCAATTCTAAAACCAATTACACTCATTATGACTTTATAGAATAATAAAACATATGAAAATTCTTCATAATAAGAATTACATTTTGCTTTTGCTTGTCAATGGCTCCTAACCCCTCCTCCCCTTTGCCTTGTAGTTTGCATACTGAATCCCATGCTGCAAGAGGGGGTTCTTCTTAGTGAGATGCTGTTATCTCTATGGACAACGTCTCTTCTAATTATCTATTTGTTCAGTAACACCATCTATGAGAAGAAAAATGCACATGTAGACATATATGGAACAATAAGTAACCCTGCTTTCAATCTTTGTGCATGCCAAAATAAACCTGAGAAAGTATGTCGATTGTCTCTAGCTTGATGATGTTGAGGGTATTTAAAAAAAGTTTATATCCAGTATTGTACAATGTCGTTACTTTAGCCTTCATGTGTGCATACAATTTGAGGCATCCTTTCCAAGATGGTCCACGTCCCCTTAATTATCACCATTAGTTTAACGTTTACAATAAATTAACCCATCTTACAATCCTAGCCAATCGGGACGCATCTTTGCCCGTTCCCACTTCCTTGCTAATTTAAGGAAGTTGAGCAACTAAAGGAAAGGCAACTTGCAGAGGCATCAACAGAAGACTCCTCCTACCTCTCCCCTTCCAATAAGCCGCCAGTCTGGGAAACCTGGGAGCTTTCTCCTTTCAGAGCTCCGGCTAGATCCCGCAGCTTGCCTATCTCGATCGCCTCCCTTGCTCTGCACCTGCTTGTCCTCTGCGTCCAAGTTTCCGAAATGGGCCGAGGCAAGATAGTGATCCGTCGGATCGACAACTCCACCAGCCGGCAGGTGACTTTCTCGAAGCGGCGGAACGGGATCTTCAAGAAGGCCAAGGAGCTAGGTATCCTCTGTGACGCCGAGGTTGGCCTCGTCATCTTCTCCAGCACCGGCCGCCTCTATGAGTACGCCAGCACCAGGTCAATGGATTCCATTTCATTGCTTCAGTTTCCTTTCTTGTCTTTTTCTACCTTTTTGGCCTATGAAAGGCCAGCTACTTGGTTATCAGCTACATGGTCGCTGTATTGATTAGCTTCTGATACGTGTGATTTTACCTTTGAAACTTCTTACTATTTTCGAAAATCTTGTCCAAGTTGTATTTCTGCATCTTTGTACCAAGGCACAAAGCCAATTAACCAACCAAGAGTCCAGTTCCCTAAATATATGCATGCAACGACCTTGAGTAAGAAGGATATATATATATATATATATACTCCCTTTCAAAAAAACCAAGAAGAACAAATACTAGGACATATTGTTTACCTTTGTAGCATCATTTCTTTCTTTTTTACATCTTTATTGTTTAGCTTCTATCTAGGAGAAAAATTGTGATGAACTCGTTTCTACTACTACTTCGTGAAGTTTATTAGCACAGTGTTAGTCTTTGCACAGGAATGAAGTACTCCCTCCGTCTATAAATAGATGTCTTAGAGTTATCTAAATTTAGATGTATCTATACACTAAATAGTGTCTACATACATTCAAATTTTGACAAATCTAAGGTATCTATTTATGGACAGAGGTAGTAATAAAGATCTCACCAAATTGAAGAAGTGATAGATATATATAGGTGTAGGGTTTCCTGGTATTATGCGTGAATTCTCTGCTGACGTCAGTTAAGGGATGGCATTTTTTACGAGAAAGGGATGACATCTAGCTTGTCATGGCCAATACTTGTTCGTATAAAACAAGTAAATTATTTTTATCGTTACTTCTTTGTATAAATACATGGAAAATATGTGCTTGCTTCTTTCAGATCAAGTTATACTACATAGGAATCTGTTCTGATTAGTGTGATGTTCGTTTCATGCAGCATGAAGTCAGTGATAGATCGATATGGCCGAGCAAAGGAGGAGGAGCAACTTGTCGCAAACCCCAACTCGGAGCTTAAGGTATGCCTTTACTGAGATACATAAATTCTGCAAATCTTTGATATTCTATTTTTGGTCATGTGAAGCTGTCGGGAGTTCTGATCTGTTGTCTTTTAGTTATATCAGTTTTTAATAGTTTACCTCTATAATCACGAAGTAAAATTAACTTTGTAAGCAGCATCAAAGGACAAGTTAGATAAGAGACAGAAAGTTAGGCAACCAGCCTTTGCACTATAAAAAACTGCATGCAAGAACAAGTGCAAATATATGCTGATGCAGGTTCAGATAAAAATTCTGGGATCAAATCACTACACTAAATTGAAGTACCTTCCTCTGGAACAATATCCAAATGCATGCATCTGGGTTGGCATTGATTTGATGTCTACTCATTGCTTGTTTAATCTTTGTTTTGTTCCAAGAAAAATAAATGCCGTCATAGGCCGGAGTACTTTTGTTATTAATTCGTAAGTATGTGGCCTAAGGTCTAGATCAAGTCGATGGTTTTGCTGTGATTACAGTGCACATGCAAGGTTAGACAAGATTTAGGCCGGAGTAGTAGAAAAGTTCAGAATCTATGCTGCTATGAATATAAGTTTGAAGAATGGACAGTTGCAATATTTGATCTTCTGTAGGGTCGGCCCTCATAAACCTTATGAAACAAGTAGTAAGGTTTGAACTGCTGACCAACGCTATATGGGAAAGAAAACTAACGTAGCCTGGCACTTCCTTCGCAATATTTCTGGAAGAGTTACGTACATGTGTAAAATAGCCTGAGTAATAGCTATTTATCAGCCTGTTAGCTAGTCAGTTATTGCTATGTATCGACCATTATTGCATGTAAGAGTCATACGTTACTCTTGGGTTTCATGAATAAAATGGTCGCTATCTATGCGTTTTTTTTCCTGCTTGAATTTTGACATCTACTCTTACTTTTACTATCATGAAACTCTCAATTCCTTCAAGGTTATGTATTTCTCAGAGAACTAGCTGAATAAAAATAATACTACAATCAAACAACATCACACAAACTAAAACATAGCATCCTCATCTGGTATCCCCCCCCCCCCCCCCACCCCCGCACACATTGCCTCCGCAAGAAGATGCATCCAGACTAAGCTTGTGTCATGCATGGTGACGTGGGGCTTTCTCATTGGTACGACGTACTCCTCTAGTGGTTTATCATGGCCCCCCAACAGTGAGGCTCTCTCATGGTGGTCTGGCAGTGTGTGTGCTGCTCCCTCTCTATAACTCTCACCCACTCTTGGACAGGCAGTATTTAATCATAGGTGTTCCCTAGTGCAATTTATCCTCACTCGTGCACACCCCGATACTTTGTCTCTAAAAAACTTCCGAGGAGGTATCCATGGCAATATTGCTCCTAGTGAACGCATTAAGAGAGATTTCCTTTGGAGATCAATCCTATTAAGTCATGGGCCAAGATGTCGATCATATACACCCACAACCATGAATGTTCCCTTTTGAAAAATGGCCATATCTCCAACGTTCGTACATGTGTCATGATGTGCGCCTCAAAAGGGCCCATATGCATCGTGTGTCACGTGTTTTTTCCCTTGACTTGCATACATGTGTAACCAAGAGGGTAAGACTCGTCACGTCCAACCACTCTGGGACTGAAAGTGGTCACTCAAGTCTACACAACAACGCAAGTCTTTCAAGCACTCTTTGTCTCCGAGAAACATTCGAAGAGGTCACCCATCTGTATATTTTTCACAACCAAGCCCAATTTACTAAGATGTTCTTTCAAGATGAGCTTCCAAAAAAATGTGTCTAATTGGTATTGGTACTACTATAAATCCTTTTAATCCTTTGGTCAGGATGGCACACCCTTCCTTTCGTGATGTGTGACGGCTCATAGTGGTGCGTCATGCAATAATGACCACAATGGTAGTTAACGTGGCTCTAACTATTGGCAATGATGATCTGCAAAAAAGGCATGTCTCTTGCAGCTGCTCTGGGTGACAAGGGATTAACTTGTCAATGCCTACAAGTTGTAGACTAGGGTTTTGCGGAAAGTAGAGGGCAAGTAGATCTCGAGGGTTTCAGCCGGAAAAGTACTCGACTCTTAGAAAACTAGGGTTATGCTGACAATGAATCGATCCTTTCTTTCTCCCTCGACTCCCCCTTATATAGGAGGCGGAGCCGAGGGTTTCGTGATGTACAAGTTACAAACACCGAGATACTTCTTTGAGTCCGTCCCGTAGTATTTACAAGTTATTATTCCTAATACAACTCTATCTTTCCAAACGCATACTCAATTGGGCTTCTGGGCTTCATATTCGTCGGGTCCTGAGCCTTCAGTAAACCCCGGGTACCATCTTCGGCAGGCCCATTGGGGATGCCTATGTCAGTAGCCCCCGAGATTTTGCTTGAATCAAAGATTTAAGGAAAATCTCTCTTATTATGATTAACACCTGACTTCTTCTAATTACCAAAATATCTTTCGTAAAATAATCATATATTGTACAGGGATACTGGTAGTTGGGGCTGGTTCATCTGACGGATCAGGTACCAGTTAACTGCTCTAGTGGCAATCCCGCAAAAACCTACTTCAAGATCAAGTCACTGGACATGATCTCGGTATACTGGTGTAGTTCGACATGTGCCTCTTAAGGTCTTACCATATGCCGAACTCCAGTCATATTTTATCGGGTACCTAACGCGTCTGTTAGAATTTTTCTTCGCATATGTTGATACGGAAAAAAGCAGCAGAACGCATTTGGGTGCGATGCCACGCCGCGCGGGACGGATCCTGGGGTCTTACCTTCGCAAAGTATTGCGGCATTCAGAGATTGAATCGCGACAGAGGTGCTCTGAGAATATATTGTCGAGTATATTTTTCGGCTGCTGGAGTAGCACATTTATTCGAGTCATATGATATGCCTCTTTCTTTTTATCTTGCCTTCCCGATGGGAGTATATGAAGAGTTGTATCATAACTCGAAATATGCTCACTATTATTCCTTCAATTTCATCGGGTACGCTGCCAGCGTTCCCGATGGGAGTAGCCCCCGAGGCTACAGCCAAGTATTTATACTTGGTTGTAGGCTCAACTTGCATAACTTCTTCTCTCGACATCTTCAAAGTCTCGACTTCCACTCTATCTTTATTTTATCGGGTGCGCGACCAGCGCTTCCGATGGGAGTAGCCCCCGAGGCTATAGTCAAGTATTTGTACTTGGCTGTAGGCTCAACTTTTGTCTCCTCTTTTTAAACTCCCCCATATATTTTTCTCTTTATACCATCCTATTATCGGAAGCATGAACACTTCTGATGAGAGTAGCCCCCGAGCATTTGAACAAACACTTGTATTTGATCAAAGGCTCCCGAAATTATTCTTTTTATACCGTCGACATTTTCCCTGTCGCTATTTTTCGAAGGAGATCCGCCGAAACTTTGCTTATGGTGACATCAGTGCTGACGATGGCCACGATCATTGTAGTGGGAAGGCGCGAGAGCTGTCGTGTCGCTGTCCAGTGGGCCCAAAATTCTGCGGCACTTGACACGTTGCGCAAGTGGGGACACATGTCCTCCGCTTTTACTGGCACGCGCGCTGTAGCGCTTTTACTGGCATTGGATATCCACGGCAATGCCAATGGATAGTGGACTTGGGTTTTAGAGAAGAGCGTTGGTAGATTCATTGGCTATCAAACAAAGGAGGGGACGAGATTTAACCAGTTTAGGTCCCGGGAGGGTAAAATCCCACTTCCTGCTTATTTGTTCTTGATTATTGATGAAGGTTAGCGTCGTCGTGATGGCTATGGTGGTGAAGCTTGGAGATTAGATCTTGTGTGCCTGTGCGTAGTTCTTGTGTCCTCCCCGATGGCCCCTCCTACCCTTATAAAGGAGGCTAGGTCTTAGGTACCGTATCGTGTTGGTTACAAGTTAGAGGAGAACTGTAGGGTTTCCTAATCTTACCTTTTTCCTTGTTCTGCACGCCGGGATCCTGGGCCGTAGCAGCTAGCTTCCTTTGGGTCTCGTGGTCCTTAGTGAAATGCCATATGGGCCTTCAGCTAGGCCGGACCATTTATGCCAAGAGTAGGGACTCGATAGGTCATACTCACGTCAATAGCCCTCGAATGTCTATTCGAATCATAGACTTGAGTGGAGACTCAAAGTTGCAAGTTATGCAATGTTCAGTCGCAGTCGACAATCATGTAGGGAGCGACCTCTGACTCGGAAGTGCATCAGGATCTGGTGGTAGACAGCAGAACGGGCAAGAAGGGAGATGTCTCACTCCTCGTCAAATATGTCTATGTCATCCTTGAGTGCAGCTGATGAGAAGGGTTCGCCGTAAGCGATGACTTGTGGCACGTTGCAGTGGACACCGGACGGCAGCAAAGCTTCTGTGCCGTACACCATGAAGAACGATGTGTAGTGTGGACCTGTTGGGGGTCATTCGTAGGCTACACATAACCGATGGTAGTTCCTCTACCCACGCTGCCGTTTCTCTCTCTAGCTAAGGGTCGCAGGTTCCGTTTCGTGAGGCCGCTGCAGACGATGTCGTTGGCCTTTTTTACCTAACCATTGGTTTGCGAGTGTGCAACTGATGCGTAGCTGATTTGAATCCATAGTTCCTAGTAGAAGTCATGGAACTCCCTTGAGGTGAATTTAGCGACATTATTGGTGATGATGTTGTGGGGAGCCCTAAATCTACAGGTGAATGACATGAAGAAATTCATATCCGAGGTGGCATCTACTCTGGTGATGGGCATTGCCTCAATCCACTTGGTGAACTTGTCGACCGCGACAAGGAGATGAGTGTGACCTGTGCGGGAGGATTTCTGCAGTTTTCCAACCATATTGAGTCCCCATGGGCAAAAGTCCAGGCAAGGAGAATTGTCCTCAGCTCCGCGGCAGGTGCATGGGGCTTGGTTGGAAACCTCTGCCAAGCATCGCATTAGCTGACGATATCTTTGGCGTATTGTGTTGCGCTGATCTATTAGAAACCTATCGTGAGGCCTTTTGCAACTAGCACCCGACTGCTGGTGTGATGCCCACATATGCATTCGTGGATGTCTAGTAGGATGCTCTTGCCCTCCTCGGTTGCAATGCACCTTTGGAGGATGCCAGATATGCTTCGTTGTAGAGCTCATCGTTGATTATCGTGTAGGCCTTGGAGTGATGGACGATTTGTTGTGCCTAGGTCGGGATCTCCAGCAGCTCCTGACATGCCAGGTATGAAACGTATGGGTGCGTCCAAGTTGATTTTATCAGCACTAGTTCCGCTAGGGTTTAGAGGTAGCTTGCTCGTCCGTTGCTACGGGTGCCTCGATGTCGTAACCAGGCGCAACCCCCGAGTGCGTTGTCGACTTTGTAGGGTAGTGGGGGGTTTTTACCTTTATTGGTCGCTCGTTGATTTGCTCCAGGAAGGTTCCAGGTGGTATGGGCGTGCAACTGGACCCCCCGATGTTAGCCAGTGTGTCGGTTTCTTCATTGTTGGCGCGGCCAATGTGGTAGAGTTCGCATCCGTCGAAGCTGCCCTCCAGGAGGTTGTACATATCGTGGTAGGCGATCATGTTGTCGTTGACTGCATCACATTGCTTCACTATCTGCTTCATGATAAGATTCGAGTTCCCATATATCATGAGGCGGGTAGCACCGCGTGCTTTGGCCATGCGCATGCCATGCAACAGAGCTTCGTAGTCAGCTTCATTGTTGGAGGCATTGTGGAAGTTCATCCATAGTGTGTAGCGCATCTTGTCTCCTTGCGATGATACAAGGACAACGAGGTGCCTGCTACTTTTATTCTCTTTGAACCATCGAACTACATGCTCCAGGAGCTGGAAAGGTCTTGTGGACTAAGTGTTTGGGCTTCAATCCAGTCAATGGTGAAGGCGGGTAGTACCTGCAACCTTATCGCCTTGAGCTTCTCGTAGGTGATATCTCGTGGAGAGAGCTCGATTCCCCACATGTAGACTTAGTCCGTTAATTCGGGATTGTTGAGTATATATGCAGGACAACGGGGCCTCGCTTACCACCACTATTAGGTGTTCCTGGATGTAATGGTGCAGTTTGTGCACCGTCATGAAGACACCATATACTAGCTTCTGGTAGTGTCGGTACCGATGCTTGGTAGGAGGACCTCGCTGAGGTAGTATATGGGGTAATGCATCCCATGGGTTTTCCTACATACGCATACTTGACGACGAGCACGGTACTAACCACTTGATTAATGGCGGCAATGTAGAGTAGCATTTTCTCCTTCTCGGGGGGAGTGTCCAGGACGAGCAAGGTTGGCAGTATGTGTTTGAGGTCCTCACAGGTTGTCCGTGCCTTTATTGTCCACTCGAACTTGTCGGATTTCCTCAGCAGCTGATAGAATGTAGCGCTTTTTTGTCGAGCTTACTGATGAAACGGATGAGCCCCGCTACACATCATTGCGAGCTGTTGGATGCCCTAGAGATCTGTCGGTTGCTCCATTGTCATGATTGCTTGTATCTTCTCCAGGTTTTCTTTGATTTCCCTCGGGGAGATGAAGTGCCCGAGAAGCTATCACGCGGGACCCCAAATATGCACTTATCCAGGTTCATCTTGATGTGGTATCAATCGAGGTAGTCGAAGGTCTTGTGGAGATCTTGAATTAGTGTGGCTCCATCTTTGGTCGAGATGACCACATCGTCTGCGTAGACCTAGATGTTCCTGCATATTTGTTCATCATGCAGGCTTGCATGCACCTTGTTGCCTGCATTTTTTAGCCCGAAGGGAATTGTTGCGTAGTAGTATACACCGTAAGGTGTGATTAAGGCGGTATTTTCCTCGAACCTTCATCCGGATTTGGTTGTAGCCTCAGTAGGCGTCAAGGAAGGAGAGACACTCGCAGCTAGTGGTCATGTCAACTATTTGGTCGATGTGCGACAACAGGAAGTGGTCCTTCGGGCAATGCTCATTCAATGTTGTGTAGTCTATGCCCATGCATGTTACTTCCATGTTTTGTTTGGGACCAACACTGGGTTAACTACCCAGATGGATTGTTTGATCTCCTGGATGAATTTTACTTCGAGGAGTCTATTGACCTCCACGACGGTGGCTTTGCATTTCAGCTCTGAAAAGCGGCGCTTCGATTGCTTGATGGGTCTGGCATCTCGACACACCTGGAGGGCGTGCTCGGCGAATTCCCTGGGTGCACCTGGCATGGCTGTTGGACACCAGGTGAATATTTTCCAGCGCTCACGGAGGAATTTGATGACCGCGAGTTCCTATGCGGTACTAAGGCTAGTCGACACGAGAGACGCCTTGGAGGAATCCGTCGGGTGTACCTGATGCGCCCTGGTGTCGTTGTTGGATTCGAATGCCAAATCATGTGCGGTATTTTATGTCACTAGGAGGAGGGTGTGGTCTTTTGACTCCTTGAGTTGTGCAAGCTCCTCATGCATCTCGAACAATTCAAAGAGCTTACTAAAATCATGGTCGCGGTTGTTGCAATGGGTGAATCTCTCGTTGATGGTGATCGTGTTGTTGCGCCCAAGCATCTTCGGCTTGAGGTATGCGAGGTGGGGTACTACCATGAACCGCGCGAACACTAGTTGCCGAAGTACGGTGTGGTACTACACCGACCAGTCGACTACCTCGAAGTCGATCTTCTCGCTCCTGAAGTTATCTGGTTTGCCGAAGACGATGCCTAGGGAAAATTTACCTAGGGAAGGACAGGCTTCCCTGGGACAATGCCGTGAAAGGTGATGTCGGTGGGCACAATGTTCGTTAGAGAATGGTTCATTGTGTGCAAGGTGTTGGCTAAGATAAGGTTGATTCTACTTCCTCCATTCATGAAGACATTGACCATCTCGTACCCATCGATTTGGGCTTCAAGTACTAGGGCGGAGTGGCCTGGACGTGGGACTTGAAGAGGGTGATCTGCTCTATTGAAGGTTATACTTGTCTCTGACCAATCGAGGTACTCGGGTGTGGCAGGCGGCAATGCTACAGCCAAGTTCACCTCTTGAGTGATCAGCTTTTGGCACCGGTTCGAGGGGCGTCTTTTGTGGATCGTGCATACATTTCCGAACGAAGGTGCATATGTGTTGGCTTTGTTAGCAGGTACCGCAAATTGTTGTGTGTGTTGAGGCTGTTGGATAACCGCAAACTCTTGTTGACCATGCTGCAATGGTGGTGGTGGCAGTGGACCATGCGCCACGGTCCCACGGGATGCTAAGTGGCTTTGCATATGGGCGTAGGCTTCCTGCACCTTCTGGAACTAGCGGCAGTCTTTTAGGAGATGACTCGACTTCTTGTTATCATTTTCATCCTTGTAGAAGTGGATGGTGCAAGGATGTGAGAGTAGCTAGTGAGGCGATGGTGCGTCATCACGAGCGCGACATGATCGCCATGCACAACTTTAATTGTGGTAGCCTCCTCCGTCGCGGTGGCTGTTGTTGAGGTTCTCGTCGTCGCACTTGTCATGGAACCCGGCCTCTACCAGCTCGATGTCGTCGGCTCCCTCGTAGCCACAGTTATTGTGTTTCCTTCTATGATAAATGTTGCAATCACGCCTGCGCCCCCGAATTTGTCGGGTATCTTGTGTCTGCATCATCATCATCTACCAAGCGTGCGGTTGTTGTGCAGAGAGTCATTGCCATCCGCCCATCGGTTGGCGATATCCACCAGGTGAGCTATGGTCTTTGGTTTGACGCAGCCTAGCTCTTCCTTGAGTTCTCACCTACGCAGGCCGCAGTTGAAGGTGTTGATCGCCCTCTCCTCGGAGATGTCCTCCGCGGTGTTCTTCACGATGGTTCATCGTTGGATGTATGAGCGTATCAATTCGCCTGATCTTTGGGTACACGTCCACAACCCTTTGATGGATGCGGGTCGTTTATAAGTAGCCTGGAAATTTGGCGCAAAGCTATTGACCAGGTCATCCCAAGTGCTGATGGATCCCACAGGTAAGCCCTTGAGCAAGGAGCGCCCTTCAACTCCAGTTGTAGGGACTGCATGGTAGTAGTTTTTGAACCTCCTTGGCATCATGCCGCTATGAGCTAGTCCTCCGGCCAAGTTTTTGGATCTTTGAGCCGGTCGTACTTGGGGGTTTTGAGGTCAACTTGAAACCCTTCAGCATCGGGATCCGGTGGACGCAAGGGTTGAAGCATCCTGCACCGCATGGCTCGGCGTGTTCGTCGGAGTCAGGGGACTCGGTATAAGCGCACCATGTGGGGCCTGACGACCTTGCGTTGTGTGATGTTGTTGCGGGCGTAGTATTCGTGTGATCCTCGTGCTCGCCATGGGTTATTGCAGTGATGCGGTGAGTGCTCGTCTTGCGGAGGCGATCGGTCGGATCGCCGAGGCGCGATTTCCCTTTCAGTGCTAAGCTTCCCATCTGTGATCACAGCTCCTACTAGTGTTTGTCGATCGGTGAAGGGATGCTCGGGGATCGTTCACCGGATGCAGGTAGGCAACATATACATAGAGTTGTGATTAGTGTGGCTTGCAACAACTTGGCCATTAGGTTGCCCGTTGTGCCCACCAAAGTCAAGGCTTCTTGATAGCTCGAGTGTACCTTCTTTGACGAGGCCGAGAGCATCGCTTCGGCGCCACGCCCGAGGTAGAGTGCTTTGATGAGGAAGAGTAAAAGGAGGACAACGCTCATCACTGTTGTATTGACTCATCAACATGTTGCTTGTGATTGTCGAGTTCTGCAGTCATGCGTACATGCTCCCGATGATGGACGGTATGGTAGGCCATCAACTCCTCCTGTGTCGAGTCCGTCGGCATAGGGGTCGAGCCTCTTATGACCTCGTTTGCATTGTTCCAAGCCTCCGAAGGGATGTTGATGGTTGTCCGGTTGGTCCCTCTATCGTTCCCATTGCCGCCTCCAGTAGTTTCTTCAGCTCCGGTGGTTTGTTCCGCTCCGGTGATAGGGTCGATGACCGCGCATGAAAACGTGTTAGGTGTGTGTTGCTGCTGCAGTTCTCATGGCTGTCTTAGCCGCCATCATGATCTAGTGTGAAGTCATTCGGACTCGTGACGTAGTAGGTGTCGCATTTGACACAGAAGATTCGCGTTGGGATCGTTGGAAGAGCCGACAAAATATGGTGTGGAGGCCACCGCAACGGCTGATGGCGATGTTGGATCCCCCGGAGTCGAACGGTTCGACTATGGGAGACGCATGGTGCCCACCGTGTTGGCGTGGAAGCGTAGATCTCCAAGCGCTAGATCCACCCCCTCGTGAAAGGAGTGGAATGTTTGGCACGAGGCTGGCGGGTGGGATGAACGTGAGGGATCCGAAGTAGATCTGCTCCCCAGAAGGCGGCGATTCATAGATCGTCGATGCTGGAGCCGCTGAATTCATAACTCTAGTACCTAGAGTTCCCACAGATAGCGCCAATTGATGTGGGGGTATCCACGGCAATGCCCATGGATGATGTAATTGGGTTTTAGGGAAAGAAGAACATTGGTAGATGCATCAGCTATCAAACAAAGGAGAGACGAGATTTACGTAGTTTCAGGCCCCCGGAGAGTAAAACCCTACTTCTTGCTTGTTTGATCTTGATTATTGATGAATGTTACAACGTCACCGTGATGGATATGGTGGTGAATCTTGGAGATTACATCCCATGTGCATATGTGTAGTTCTCATGTCCTCCTTGACAGCTGCTCCTAGCCCTTATAAAGGAGGCTAGGCCTCAGGTACCGTGTCGGGTTGGTTAAAAGTTAGAGGATAACCCTAGAGTTTCCTAATCTTGAGCTTTGTGTCCTTGTTCTACAACCATGGTCCTGAGCCATAGCCGCCAGCTTCACTTGGGCCTCGTGGTCCTTAGTGAAACGCCATGTGGACCTTTAGCTGGGCCAGACCATGTACGCCAACAGTAGGTACCCAATGGGTCATACCGACATCGCCTGGAGCAACGAGCATAGACTAGATGCTCTCTGGTAGGGCGGAGGATGGTGGTGGTGTGTTGGCTGGACCAACAAGTCCTGAGCTTCGAAGACAAGATTGATAGGAGAGACAGGTTTGGCTTGATCGGGGCTCATGAAGGTGGCGGGTGCCTGCTTTGTTGCCTTGATTATGACATCCTAGTTGGAGTTCTTTTCTCCTGGATCAAGATGATCTCGGAGAAACAACGTCGTTTGACTTGGTCCTCCTCATATTCGAGGACCCCAACGCCTGGTATTATGTTCCCTCTTGGGGTATCATTTTGAAGATGGAAGTTGATGGAGAGACATATGGTTGGGGGCCGTTATTTTTCGGCGGCTTTGTGAAAACAATGATGGGGATGAGCTAGGTCAGGATCGTGGCAAGGTTGCGGTACCTCACTATTTGGCTTGTCCACGAGTTCGTCATTGTCAATTTGTTGTAGTGGAGTTGGATCTACCACGATGGGTCTTGATGATGATGACATGGAACGGTTGGTCCGGCTCATTTATCCTTTGTGGCACTAACATTGCATATTTCTCCTTCACAGCTCTTCCTCAAAATAGGAATTTCCCTATTGCCGATGTGCCTAGTCTACTATTTGGTAGATCTTAGCGAGCCTTCACGCGACTGTTATTACCAATTATTCATTCACTAATGAAATAACTTCAAAAGGAACACTTATTGGACAAGTACCCTTATTTAGGAAGCAGTCATTTTTTTCTCCTCACACTACTTTTAGAGCCTCTTCTTTTTGCACGGATTCTACATCATGTTGGAGGTGGCGAATCTGCATGATGTAGGAGAGCTCATCGAGCACATGCACACCATCCTCTAAGCGGTCTATGAACTCACCATAGATTTTCCATCTATACTATGTGCAAACGTTTTGACAACCATCATCCCCACGGAAGATCTGAATGAGATATATTTTTTATTCTATAAGATAAAAGGACAAGATGAAAAAACTGCAATCTATAGAAGGAATGAAGCACATACCTACGAGCTAGGAACATTGACAGATGACTTTTGCATGATTTCTAGGGCAGATCGAGTGACATAACCATCTCAGGATAACCTGCATATCTTGATCTTGCACATCATCTCATGGGGAAGGGAGTGTTGCGAGATAGGGTTTAGAGTGGATAGTGTGAAGTGATTAGTGGCGAGTGCAGCGGTGTGGGTAGTGGGGTAGTAGGGCAAGTGTTTTATGTCTTAAAGTGGAAATAGGAGTGGGCATTACATCGGCATGGACAGTGGGGCTAGGATTTGTTTTTTGGACCCTTGAGTAAGTGCGACATAACTATATGGGACGTGGTTGTCCAAAGTGCCCATAGTGGTCCAATAGGGTGGACTTTAGTGGGTCAACAAGCTATACCAACAATATCCGATGCGGATATTCCATGATGCATCCATATAAATGAGGAGCCCATGCTCCAAATTAGTTAATCGGTGTTCATGCCGAAATCCTCATTCACCATTGTCTATATTAATTAAATTGGTTGCATGGATTTGTATAATTGTTCTAGTTACACTAGGTTTATCTTTTTGAACCGATGAGTCGAAAATGTTGAACTGAATTTTAGGTCGTTTTGCTTCTTCATACATCTCCTAGAACCTAAGAACACAAACAACTATTGATGTAACATCAAATTTCTAGAATTAATATCATTCACATGTATTTCTTATTTCATTGGAAGAAGATTCACATATAGATCAAGGTGTTTGGCATGGGCTCTTATGATTGGGTCAATCGGGCCTTTGATGCATAAGCCCATAGGAGTACATAAGTTTGTAACCATATTATTTTCCTACGATTGACGCATGGTTATGCATGAATGCATGTCTTCGTCTATGCCTTCCAAAAAAGTGAAAGTCAAAGTTCATATGAAGTGGGTCTAGAACCATGACCATCCTAATCGGTGCGTTCCAATCCAACACAATATCAAGTCATCTTAGAGTGGTAGTATTTAATGGAGTGTTAGTCTTGTCTATGAATATTTTCTTATGCTCGTTGTGATGAGCAATGATATTTTCTAAGTACCCTTGACATATATTTTGGAGTCACAATTTCCTTCCAAAGCTATTTCAATGCATCAAAAGGCTATCACGCCAACACTTCAGGCTTGAACACAGTCGTATGCTTTCTTTTTGCCTCTATCATGGCCGGCTAACATATCTTATATCTATGAAAGACATTGGATTTTTCTTGTAACGAAAGCTCGTATTAATACTAAAGTTGCATCAACGTACACATAGGCACGAAAAAAGTTCACAGACGACAATTATTCGTAGAAAGATAAATCTTGAAAATAATATGGGGGAGATCGATTAAAACCTAAACACATGCCTACCACTCACTCTAGTTGCCCACATTTCAATGCCACTAACTCTCAATCCATTTTATAAAGCAAAGACCAGGTACAGAGCCATTTGCTTAAGTATGTAAATTATAATGTTGACGAATACTCATGCCATGGATAAAGATCAAGGCCTCACATAATTATGTTGTATTGTGAAGAGACATGCACCTCATTTAATACCTAATGCACATTTCACATGTTTTTAAGACTTATCCTCCCCATATATCGGTCGCAAAAGAACTATGGATAATTTACAAGTCACAAAAGCCACGTCTATATTGGTGTCATCCACTTTGGCCATATTTTTAATGAAGTCTCATGTCATCAATGCTAGTATCATCACTAGTCATTAATTTCACATACAAAGATTCTTGAAATATATATTGCTTGTCCTCCAAATATAGAAGCAACCCGCAATCATGAATCACAAGTAGTTGTGTCATGTGGTTTTACTGTACACCTCACATGTGTGTCGATGGTAGAGGAGAAAGGTTTGGGGCAGCGCAACTGTATGGACAGTGGGGGTGCATGTAGCCGGAATGGTGGGCAACGGGAAGTGGGAGGTTGATGGTAGGTAGTGCACGCTGGCAATGCAAATCTGTAGATGGCGGCATACGGTGCGATGGAGAGGTGGGGGAATGGCGGATTTTTGTTGGTGCAGGGGAACACAGACACTCTACGAAAAGCAATGTGTGAGTGGGAGGACAAGGTTGAAAGTAAGAGGGGAATTTCATTTCCGCCTCTGGTTGTTCGATTTTTTTTCTTGGTTTGGAGAGGGTTCCTATTCTCTTCATAAATCTAGGAGCAAATAGAATGAAGTAGATGCTTCCCTACAAATAGGTGCTCAGAGGGAGGGTTGAAGTGTATATTTTGGCAAAAACCTCTCAAGTATGGGATAGAGGTTTGGGGTTGCTCTTAGCATCACCTTTCCTCAACATCTGTTTTATCTAGTCATTGTTCACATGTGTATCTTTGCCTCTTTTAATTGATGTCTTTCTTGCACGTTAGAAAGCACTAAAGACGTTGAGTATGATGTTTGTTATCTTATGTTATTCAGAAATTGCAGCTTTTGGAAGGAAAGGCTTATTCTTTTACCGGCTAGTTGATCAACCTATCTTCTCCCTCTCGCTCGTATTGTCCTCCTCTCGTCATTTCAGTAGCCGATTACCCCTCGTATAGTCCTCCTGTCGATGTTAGTGCTCCTTCATGCACAAAAGCATGCCTCTAGCGACGCTCCACCTCATAACTACTTGCTCAGGTCCTTGCTTCTTTGTGGATCGTTGTTTTTCTGATTGTCTCTACTCCTTTGAGGTAACCTGTTGCTCCTATGCGTGCATACGGCCTACTACTCATTCTCCCACTCCTCCGTATGTTGTGGCTACATATCCTCCAACGGACTACCCATGCTCCGCCCTCACCAGGCATGTGATGGTTGAGGACAAGTGTGGGGGGCTTCCCCTGGGTGAGTTCAGAGGGAAGCATGAAATTCCTATCTCCATTCACGCCTTTCAGTCAGAAAAGACGATGTCCGCAAATGGATTGGTCCCAAGGTTACGTGATCTAGCTTCGTCAGGCATCAGAACTGGCCGATTCTTGTTCGATGAGCTATAATTGATACATGGTGGTGCCACCATTGTTGAAGGGGAGTGTTGTCAATTTTTACAAAATTACTTATGTTACAAACGGTGTTTTGAAATGCTAAATGTCTATATTTTTTGTTGTGTACCCAAAAGTAAATCCATGTGGCACATATGTTGATGCGCTAGCTTTTTCGTTGCAAAAGTTCACGCGTTTTTATACATTTTACTTCAACCAAATGTGGATTTGCTGCATACATCAATTTTTTGCTCAAAATGTTGCAACCTTTTACCACAACTTTAGATGTTACTCAAAGAAATTGTTTCAGGCAATGCTGCACACACATAAAAATTGTTGCACTCTAAAACGGGATCATATTTTGAAGTTTAAAACAATTTTATATGTACATCGATATATTATCTACATAGTTAATAACTTTATTCATGCGCTAAAAAATGAGGACCGCTATATGTATCTGCATATATGTTTTTATATGCCCCAAATAAACTATTATGTTTTACTTGGTGAACATTTAGGCCTACTTGTAAGCCAACAATTTTATTAAAAATGGAACGCGGTCAAGTCGATGGTCTAGACGTTTATTTTATATTTACAGTGAGATAAACACTAAGTTATATCAATGTAAATTGAAGTGCTCTTTCATTTTTACATCTCCTGTGATTTTCACATCTCGAATTTCCTTCTAAAAGAACTGCAGGTGAGCAAATCTGCACAAACTAGACCAACCTCAAAGGGTTTTTAATAGACTTTTTTTTTTTTAAACGAGGCAAAAGCTTTGCCTTTCATTGATATAGGAGAAAAGAGTTGCCCGTTTATGAGGAAAACTGGCAGAAAACCGTTACAACACGACACCACACGCCAGCCCCGAGGCTGCGCTCCACACGGGTCGACGACCAACCAGGTCGCCACCACACCTCAACGCAACAGGCGGAGGCGAAAAGACCGGAGCCACCGCTCCAAACTACCACGCCGGCCCCGAGGCCGCGCCCCGCCTGGCCGAAGACGAACCCGCCTCCACCGAACCACCAAAACACTCCACAAGTCCCTCTGTCCGGTGGACGTCCAAAGCGAGGCCTCAAGAGGCAAAGCGACATAAGAGTGCCGCCCACGCCCGATCCCGCGAAGGATCTAGGGTTTCCCCCGGAGAGCCCGGTCGGAGATCAAGAAACACCCGCTTCGACGACGCCTACAAGAAGGATGCGGCGCCCACGGGCGTCACCGTCGTCGGTCCTGGCCGGCCGCCAAGACAAAGCTTTCGCCTAGCGAAGAGTCCCGAAACCTCGCGCCCGCCTAACAAGGACCGGAACAGACCACCACCTGCAACCGCCGCATCGCGACCCCCGGAGAGCCCCGCAGCCTCAAACGCTCAACTTCAACCTCGAGCCGCCGCCGAGCTGCACAGCCTATAGCAAACGAAGTACCGCCGAGAAGCACCGTGGGCGTCGCCGAAACGCCACATAGAGGGGGCACCGACCAACACCAACACGGGGCTCGAGGACGAACTCCGAAGACCGCAGCCATGAGCTCCAACACACCCGCAGGGACGCCGCCCCGCCATCCAGCACCGCGCTCTCCCCAGCAGAAGGGCAACGCCTCAGCCCCGGCACCCACGGCCGAGGCAGCACGACCTGGGACAATCTCGAGCCGGCCCGCCTTGCCTGCACCGCCTGATCCTGAGCACGTGCCGCCAGGCCCCGCCTTGCCTGCACCGCAACACCACCGCTGCAACCACATCCACACCAGGAGACTACGCCAGCGAGAGCACCCTGGCCCGACCAAGCCCAGAAGGGCCCAGCAGGGCCCGGATCTGGGCCAGCGGAACCCGGCCGCCGCCATTGCACCGCACCGCCCGCCGCTCCGGCGTCGTCGCGACACAACGCAGCCACACCGCGCACCAACCGCCGCATCCGCTGCCAGCCGCCATGCAGCACCGCCGCCGAGGGAGAGGTCCGCCGCCGCCTGACCGCCGGCCCGCTCGGGGAGGTCTCGCGCCGGGTGGAGGAAGAGCCACCGCCGCCGGCACCGCCCGGGCTTTGCCCGGCGGCTCCCGCCGGCGGCGGCGGCGAGGGGAGGGTGGAGGAGGACGGACGGGGGGTAGGGTTTGGGTCGCCCTGGAGCCGCTCACGGGGGAGCGACCCGAGGGCCTGCCGCGTTGGCTCCAAGTGCTCTTTAATTTTTACATCTCCTGTGATTTTCACATCTCGAATTAATCACATCTCGAATTTCCTTCTAAAAGAACTGCAGGTGACCAAATCTGCACAAACTAGACCAACCTCAAAGGGTTTTTAATAGACATATGGGTTACCCATCCAAATAAGTGAGATGCTTATATCTCTAAACGCATTTAGGCTAAAGAGTAGAGACACGCCCTTATAAATCAGGTCCTCAAAAAGCTGCTTCCTCACCACTCATTATACAACCGGGGAGTAAACATGAGTCCCACTAACCAAAAAAAGTCGGCACCACCATTATCGACCACCATAAAGACAGCTAGAAGCACACAATATAATCGGTAGGAGCTGAAGCTATTGATCCAGAGGACCAAAAGACCGCAACCTCTTTAATGACCACAATCACCTAAGTGTCAATTGGTATGACCACACCAAGACTAGGTTGAACCATAGAACTTATATTCCCGTGATTTTATATGTTAGCAAGAGGGTTGCTAAATTTATTGATTATGAAGAAAACGATACAGAGCTAGACTAGGTCTGAAGCACCAGAGAACAAAAAAGATGCCGGTAAGGCAGAACACACTACACGCACAGCCAGACAATCAAGTCACACTGCTAAAAAAGTACACACTGAAAACCATCGCATCGTCGTGATCTGCCATGAGCATTTTCGTCAGCCTTGACAGCGCTAGAGAGGGGCGACATGCCTAGGACCTTTGAGAAAAGACCAAAATGGCTCATCTAAGGCTCCCTGCATGTGGAGTGTTGATTCCTCCACCACCGCACTAGCAACGGGTCCCTCCGAGGGAACATGCCACCAAGCATCGCTAAGCGCCATCATCATCCGATCTGTAAGACCGGATCGGAAGATGAGGGCTGCTTCATCGAAAACTTCAACAAAGAAAACGATGCCTGTAGCCACCGCCATCAACTCATTCAACTACATCCGGCAGCTTCACACCCACAAACCCAGGAAACCAGGCAGCCCACCTTGCCGGCTGAAACCACGGTGTCGAAAATTCACAAGACGATGTCGTCAAGAACACAAATACTTAACATGGAACAAAATAAAATAACTTAAAGAGTAGCAAAAGGAGCGGCATCTTTGCTCACCAATATCAGCCTAACTAGTGGCTTCTTTGGTCCGGCTCATATGAACTTTGGACGCGGACAAGTAACCTTGTGGTGGCACCCTCCAGGACCAGCTCTGAACTGTTCACCTGAATTGCACTAACCGGTCACCTGAATTTTCTCAAACGAAAGAAGAAATTCTCAATAAAGACCTTACCTCAAAATAAAATACTGCAATTCAGCTGTAGAAAGATTACTACTGCAGTCAAGTCATTTTTTTATCATCAATTTATCTTCTCCAATCTAGTTATAATTGGATGAAGGTGACAAACCGTTCGACAGAGAGCAGAAAGGCACAACTGGATGAGACTTTGATCTGAAATCACCCATCTTAATCAATCTGTGCTGAATGGCATGGATATTGCGCAAGTCCACATAATGAGTTAATTGCCGTGTTTATCCAATAAAGTGCCCATAAGTATTGCATAGATGCTACCCTGAATTAATGGCATGGGCATGTTGAAAATTTAGCTAACTCAGATTAAAAATCTCCAAAGAATAAATTCTTTCAAATTGAAGAGAATCTCACAGAAAGAACCTTGGAGTGGCGCTCCTCATTAGAACAGTTTGTGTATGTCAAGCTGAGCCGAAGGTTTTTCAACCTGCAACATATTGAACACAGAGATAATGTGATTTGAACTCAACCTAAGATCAGTTAACACAGCTCCTTCTGTTTTACATTCAAATGGCTCATCAAACCAACTACAAACTAAACATTAGGCGAAGCCAAAACAGCATTAATAAACGAGACATGTATTTCCACTAATTTCTCCAGTTACACAACAACCTCGAGGATTAGAGGTTGTAAACACTGCAGACGTTGAACCAAGAAGGAACAGCAAACAGACAAGTATAACGTTTCTGCAGCCTAGCAGAACATCAGATAACATCTTTTGTCCAATTCCTAACCTTCAACTGAACCACGTAACATGAAAAAGAAAGAACATAACATCAGAACATTTTGGAAGGAACAGAGGAACTATGAAGCATTTACCTGCACCCATCCTCTGAAACTATCTACAATGCATAAACCATTTACAGTTCACACTGAAACTTTTGAGATGACTCGCTGACAATTCTGCTTGAAGATAAGACAAACTGCAACATTCTATTGCCAAGGGAAATGTTCTACCAGCGAGATCATTTACCAATTTCATGACCTGCTCATGTATCTCTTCAGGAATTCACATGCTAACATAACAGGTATAATTGGTTCTAGGACTTAGGGAGAATATTTGTTTGAATTAGGAGTGACATCATGGAAGACAATCATCACGCGGTCAAGAGCTTAGACAATCTTGGCACAAACTTACTGGACTTGAAGTACCAAATGAAAAAAGAGACAAGGTTTCCCATTTGCGTTGTTTTTGTTCTTTGAGTTCCTTTGTCCTTGCTTAGCATTTATTGTATAAGTCACTCCATGAAAGGAGTTGCATGCAACACCATGTGATTCAGTATTTTCAACTTAACAGCGTATAATCTAGTAACTTACTGATAGCACAACCATGTTTGTCATGTCTATTTCAATACTTTTTGCAAACCTGGATGTGGCACTATTTTGACTGTAGTTTCAAATTCAATAGTTCTGGCAAAGGGAGGCAGCAAGCTTGAGACAACAACTGCACAACTTGCAAGAAAATCATCGGTATGGCCTGAAAACCTGAAATTTTTACATACGTATTTATCAGAAATTCATCATAGGTATAAGGAGCAAGCATAAACCATTGCCAGCACACATACATAACTTCAAAACAACTTGACTGTATGGAAAACACTCCGTGATACTGACATATAAGAAGTCAACACAAACAGCAAAACTCATGCACTAATATCTAGTAACTGTGTCAAAAAATATGTAGATTGTTGCATTCGCAAGCAGATAGTCTTTCCTATGAAGATAAAAAAAACTTGGTTTCGGTAACAATGAACTTAACACATGAGCATAGAATACTTTGCATAGGAACTAGAAAGTGATATTACCTACTTTATAGAACAATCTTCCATTTATTTGAATGTCAAATTCCACTTCTCAAAAGTGAAAGAAAGAGAAAATGGAAAAAAAAACATTGCAAGCCTTTTATAGATACTTTTTTAGATATTTGTTGTTACTGTCAGAGCACTCTGATTTGCCTTGGTATAGTCCCAAATCCTAACCAACAGAAAATTAACACCTGCACATACCTACAGAATCCCTGATGTAACTAACCTAACAAGGTACAAAACAGTGCAATGGTACACTTCACCTATTCACAACTGAATCAGACATGCAAGCTTGTAGAAATTTTCACTAAACATTCAGTTACAAATCAGAACACAAACAATGATGTTTGATTGCAGGCAGTTGATGGGGCAAGATCTTTCTGGAATGGGTGTCAAGGAGCTGCAGACTCTAGAAAATCAGCTAGAGATAAGCCTACGCTGCATCCGGACAAAAAAGGTCAGCCTGACAAACACTTCTAACATCTGCACCTCACTGTCTCCTCCAAGAAGACTAACATACAAGGACTAATGATTCTTTCAGGACCAGCTCTTGATTGATGAAATTCATGAACTGAATCGTAAGGTATGACAGCGTTTTGATATTAGCCTGAACCCTGTAGATTGTTTTAACAAACTGACTCTGATGATGGTTATTTGCAGGGAAGTCTTGTTCACCAAGAAAACATGGAACTGTACAAAAAGCTTGACCTAATTCGTCAGGAAAATGTTCAGTTATATAACAAGGTATTTGAAAGTTATGGTAGATGAATATGTGATACAAGCCTATAAATTGATTGGCTTGCGACTAATTCTTTGCTCAGCTCTCTGAGACAGAGGCAGTAACTGCAGTCGGCCGAGATTCAAGAACTCCATACAACTTTGCAGTTATTGAGGATGCCAACGTTCCTGTTCATCTTGAACTCAATTCCCCGCAGCAACGAAATGATGCTGAACATACTGCACCACCTAAACTAGGGTAACTTGCTTATTCTTCATTGGATCTACTGATTTTGTTCTCAGTTTTTTATATATCCGATCATGACTTACTGAACACTTGCAGACTGCAACTACATCCATGATGATTATGGGGTATAGGTTACTCGTATTATCAATATTCTCAAGGGATACAATTAAGAGTAGCCAGAAGTAATATTGAATGTAAGTTTGTAACAAACCTAAACCCATAGCAAGACATAAGCAGTTTGCACGGGCTGGTGATTGATAAATGGTACTCCCTCCGATCCATAATAAGTGTCGGGACTTTAATTAAAATTTGTTTAAATTTGAACTAAAGCCCCAACACTTAATATAAATCAGAGGGAGTAATGTAAATTTGTTTCAAATAAATGTAATGCACAGAGGATACTGCGAATGATTGTAATAGAAATATTTGACACGTTCTACAAGTTTGCTGAAACAAATGACAGCTGCAAATTGTGTGCAAAGCTTTATTGACAAAAAGGTGTGAGCAAATATCAGGTACAGCTTTTTTCATCTTGATTCATACACAGTTTTATGCATGGCAGACAAGCAATTCAGGTTTACACATGAGGCAAAAAATGTATTGTGAGTTGTGACACAGTTTACACTTCTTCAGTTTATCTACATGGATACCCACTTCACATTTCTCTAGTGTCAAGTTTTCCACAAGTACCTAGTAAAAGTAACACCCGGAGAGAAAATAACTGGAAATACATACATAGTGATACTATGGCAAGTCAGCTGCACTGACTTACACAGTGAATTTTGTCTGTTCCTATATACTTGTAAACTAATATTATCAGTTGGTTATATTAACACTGATTGGATGTTAATGTGGACCTCAAGACATTGGTTGTTTAAACCTCTAATTGTATGTACTCCCTTCATCTGGATAGATAAGTTCCTCTTTTTCAAATTTCAAGCTCTGGCCATCTTCTTTCACAAATCTTTTGTCACTAGTCAATTTTGTGCACATAACGCAGATACTATTGGCTTAATTCTTGGCCAAAGCATTAACTTTAATAATCCAAATCACCTCACATATACAGAGTAAATATTACCGCCGATCAATATTGCACCCTCCATTCCCGTGGGCGCAGATTCGCTATGGCCAAAATTCCTCAAAAGAAGGTGTGGGGGCTAACTTAGCGCTAAGGCTGCCGAAAACAGTGCCCTGGTCGCAAGCCCGTGCTCCTCCATTGATGGGCCACAATTCACAGTGGGACTGGATTTGTGGGCTTCCAGGCAGATTGAGTAATGCCCAGTGGCTATGAGATGGGACACAACCATCAAGGAAAATTAAGTCCTCTACAGGGCAATTAAACAGGGGGGAAATGGAACGAAGTGGTCTTTGCTGGACCTCCTTGATCCTTGCAAAAGAAAATGATATGTGCCTTCCTTATATGGAGGGAGAATGCATTCATAAAAGGGAGGAATCATATCTATTTATATGTCCGTGTCCAATAAAAAATGTCCTTCCATTCCACGACTACTTCAACCACATGTCAAAATAAAATAGATTAAATTAAACTGGATCTCCATCAAACCCATGTGTCTTTTATAGATGAATTCTAACAATTGTTCAGATAACTCGTGAATTTGAGCAAACTGCATAAACATTAAGGTCTACGACAAAGTTAGAATACATTATCTACTTAAGCATTCTTAATGATCTTGTAAAGATCCAAATACATGAACAAATTTATGCTACTAACTCTGTCCATAAAAGGATGTCCCAAGTTTGTCTAAATTTAGATGTATCTAGACACTATTTGGTATATAGATACATCCGAATTTAGACAAATCTTCGACATCCTTTTATGGACAGAGGGAGTACTTCTCATGAATAATAGAGTGTGTATTGTGCAACTTACGATTCTCTTGCAAATTATGCAGTTGCTGCCTCTAGCTTGCCGCCTCCACTTGCAGCAACTAGCACAAAAGGAAATAAATAATTTAGACCAAAAGCTTTACGCGAAGTGAAATAACTGAGATTATTGGCAACAAATAATATGAAGTACCAGCACAAATTTGTTACTTAGCAAACAAGAAGATACTTGAAGGAAATGCATAACTCATTTTAAAACAGAACAGATTTATTCTAAAAAGGGGATATCATGTAGAATGCTAGTCAATATAGATTTTATTTTGAAAGGGAATATCAATGATTATTATTCAATCTCAAACTCTGAATGCCTTCTACATTGTTGCATCCACAATTACATATCATACTGCATATGTAAAGAATATAATGAAAATGGCAAAGGTTCTATGTAACAGAAGAGGGAGTTGATCCCTAACAAATTATAGATTCTACTTTGTGCTAACAGCTATTCAGACAAAAAAAACAGCAGCATCCAATGCTAAAAAAACAGTACCGAGCACACAATCTCACTAAGGCATACATAAGTCTAGGTCAACGGAACCAAAACAACTAAACTACTCACTCTGATTGTATCAATACTACAGGTACAGATTTTTTTCTTAGTCCATTTGACAAATGTAGGACAGAATAGTATGTCTAATCACTCCCTGATCCCTTTAGTGCCCTTACCTAGGCCCTAAAACAGAAAAAAAAAATTGCCCAGAGTAACAATATTGTTACTCTGATCCCTTTAGTGCCCTTACCTGGACCTAAAACAGAAAAAACTTTTTAGTGCCCTTACCTAGGCCCTAACAGATTCTTTACCTGGCAATAACAATATTTTGCCATTGTAAGTTTGTATTTTATTTGTTTCCTTCCCAATAGCAGTAATGATGTTAGCATGATGAGATATCTCTAATACTAACCACTGATGCAATGGCAAAATACAAAGCATGTAATTCAGCAGTACATTACAAGAGTGCTGTTGGATAATATCACGTAGAATGCATTGACGCGTCAAACCAAAATTTCCACAAACAAGTTGGGTAAAAAATTCAAATGTTTTGACTACACATTTTCCATGATGACTCGTTTGTGCCTACAAGTATCAGTGTTACTTTCCTTTCCAAATGGTGAGAACAAACAAATTTTGGCAGTGGTCAAACATGCAGCGGATAATAAATATCGCCACATGCTTAAATTGTACTTGACCAACAGATCAATTCTCCAGGGACCATTCTTATATGCTATACAGGCTCTATATTTGGCATAATATTTTGTATTTTATTGGACCGGCATGCTTACACATTCAACTCCACAAAGATATTACAATCCTATCAATCTAACTAGCATCATAATACCCGAAGGTATTCCGTAAATGCCTTGATTGCTGCAAGGACCAGAGACACTCTAAGATCCAGCTTAAAACGGACCTAGTCAGTTAAGGATATATAAGCCCAATACTTTCGAAACTGCACTTGTTCTTCGCTGAAATGAATATTGATTTCAGAGAAGGGGTCATTTAATTTTAGTGGCATATACACGAACTTTGTATTAAAGGACGTAAACCGAATAGGTATTGCAACCCAAAGCAATTTCTGGAGCCCTCACAACTAGGAAACAAATGTTCTGAATTTTTTATTACTATAGTCCAGTATTTGCAAAAGGAAAATATGTTAAGAAGGCAGATTTGACAGGAAGTCTAACCCACCCCCACTTCGAGTAGTTATTATATCTGAAATTTCCACGGTTGTTATTTACAGAATTAAGAATCAGGCAATAAACTACACATCTTAAGTTTCTGGAACTATCTCCGCAACCCACAACATGATAACATACAGGATCCCTAGAATCTGGGAAAACTGTGACACCCTCCAATAATGCATATGTAGAACGGGATCTCCCACATTGCAGCACATTGAAGCACATTGAGCGCGAGCGACTCAAAGCAGCAAAATAAAAGGTCGGCACCGTTGATTCTAGCATGAGTTTCAGCCCAGTAAATAAAGTAGAATAACATCTAGCGTGACGTTGCGCCAGCGCCTAGATCAAGCCATGAGCTCGTAATTTTATGCTAGGACGATGGCTAACTGAACTTTTAACACGGGAGATGAACAAAATCACACGGAGTTGCACATGCACACAATTCACTCAGCGGCGACAGACAATGAGGGAGAACAGAACGCTTGCGGAGAAATTAGGAGACGAGGATGGATGTTTCACCTGACACGCCGACGCTGAAACCCTAGCCGGGGTAGACACCATAATCGAGGTCACGGCAACCAGATGGGACAGGAGCTGCGGTGAGCCGTGATATGGGCAAATGGGGAAGCTCAGCCGGCGGGCGCACGGCGAGGGCGGGGGATTTGGTGGGATCCCGGATCGGATCGATGCGGGAGCAAGCGGCGGGGCGGTGGTGGTCTTGTAGGGCGGGGGAGAGGGGAGCAAGTGGGGGTTTTGGGCCTTTTGAGGGAGTAAAGAATGCGGCGGAGGAGCGGTGCTGCGTCCGGCCACGTCGCCCCGGCACTGTTCTCGAGCGGCGCTGCTGCGCGCACCCCGACAGGTGCACCTCCGCCGCTGCCGATCGCCGGAGCCGGCAAAGTGGGGGCGGGCATGTGGGTCGTGTCCGGGGTTGGTGACGCAGCTCGTGCTGGAACTGGCACCGTTGGATGGGGCGCGATCCTTGTTGCGGTCGACACCTGTCGCCTGTCGGGTCCGACCGGATGGCCAAGGAGCAACCGGGTCAGGGAATTTATGCTTTTCTAGATAGGTGGGTGCTTTCCTTTGGTTAATTTTGTTTTCACCAAAAGCTGCAACTTGCATCACCAAGTTTTGACTTCAGAATCTAGGGTAAGTTATTCAGAAGCGGTGACAGTAGAGCATCTACTGCCGTTGCGTGGCCTCGGAAGCCCATTTTCCCAGCGGCGAGCCTGCTGACGCTCACCCGCTGCGTGCATAGCGACGGTGCAGTCGCCGGGAAGGGGAACCGTCGGAGAGTGGCATCGACGCATTGAACCGCTGTAATTGTCCGCGAAGTGGTCTGGGGAGCCCAAACGCCTCGCCGGGAACGGGCGAAGTGGCCTCAACGCGAGAACCGCCCCCGCACGAACTTCGGGGAAGAGCAACCGCCGCTCTCTTCGTCGGTAGGCCTACATATACGGTTTCCGACGGCTGACGCCATTCATCTCTTCTCTCCTCACCATCCTCTGTAACAATGAGCGATCTCTCTTGGCCATCGGACACCGACAGCGAGGGGAAACCGCCTGGATGGCGCCATTGGTGGGACCGAGCTGCATCGTCCAGCAGCGACGATTTGTCGCTACCGTCCAGCGAGGAGGAATGGGATGAAGACGATGAGGAGGACAAAGAGGCCGAGGAGAAGGCCGAGGAAGAGGCTGAGGAGGAGGAGGAGGAGGAGGAGGAGGAGGAGGAGGAGGGGCGAGGACACGGCGGCCCCGGCGAGCGACGAGGAGGACTCAACTTCCTCCGATGACGAGAAGGACACCGGCTCTTCGGAGGAGGTGTCGAGCGGGAAGCGTCGCCACTAGGACGATGAGGCGGGGCCATCTAGGAAGAAGTAGTTTAAGTTTGTTCTAAAGTTTTTATATGTAATTTTTATGTTTATTCGAAGGTTTATATGCAATTTGTCTATGTTGCACCACTTATTAGTTTGTTCAAAGCTTTCGTTCGACGAGGGTATTGCCGTAGAATTACAAATTTCGTTGGAAACGCACGCGTGCCATATATCGGGAAGACGAGGGTATTGTCGTAGAAACCAGGCCTTTGTCGCCGATAGGTCGGGGCCACCTGACGGTTCCCGCGCTTTTCTCTCGTCTGGAGTCCCCGAGCGCTCCCCGGGGGGCCAGGGATGGCCTGGGCTCTCCGGACGGATGAAAGGCCAAATCCAGACGAAATCGAGGAGCCGGGGGCGCGATTGGGCCGTTTTCGTCCATCCGGATAAAAAAGGCGTCATGTGGGCCTTGTCGGGGAGACGGCTGGAGATGCTCTTACTTTGTGCACTATCCTCAATTGGGTAAAAAATGATGCAATATGATGTTAGGCAGGTTTTCCTTCTTTCTAAAAGGGATCTTCTTATATTTATTATCATTCTTATAAAAAATGTACTATATGTATATATTATTATACATAAGAGAAATATCACTATGGCGATGATGCTTGCATCAGTTAATCGTGCTCTTTTATTAAAGAGAATTGACTAGGACATTCTCTTTTTTACCTAACTAATTGTAGTCAGGACTTCAAAATCTTGTTAAAAAAACAATCCATCCCTAGCGCAGCATACACGATTGGGTGTCATGACATATGGTCTCCAACCATGGTCCAAATAGGTAGGGCACATGGATGCCACAACCCACAAATAGACAACAAATATATGCACCTAGAAACATATCTCCGCCGTAAATATTTGCCATTGATTACTTCCACTATTTTGTGCATGTCGTCTCTCTCCGTCTCTGTTTCTCTTGAGATAGAAATCCTCCGTTCGGGCTACCTCTGGACAAAATTGTAGTCTCAACGCTCTTGGACTAGAGGCACTAATGGTTGTCTACTCATAAAAATACAAAAAATGTCATAATGCACTAGAAAGAAAGTAGGACAGCACTACGCAGCGGCGCCGCACAAATGCATGTCCGTGCGGCGGATTCTTCTGGGCCCACCATGTGAGGTTTGAGTGCGCGCATGTATTTCTTGGCGTGCGGTGCCTCGCTGGCAGCATCTAGCAGCAACATAAAATATGCAATGACTGTGACTGACATGCAAAAGATTCCAACCATGCGAAAAATTCGAAGCTACCTTTTTCTTTGCCCTGCCACCATCTGAGGTTAAAAAATACATATACTGGGGAATCCTTAAATATAATAAGGGAGAGAAAAATGATCACTAAACACAAGTACTTCTTGTACTTGCCCCGAAAATGGTTATCACTTCATACAGTATAGCACTTAATACACTTGCTAGCAGGTTTGCCAGATTCATTAACAATACATAATTGCCAGATTACTTTCACTTGGCTACCAGGTTTTAACCAAAGTAAAAAAACAAACATGAGAGAAACACCACCGGGCGCTAATTACCAGATTGTCAACACATGATTACCAGATTATCAAAACTATTGCAGAGTGTCATTCTAAATTCCCCATATAAAATTTTAGTCACCACTCACCAGATTACTCCGCAATAGTCACGAGATTAATAATACAGCTGCCAGATTAATTGGTCAGGGCTATCATGTTAATTACTCATGATTATCAGGTTATTACAACAATAACTAGCAGATTAAAATCACCTAATTACGAAAATTCCAAGGCGAGGAGGAGAACTGCGGCGGAGGAACCTCCCTACTGGGTGCTCGGCGTCGCGCAACAGCCTCCCTTGCTGCATACTGTGCGGCGGCCTCGCCGGCGTGCTCGTCGTCGGTGCCTCGCTCGCCGCGTGCATTCTCGTCCGCCTCCTCCTCGCGCCTGTCAACGGCGGCCTCGCCGGCGTGCTCGTCATCGGTGCCCTGCCCGTCGCCGCATGCTCGTCCGCCTCCTCCTCGCGCCCGTCAACGGCGAGCTCGCCGGCGTGCTCGTCGTCGGTGCCCCGCTCGCCGGCCGCATGCTCGTCCGCCTCCTCCCTCGCGCCCGTCAACGGCGGCCTCGCCGGCGTGCTCGTCGTCGGTGGCCTGCTCGCCGCTGCATGCTCGTCCGCCTCCTCCTCGCGCCCTTCAACGGCGGCCTGGCGGAGCCCTCCTAGCGTCGCGCGCGCTGATCCTCCTCGAGCTCGTCGGTGGAGGCGGAAACTCCCAAGACGAGCCACCTCCCAGCGCTCGCCGGCGACGGCCTGATGAAGCCCTCACCGCGGCCTTCCTCGTCCTCGCGCTCATCGACGCCGTGCTAGCAAAGTCCCCCGGCGACGCGCCTCCTCCATGTGCTCCAGGTGGGGCGCTCCGAGGCCGGCGCTCCGGCGAATCTCCGGTGCGGTGGTCCGGCGAATTACCGGCGCGGCGCTCCGGCGACTCACTTGTGCGGTGCTCCTCCGTGTGTGGCCTGAGAGGAAGAGATAAAGTTTGTGTGGCTGAAAGAAGGTAGGAAAAAAATAAGATACGGGCGTCGCTGATCCTATAGGGGGCCGATGCCTTTTCAACAATCGTGGCGCAGCCGCCGCACACGGAAACAATCGTGCGGCGCTTCTGAATAGATTTTCCCAAGAAAGTATCTCCTATTTTTATGCATTTTCTGGGACTAACCTATTAACAAGATGCCACAGTGCCAGTTCCTGTTTTCTGCTGTTTTTTATTTCAGAAAAGTTGTTTTACAAATATTCTCGGAATTGGACGAAACAAAAGCCCACGGCCCTATTTTCCACGGAGTGTTCCAGAAGACCGAAGAGAAGTCGAGGAAGGCCAGCAGGGGGCCCTCCCCATATGGCGGCGTGGGGGGCCCCACTGCCGCGCCGAGACGTGGTGTTGTGGGTATACTTTATGGGTATATCAACGACATGGCCTGGATCCGGCAAGCCCGGGTGGCCCAAAGATGGTGATGGTGGCATACGGCCCATCGGGCGGCCCAGTTGTTGTTGATTGTGAAGGATGAAGTCCAGCCCAGGAACGAGGAGCTGGATCTCAACCGACCTACGAAGGAGGCCGGATCCGTGGAGGCCCATAAAGTATTTGGATCCAGCACGGCCAAGATGGAAGGCGGATCCTTGACGTACACGGCAAGATATTGTACCGTAGTTAGGCAACTTGTATTCCGGCTAGAACTCTCCGTGTAAACCCTAGATCCGTGCGTCTATATAAGCCGGATCCCGGGAGCCCTAGAGGCACAACCACAACCATTGTAACAACGCGCAAGCGCCCAGATAATTCCAGACAAGCAGCAGTAGGCCCTATCATCATGAAGGTGTTCCGAAGCTGGGTAACTCGCGTACTACCGTCCCGTGTGCACTCCGCCCTATGGCCCCTACTTCTTTTCCCCCTCGTGAGGATCCCTCCTCCGGGGTACCGTCGAATAGGCAACGACACGTGGGGAGGGAGCCCCCTGGCTCCCCCGACGCTGCCCCTTCGCCTATTTATTCCTTCGTCCCCGAAAACCCTAGAACCGAGAGCCAAAATACCAGAACAGTTCCAGAGACGCCGCCGCTGTCAACCCTAACTCGGGGGGTTTAGAAGATCTCCTCCGGCACCCTACCGGAGAGGGGAATCATCACCGGAGGGCTCTACATCACCATGCCTGCCTCCGGACTGATGCGTGAGTAGTTCATCCTTGGACTACGGGTCCATAGCAGTAGTAGTTCAAAACCTCTCCAATCCCATTTTCATTATTAGTACAATTAATATTATCAAGTAACATAGGACCATCATCTAGAGCTTTATCATAAAAATTTGCTAAGCAAAACTCTTTAGTACCATGCATTTCGATATCAGGCACAAACAAAGCATTATCATAAGATTTATCAAAATAGCATGGATTATCATAGATAACAGTAGCATAATTATTCTCACAAGTTTTACTCATAGGAAATATTTCAAGAGAATCCACAGGAATATAACATTCATCCTCCTTTGGTAAGCATGGAGGGCAATCAAATAGTGTAAGAGATAAAGAGTTACTCTCATTAGAAGGTTGGCGTGGGTAGCTAATCCATTCTTCCTCCTTTTGTTCATCACTCTCCTCCTCTTTTTCATCCAATGAGCTTTCAGGTTCATCAATTTCTTCTTCCACAGGTTCCTGCAAATTGTGAGTGCATTCTTGTGCATAAATGAGTCTCTCTTTATAATCAATGATATAAGAATTATTGCTGTAATGTTCTATGCAAAAATCAAGGATAGAAGAGACATAATCTTTAAGGTCCTTACAAGCAACACAGGTTTCATAATTTTTAGACATGAAGGATTCTATTTCGGAAGCTCCCATAAATAAAACAAATTGTTCTACTTCTTCGAACCCAAGATGAATATAGTTATTCCAATGATAGTTCACAATTAAAACATCTTCACTAAAGACACATTGGAATTTAAGATGTTTAGTATCCTGTTCAGAGCAACAATTTATATCATGGCGTTTAAGCAAGATTTTAGCAATTGTATTCAATTTTTCTAACACGGCACTCATGACTTTACCCTTTCTTGATTCTCTATAATTAATATATAATTCTATAAGCTCCATACAGGTTGTGGGTTCTTCCATAACAACAGTTTTTAATTTTTCGGTTTTTCAACTTTTTATGATTTTTCGGGTATATAAGAAAAATAAAACAAGACAAAAACAAACTAGACAAAAGTAAACTAAGCAAAATAATACTAGACAGAAATAAACTAAGAACAAATAAACTAGACAAAAGTAAACTAAGAAAAATAAAATAAAATAAAAATAGAGAGAGAGGTAGAGTGTACTCCCCAGGTGAACACATGAGTAGAGCTATGCTCCCCGGCAACGGCGCCAGAAAATAGTCTTGATAACCCACAAGTATAGGGGATCGCAACAGTCTTCGAGGAAAGTAAAACCCAAATTTATTGATTCGACACAAGGGGAGACAAAGAATACTTATAAGCCTTAACAACTGAGTTGTCAATTCAGCTGCACCTGGAAAAGCACTAGTAACAGGTGTCGAGGGTGCTCCTCGGCAATGCCCTCCGATAGGGGCTTAGGGTTAATGGAATCCTGTAAGCTGACACGAGACATCGGTTCGCAGACAAGCGGGGAGAGCGATTTACCCAGGTTCGGGGCCCTCGATGAGGTAAAACCCTTACGTCCTGCCTGTCTGATCTTGATTATGAAAATAATAGGTTACAATGGGGTGCCGAAGGGTTCGGCTGAGATCTCGTCAAGAGGCTAAGTGCTGCGACGACCTAGCTCTAGACTTTTTGGTGGCTAAGACTGCTAAGATTGTCCGTGTCCCTCGGCAGCCCCTCTCCTGGCCTTTATATAGGAGGCCAAGTCTCAAGAGTTCTAACCGAGTATGACTAGATTTACAGTAGTTCTATCTCTAAACCTTCCATGTTCGGCTCCTTCCTTGCCTTGTCTGCCAAGGAATCTTTCGCTACGCCATCCAAGTGGCCCACCTTGTCATCGAATACCTTTGTAATAACCCAGAACATAGGAACAACGAAGGGTAGATTTAGAAACGGGATGTGCATTGCATCGCAAAACGGGGGAAATTTCCGCGCCTTATTGCAACTAAACCTAAGAGGGATCGAGGTTCTCTCTCATTTTGCACTTAGGATTAGGCAATGTGAGTTAGGGAAATTTCGACATGATCTCTTTTGTATCTTATTGATTTGGGGAATGATTTCATTTGACAAGTGTTAATACATTTAACAATAAGCATAAAACAACATAAATATGAATTCACAATTTAAACACAACTTATGAATTCAAATGACTTTGAATTTCAAATTGAATATTAAATACAATATTTAATTCAAAATATAAATATTACATAAAGCAAAAGCTCGTAAACAAAAACTTGAGCTTTATTGATAATCAACACAGAATACATTGTCTTTACAATATTCTTGATACAAGAATTGATAAATAATAAATAGAAATGAAAAAGGAAAATTACAAGATTGCTCTAAATTAAAAACCTAGACTAAATGCCTTGAAGAATTCTTGTGTGGTCATATTCATCTTCAAAACCTGCAAAATAAAACACCAATACTAGACAAGGGTTATATATTACACAGATATTCAGTTTGGACAGAGTAGTGTTAACGTGATTCGGTTTGGTCGGTAACCAAGTGTCATTGACACTTGTGATTGTCCAAAACCAAGGACAGCACCAGGATAAGATGGAGCAGACCAAAACTGAGCATCCATCAGGGGCTCAAGTTTCAGCATATGAGCACACTGCTCATGTGTGTTGTGCACACAACAGCAAGGCAATGTACCAGCTTAGTCATAAAGCAAGCCAGGCTTGTGTGTCAAGGCCAGAGAAGAAGTAGGGCTCATATAAAAGCAGCACAAACCCTAGAAACTGTAACAGTCGACCAGATAAGGAATTCACCAGGTAAGGGTGAAGCTAGAACAACACAGAGTTCATCCAGTTCTTGCTCAAGAACAGAAACAACACACACAACCACTCAACCACCAGAGATCATGGTGACCTGAGAAGATCATCCAAGACCTGGAGGTGAAGAGCTGTGACACAAACCACAAGTCTGCATCAACAAAATATTTCTTTCTAGGAGCTGGAACAAGGTATACCAAGTTCCTGGACTGGATCCAGTGGATCCAATCCATCCATTATGCATGACATAGTCATGGGTTTGTGCAGATGCTCAAAGGGAAGTCATCACTTGGTTTTCACCAAGGATTCTCGTCGATCTAGAAGCCACTAAGATAGGAAAACATCCAGATACAGATCTTGTGCAAAGAAGCTAGAAATCATGCACAGATGCACACACTAGCAAGATCTCATGCACAGATAGCACCAGTAGATGTATTACAATAAATAGCAGCTAGTAAAGACTACACAGAAAATCCTAGGTACATAACCATCAGAAAAACCCTAGATTTCATCACAGGCAAGCATATTGGCATTCATAGCTAGTATGATCCCAAACATGCAAGCAAAGTTGAGTAGCCCACAAGATCCAACCATTTAGGTGAGCAACCAGTCAGTAGCAAGGCTACTGAGGTCACAGCACACTTATAACCATCCAATGAAAAGCCAATTACCAAACATCATTATCCAAAAATGGATTCAGCTTTCATTTGCTTGTCAAATGATCATGAACAACAAACTCATACACAAGCAAATAATTTAAATCATCACTGCATAAGCAGTTCATCATAAATTAATTCATTCAAGCATGAACATATCATAGATCCATGCTATTTACTGACAGTAGCATACTGTAAGGCAACACAAGCACATGACACTGCATCATAGCTACTGGATCAAGTCCAGTGAGCTAGAGAGAGCAACAACACATATACACAAAGGCAATAGCATGCTTGAGCATCAGCATCAGTAAGTAGATGATTCACTTAGCCACAGAGATTAACCAGCAACCATGCCACAGACACTTAATTGATCAGATGGATCAATTAAATCAAGTCAAGCCACACAGATAGGCTAGCCAACAAGAGAAGGATGATCCAATGGATCATTGGATTACACAGGAAGCACAGAAGCATCCCACAAGCATCACTGGCATTCACAAGTGTCACAGATGCATAGCAGTACACCTAGACAAGCAAGTGTGATAGGCCAGTAAGAACTAGTAAGCTCATAAGCATGAACAGCAGGGCATAGCAAGCTCATAAGCGAGAACGAGCATGGCATAATAGGATCCTAGCATGATAGGAGCGAGCGAGACAAGCAACACATGGCATGCACAACAAGCAGTGCAACACTGGCCAGTACCATTGAATGGTGAATTGGCCAGAGCTTGCAAAGGAGGGAAGCACAGGTAGCTTAGACAACAGTAGCATGGCTCTGTGTGATCACAGGATCACCAGGGAGCCGTAGAGCAAGAGGAAGAAGACGCACATGCATGGAGAGGAGAAGGAGGAGGAGCAGAAGACCTTACCCGCGCCTGGAGGCAGAAGCTATGGCATGGCGAGGCAGTGCCTGCGCGGCCATAGCAGCTGCAAAGCCAGGGAAGTCGCCGGCGTTACGCCGACGAGCACGAACACCACCACAGCACGGCACGGAGACGACGGCACTGGTACTGCAAGCAGCACCGCACCAGGTCGGTCTCAGGAGCGCGCACGTTGACGGCGAGGGCGAGGGATCACCGGAGACCACCAAATCGACCAAGGCGATTCTCCAGTGGATCCAGAGCGGAGGTGATTCGCCAGAAGAAGAAGAAATCGGAGAAACCACGCGGACAGATCGATAGATCGTCTCGCGGCGGGCAAGATCCGGTAGGTGGCTAAGGCAGGGGAGCACCATGGCGGCGACGCCATCGCCACGGGAGTCGCGAGAGGTTAGGGTTAGGTCGAGCGAGTGAGAGACGAGTGAGTGAGCGAGCGAGGTGGGCCGCCTCGGCGCCACCGACCCGTTATGGGACACGCCTTAGTGGGCTGTCCCATGGGCCTTAGTTAATGGGCTGGCCCAATAGGGGCCTGGAGAGGGTATTTTAGTCATTTTATATTTAAAATAGCCAGAATTTCAACAAATTTTAATAAATAAAATACACCTCTAAAAATCCATTAAAAATTGGATTGGTGAATGAAAATTATTCCTAACAAGAATAAAATATAAAATAAAACTTAATGAACAAATTAAAATTTGTGAATTTTATGAATTTAAAATAAACATTTGGAATTTCAAACTATTATTTCCTTGTATTAATAAATCAAGGAAAAATCCCAAATAAGTTCAAATACTTATTTTTAAATATTTCAAAATGAAATTCTATAATTCCAAGTCATTTCTTTTAAAAGAAAAATATTTTCCAAAGGAAAATATTCTAGTACTCCATTTAAAGAAATTAGTAGAAATTCTATTATTTCAAAATATTTTAAAATAAATATTTTTGAGAAGGAAATTGTATTGCTTTTAAAAGTATTCCTTCTTTCAAGTTTATAAGTAATTGAAAATTACTGCCAAAGGCACAAATCTTAAATTAACCTAAATTTTAACTAAATATGGGGGTCAGGGTTCCACCTAAAATAATACATCCATGCATGCATTATTTGGATTTTATAACATTGTCCTTACCGGACAATGATGCTTCTTTACAGAACCCGAGATCCAGGTTCCATCCAACGCATCGAACTGCACTATCTCGCAGTTCACAGGCAAGTTCACCCTTGCTCATGTCAATTTGAGTATTTTCTATTAATTTAATGCAAAGCTATATGACTTATCATTCCTGCATTGAAAATGAAAATTTACTTTTCCAATTATGAATATGACTATGTGGCTGGCAATGGAACCATGGTATGTGTTGATTGGTGGAGGTTCCATTGCAAGGGTACTATTCATCTAGGACTAAGTACCAATGCCGTCCAGTGATTCTAGCGCCGTACATATCGCGTTGACCATAAGATCTATAATGGCTGCTGGGAAGCCAGTTGTATCTTTTCCCTCCTGCACGCCAACGGACTTGATAGAGCCTGGCGGGGTGTTGGAGATAACACCTGCCGTAGGTTGGGAAATCCTTTAAAATCCCCATCCGGACGTTTGGATGAGAGGCTCTACCGTCTATGAGGGATTGTCCATAGTACACCGTGGGTAAAGCCGTATGATCGGGAGATGTCTACCGGGGGTGTACGGATGGACAAAAGGGTGGGTTTGCGGGGTCGCGGAGAAGGCGGTGTGGGCTTGGATCTTTATACCCGGCCTCACACCAAGGAAGTGTGAACGGGGGCAAGTCCCTGCGGTTGGAAAAAAGGGTGAGATCTCTTATGGGAAAAGTAACGCACATCTGCGGAGTGTATTAAATTGTGGCTGTCACTCCTTGTTCCGGGAAGGGAACTGCGAACGCGGCAGGAAAGGAACTCCATGAAGTTCTAGTCAACTCCGTGAAGGCCGACGGGCATAGTTTTCAGAATAAAATAAACCTTTTGAAGAAATGATTTCGAAACATGCATTGACCTAAGATTTTCTGATCAAGGGTCGTAGCTAGTGCATCAAACACCTTTTTCTCTTTTGAACTTGCTGAGTACCTTTGTACTCACTTTCTTTCGACACCCTTGCTAGACTGTGATCCGGAAGTGGAGGCAAACACCGAGGTACCACCGGAGGGAGACTACGAGCTGGTCTACGAGGAACCAGACTTGTCCGGAGGGGTGGAAGGCGTAGACTATGGGATAGTCTATGGAGCAGACAACACGGAAGCCGAGGAGTAGTGGAATGTTATAGTTATCTTAGAGCCGAGCAGTGTAGTGGCATACTTAAATAAGTTGATGAGCTCTCTTTCATATCTATGTTGGTTTGTAATAGTACTTAAATAATGTAGGGTGTTCTCATCGGACCTGTGAGAATACCAACTTGTTAAGACCATGATTGTAATATATTATCGAGTGTTATGACCTGCAATGTTTCTGTTGTACCACTGCGAGGGATGTGATATTTGTGAAGAAGTCCCTTCATGAAGATCATATCAACGACTTGTATACTACAACATGCGGTGGTATCGTTGGGTCACCGCGAGTGGTATCGGAGCAAATGTTGCGACCTTAGGTTGGAAAAACCTAGTATAAGGAAGAAACCTGTAGGAGTCAAGTTGAAATAGTAAAGGATTCTCTAAAAATATGATGTTTATTCACTTGAGAATAGAAAAATCATATATTTTAGTGCGATAATTCTTTATTATAACTATTATGGTATACTATCACTACTAATCTTCTGCTTTTGTATACAGTCATAATGGCGTACATGTTTCCCAAGAGGACTTTGAGGAAGGTTGATGGCTGGCTCGGTGATTATGAGGGACCACTTACAGATCTCCTGCGTGGGATGCTGAAGGAACTTCGTTGTGAAACTCGGATACCTGTTCTCAAGTACATCTATTATGATGGAGAGATAGTAGCCAAGTGTAGAGTTTCAGTTCAACTTCCGGCGCAACTGGAGATGAGCCGTATAATGCCATACAGAGAAGCGAAAACCCTTACCACAGCCTTTCACATGGCCATATTCAAGGCAATCCTTGAAATAAGGCAGCACAAGTCAGTAGAACTGCTATGTTCGGAGTATTCTCATATACCTCATGCTCGAGGAAGATGAGGATCCTACTACGAATCATCTCGCGATGGCAAACAAACATCCTGAAGTTGCAGCGCAGCACATGGACAGCTATAAGTCTTTACTGACTAGGATGTACCTTCTACACATGAAGATGGTGGGTGAGATTGACCACATGCTAGCTGAGTTCACGGACCCTGATAAAGTCCAAGCTCGGATGCATGATTTGAGGGCACAACCCCAATATACAACACCCTTCTTTAGCCTAAACAGCCCTGTAGATTGGAGTGGCCAGTCAACCTAGAGAGATCCACTTACACCCAACATTGTCCCACACTATCCACATGTGTCAGCATCATATGATTCTGGATATGGGGGAGATAACTCATGGAACCTAAACTGCTCCGAGTCACCAATCAAAAACTCGACCGGTTGGCGTTTCGGGGAACCTTTTGGAGATGAGGAGGAACCTATTCCGTGTGACACTGGAGATGAAAGTGGCGGAGTTAACCAGTATATTAACCGACACTATGGGAAGGAAGAGAAAGGTACTGATTCCATTTCTTTAGACTTGGAGATGGGATTCTCAAAACCATCACAGTACGAGGAAGGTGAAAGCTCTGGAGTGAAAAAGAAGAAGAAGAAGAAGAAGAAGATGAGGGGGCAGGTGAATCGAAACACTTCATGGATGACCAATGAAGGAGGTATGTATCCTACTGGGGATACATACGAGTCATTGTCCAGTTATTTTGGCATGACTGATCTCTGTCTCGGCACTTCGTCCGATTCAGATTACATACCTACTGGAAGGACCTTTGTTCCGGACGGTGTCCGGAAGACAAGTCGCTGTACCGGATGGACCCCAGGAATGTATGCGGAGGTGAATGAAGATGATGAGGAGTAAGCCCTGGAGAAGAATAAAGTAGTATAGGTGGTATTGTACTAGAACGTATTTTAAATTCCGTTGGCTTGGGCTTGAAGCCAAATAAGTGGTTATATATGTACCACATGTAATATATGTGTGTATGTTATGTAATATACAGTGTATATACATAATAAATGTTGCTTTGGATTTGCTTCTTGATTTCATTGTGTGACTAGTTCTGGGCAATGAGTTGAGCTCAGAAAACATTTGCATGATGTAATTATGAGTAATCGCTCTTTGTTACAGGACTAGGGGGAAATGGCGTTAGTTGAAACCAAAGATGCTCGGAGAGAGCGGGAGGCGAAGGAAAAAGAGGAAGCGGATGCCGCAGCTAGAGCAGAGAATGCACCACCACCACACCCAATGATGCATCCAGATTTCCAACAGTACATGAGAGCAATGGAAGAAGATAGGAGGAGGTACCAGGAGAGTCAAAACAAGAACATGCAAGATTTCTTTACCCACGTCATCAATGATAGGGGTAATGAAGGCAAGGGAGTAACCTTATCAGACTTCCAGAATGCAAGACCACTACCTTTTGCATCAGCCCCAGAACCAATGGATGCAGAAGACTGGCTCATGGACACGGAAAGAAAGTTGAGGACCGTTGGATGCAATGATGAAGAAAAGATTCGATATGCCACTTATCTGTTGTCAGGACCAGCAGCATCAGGGTGGGAGAATCTTGTGGCAGTACACCCTCCAGAAAAGGTGTTCACCTGGGAGGAATTCAAGAAGAAGTTCCGGGATGCCCATGTTCCGGAGAGCGTGATGGAGCTGAAGAAGAGAGAGTTTGACGAGCTACATCAGAATACTGCACCTATTATGCAATATGTTCGAGATTTCAACAGGCTGTCAAGATATGCACCTGAGGAAGTGGATACTGAGGAGAAAAGAAAGAAGCGATTCATGAAAGGCATGAATCCATACATGAAGATGCAACTGAGGTTGGCACGAACTGCTGAATTCCAGGAACTGATTTATTCGGCAATCACTTTCGAGGATGACTACAGGCAGGTCCAAGAGGATAGGAGGAAGAGGGCTCGCATCGAGCCAAGGAAGTACCCCGTCAGTAAACCGACTCCAGATCGGAGTTTCAAACCACGATTCTGACCTACTGGTAATCAGTATAACTGGGGAGGTCAGAATCAGAACCCAAGGAACCAGATACTCGGTCATAATTGTGGACAAAGAGGACATGTTCAGAAGGATTGTCAGAAGCCCATGATCATATGCTATGGTTGTGGGAAAGAGGGACACATCTAGCCAGAGTGTCCAAACAAGGTGTCATGGAGTGGACAAAGCTCCGGAGGACGAGGTGGAGGTAACAAAAACAACAACAACAACAACAACAACAACAACAACAACAACAACAACAACAACAACAACAACAACAACAACAACAACAACAACAACAACCGGAACTACAATAACAACAACAACAACAACAAGAGGGGAAAGCCATATGGAAAGCTGAATTGCACAACTTTGGAGCAAGCGGGAGAGTCGGATCAAGCAGTCTTAGGTACGCTCAGCATCCTTACTCATCCTGGCAAAGTATTATTTGATACTGGAGCAACTACATCATTTCTTGCACGGGAATTTGTGGAGAAATACGGGCTTAGATGTTCTAAGTTAGAAACCCCTATAACTGTCCTATCTGCGGGGGGGAACGATTTTAGTAACCCACGTGAAAGAAGCACAGGTCATAACCATTTGTGACTGTGTATATTTCGCGGACCTGTTTATCATTCCCATGAAGGATATATCAGTCATCCTAGGGATGGACTGGTTAACGGAGAATGGGGCAGTAATCAACTGTGGAGACAAGACAGTATCACTCCGAAACTCCATAGGAGGTCAGATAGTCTTTCAAGGAGACAAGTACACTCAGTTGGAGATAGGATTGGAGCTGAATAGTCTGAAGGAGGTGAAGATTGAAGATATCCCTGTAGTGAATGAGTTTCAAGATGTATTTCCCAAGGAACTACCGGGAATGCCACCCGATAGAGAGATCGAGTTTACCATAGATCTGATTCCAGGCACAACACCAATAGCTCAACCACCATATAAGATGGGACCAAAGGAGTTAGTAGAACTGAAGGCTCAGATAGATGAACTGGAACAGAAGGGATTCATCCAAGAAAGTGTGTCACCATGGGGTACACCAGTTATCTTTGTGGATAAAAGAGATGGAGGAAAGAGAATGTGTGGAGATTACAGGAATCTTAACAATGTAACAATCAAGAATAAGTACCCTTTACCCAGAATACAAGATCTTTTTGACCAAGTTCAAGGAGCTGGAGTCTTCTCGAAGATAGATTTAAGGTCAGGATATCACCAAATCAAGATCAAGAAGGAAGATGTGCCAAAAACAGTGTTTGTATCAAGGTATGGACACCATGAATACTTGGTTGTACCATTTGGACTAACAAATGCACCAGCTATTTTCATGAATTTGATGAACAAGATATTCATGAAGTACCTGGACAAGTTTGTGATCGTGTTTATCGATGACATTCTGATCTATTCCAAAGATAAAGAAGAACATGCCAAGCATTTGAAGATAGTTCTGCAGATTTTAAGAGAACATCAGTTATATGCAAAGTTCAGCAAGTGCAAGTTTTGGCTAGATAGTGTTGAATTTCTTGGTCATGTCATAACCAAAGAGGGAATAGCAGTGAATCCAAGCAAGGTTTAGTCAGTATTGGAATGGAAGTCACCTAAGAATGCTAAGGAAATCAGAGGATTCCTTGGTATGGCAGGTTATGAAGGATTTTCGAAGATTGCAGGGCCAATGACCAAGTTACTCAAGAAGAATACCCCATTTGTGTGGACTGATGAGTGTGAAACCAGTTTCCAAACACTCAAGGAGAAGTTAACCACGACACCGGTGTTAGCAGTTCCGGAACCCGGAAAGGATTACACGGTGTATTGTGATGCTTCCAAGAATGGACTTGGATGTGTTCTAATGCAAGATCGTAAGGTGATAGCTTACGAATCAAGACAACTAAAGCCACATGAACATAACTACCCAGTACATGACTTAGAATTGGCGGCAGTTGTGTATGCTTTGAAGAGTTGGAGGCAATTTCTCTATGGATCCAAATGTGAGTTGTATACGGATCACAAAAGTTTGAAGTATTTCTTCACTCGAAGGAATTAAACATGAGACAAAAGAGATGGTTAGAGTTGATTAAGGATCGTGAACCGACAATCAACTATACACCGAGCAAGGCTAATGTAGTAGCGAGATGCTTTAAGTAGGAAGAGTACCGAGAATCAACCTACGGAATGGGAGATTCGAAGGAACTTCGGAAAGAACTAGAAGAAGCTCGGATTCTGTTTATCCAAGGTGATACAGTGGGAAGCATAGCAACCATGAGGATCATGGATGAAATGTACTCAGACTTAAAGTATGAAATCATTCGGAAGCAAGTAGATGATTTATTCATCCAAGAAGAAATCAAAAGGATTGGAGAAGGTAAACCGTCAGAATTCAATCTCGGAGAGTTTGATTCTCTATACTTTCAGAAGAGACTATGTGTACCAGATGATCCAGAAGTGAAGTCAATCATATTGAAGGAAGCACATGAAACCCCTTATTCAATACATCCGGGAAGTACTAAGATGTATATGGATTTGAAGGAAATGTTCGGTGGAACACCATGAAAGAGAGATAGCTCAATATGTCTCTGAATGCCATACATGTCAGCGAGTGAAAGCAGAACATCAGAGTCCTGCTGGATTACTCAAACCTCTAGAGATACCAGAATGGAAATGGGATGAAATCGGAATGGATTTCTTTACTGGTCTACCAATGACCAGTAAGAAGAAGGATATGATATGGGTAATCGTGGATAGACTTACCAAGAGTGCCCATTTCATTGCAGTAAACCAAAAGGATGATTCTGAGAAGCTAGTGAACATATATGTTAAAGAAATAGTTAGCAAGCATGGAGTACCAAAGAAAATAGTCTCAAATCGAGGTTCGATCTTCACATCAGCATTCTGGAAACAACTCCAGGAAGCTTTGGGATCCAAGTTGGATTTCGGTACGGACATATCATCCACAAACCGGAGGACAAACTGAAAGAACCAATCAGATACTTGAAGACATGCTTAGAGCTTGTGCTCTAAACTTTGGAGGCTCATGGGAGGACCATCTACCATTGGCGGAATTCTCCTATAACAATAGTTATCAGTGCAGTATCCAGATGGCACCATATGAAGCATTGTACGGGAGGAAGTGTCGATCTCCAATCTGTTGGTTTGAGACAGGTGAGAATAAGGAATTTACACCTGACTACATCAAGGAGAGACAAGGAGTCATCGAGGTTATCAGAGATAGACTCAAGATAGCCCAAAGTCGACAGAAGAGTTATGCCAACCAGAAGAGACGAGTTTGGGAACCAAAAGTAGGAGACATGGTATATCTGAAAGTTAGCCCAATGAAAGGACTCAAAAGGTTCGGAGTAAAAGGAAAACTAAGTCCTCGATACATAGGACCCTTCAAGATACTCGATCGAGAATCGAGAAACAGCTTTTGAGTTGGAGCTATCGGAACAACTCAGTCTAATTCACAATGTCTTTCATGTATCACAACTCGAAAGTGTTTGAAGGCACTCGATGATCCCATTACACATGAAGAAATAGAGCTACAATCGGACTTAACCTATGTGGAGAAGCCTGAAAAGATTTTGGAAGTACAGTGGAAGAAGTTAAGGAATAGAGCAATCAAATACTGCAAGATACAATGCCAACATCATCCTGAACGAGAAGCAACATGGGAGACTGAAGAAGAGCTCAGGAAGTCCTACCCCGAGTTATTTAGGTACCAATCTTAACTTCGGGACGAAGTTTTTGTTAAGGGGGAGAGGCTGTAATAACCCAGAACATAGGAACAACGAAGGGTAGATTTAGAAACGGGATGTGCATTGCATCACAAAACGGGGGAAATTTTCGCGCCTTATTGCAACTAAACCTAAGAGGGATCGATGTTCTCTCTCATTTTGCACTTAGGATTAGGCAATGTGAGTTAGGGAAATTTCGACATGATCTCTTTTGTATCTTATTGATTTGGGGAATGATTTCATTTCACAAGTGTTAATACATTTAACAATAAGCATAAAACAACATAAATATGAATTCACAATTTAAACACAACTTATGAATTCAAATGACTTTGAATTTCAAATTGAATATTAAATACAATATTTAATTCAGAATATAAACATTACATAAGCAAAAGCTCATAAACAAAAACTTGAGCTTTATTGATAATCAACACAGAATACATTGTCTTTACAATATTCTTGATACAAGAATTGATAAATAATAAATAGAAATGAAAAAGGAAAATTACAAGATTGTTCTAAATTAAAAACCTAGACTAAATGCCTTGAAGAATTCTTGTGTGGTCATATTCATCTTCAAAACCTGCAAAATAAAACACCAATACTAGACAAGGGTTATATATTACACAGATATTCAGTTTGGACAGAGTAGTGTTAACGGTGTTCGGTTTGGTCAGTAACCAAGTGTCATTGACACTTGTGATTGTCCAAAACCAAGGACAGCACCAGGATAAGATGGAGCAGACCAAAACTGAGCATCCATCAGGGGCTCAAGTTTCAGCATATGAGCACACTGCACATGTGTGCTGTGCACACAACAGCAAGGCAATGTACCAGCTTAGTCATAAAGCAAGCCAGGCTTGTGTGTCAAGGCCAGAGAAGAAGTAGGGCTCATATAAAAGCAGCACAAACCCTAGAAACTGTAACAGTCGACCAGATAAGGAATTCACCAGGTAAGGGTGAAGCTAGAACAACACAGAGTTCATCCAATTCTTGCTCAAGAACAGAAACAACACACACAACCACTCAACCACCAGAGATCATGGTGACCTGAGAAGATCATCCAAGACCTGGAGGTGAAGAGCTGTGACACAAACCACAAGTCTGCATCAACAAAACATTTCTTTCTAGGAGCTGGAACAAGGTATACCAAGTTCCTGGACTGGATCCAGTGGATCCAATCCATCCATTATGCATGACATAGTCATGGGTTTGAGCAGATGCTCAAAGGGAAGTCATCACTTGGTTTTCACCAAGGATTACTGTCAGTCTAGAAGCCACTAAGATAGGAAAACATCCAGATACAGATCTTGTGCAAAGAAGCTAGAAATCATGCACATATGCACATACTAGCAAGATCTCATGCACAGATAGCACCAGTAGATGTACTACAATAAATAGCAGCTAGTAAAGACTACACAGAAAATCCTAGGCACATAACCATCAGAAAAACCCTAGATTTCATCACAGGCAAGCATATTGGCATTCATAGCTAGTATGATCCCCAAACATGCAAGCAAAGTTGAGTAGCCCACAAGATCCAACCATTTAGGTGAGCAACCAGTCAGTAGCAAGGCTACTGAGGTCACAACACACTTATAACCATCCAAAGAAAAGCCAATTACCAAACATCATTATTCAGAAATGGATTCAGCTTTCATTTGCTTGTCAAATGATCATGAACAACAAACTCATACACAAGCAAATAATTTAAATCATCACTGCATAAGCAGTTCATCATAAATTAATTCATTCAAGCATGAACATATCATAGATCCATGCTATTTACTGACAGTAGCATACTGTAATGCAACACAAGCACATGACACTGCATCATAGCTACTGTATCAAGTCCAGTGAGCTAGAGAGAGCAACAACACATATAGACAAAGGCAATAGCATGCTTGAGCATCAGCATCAGTAAGTAGATGATTCACTTAGCCACAGAGATTAACCAGCAACCATGCCACAGACACTTAATTGATCAAATGGATCAATTAAATCAATTCAAGCCACACAGATAGGCTAGCCAACAAGAGAAGGATGATCCAATGGATCATTGGATTACACAGGAAGCACAGAAGCATCCCACAAGCATCACTGGCATTCACAAGTGTCACAGATGCATAGCAGTACACCTAGACAAGCAAGTGTGATAGGCCAGTAAGAACTAGTAAGCTCATAAGCATGAACAGCAGGGCATAGCAAGCTCATAAGCAGGAACAGCATGGCATAATAGGATCCTAGCATGATAGGAGCAGCAGACAAGCAACACATGGCATGCACAACAAGCAGTGCAACACTGGCCAGTACCATTGAATGGTGAATTGGCCAGAGCTTGCAAAGGAGGGAAGCACAGGTAGCTTAGACAGCAGTAGCATGGCTCTGTGTGATCAAAGGATCACCAGGGAGCCGTAGAGCAAGAGGAAGAAGACGCACAGGCATGGAGAGGAGAAGGAGGAGGAGCAGAAGACCTTACCCGCGCCTGGAGGCAGAAGCTATGGCATGGCGAGGCAGTGCCTGCGCGGCCATAGCAGCTGCAAAGCCAGGGAAGTCGCCGGCGTTACGCCGACGAGCACGAACACCACCACAGCACGGCACGGAGACGACGACACTGGTACTGCAAGCAGCACCGCACCAGGTCAGTCTCAGGAGCGCGCACGTTGACGGCGAGGGCGAGGGATCACCGGAGACCACCAAATCGACCAAGGCGATTCTCCAGTGGATCCAGAGCCGAGGCGATTCGCCAGAAGAAGAAGAAATCGGAGAAACCACGCGGACAGATCGATAGATCGTCTCGCGGCGGTCAAGATTCGGTAGGTGGCTAAGGCAGGGGAGCACCATGGCGGCCGGAGCACGGCGGCGGCCATGGCGGCGACGCCATCGCCACGGAGTCGCGAGAGGTTAGGGTTAGGTCGAGCGAGTGAGAGACGAGTGAGTGAGCGAGCGAGGTGGGCCGCCTCGGCGCCACCGACCCGTTATGGGACACGCCTTAGTGGGCTGTCCCATGGGCCTTAGTTAATGGGCTGGCCCAATAGGGGCCTGGAGAGGGTATTTTAGTCATTTTATATTTAAAATAGCCAGAATTTCAACAAATTTTAATAAATAAAATACACCTCTAAAAATCCATTAAAAATTGGATTGGTGAATGAAAATTATTCCTAACAAGAATAAAATATAAAATAAAACTTAATGAACAAATTCAAATTTGTGAATTTTATGAATTTAAAATAAACATTTGGAATTTCAAACTATTATTTCCTTGTATTAATAAATCAAGGAAAAATCCCAAATAAGTTCAAATACTTATTTTTAAATATTTCAAAATGAAATTCTATAATTCCAAGTCATTTCTTTTAAAAGAAAAATATTTTCCAAAGGAAAATATTCTAGTACTCCATTTAAAGAAATTAATAGAAATTCTATTATTTCAAAATATTTTTAAATAAATATTTTTGAGAAGGAAATTGTATTGCTTTTAAAAGTATTCCTTCATGCAAGTTTATAAGTAATTGCAAATTACTGCCAAAGGCACAAATCTTAACTTAACCTAAATTTTAACTAAATATGGGGGTCAGGGTTCCACCTAAAATAATACATACATGCATGCATTATTTGGATTTTATAACATTGTCCTTACCGGACAATGATGCTTCTTTACAGAACCCGAGGTCCAGGTTCCATCCAACGCATCGAACTGCACTATCTCGCAGTTCACAGGCAAGTTCACCCTTGCTCATGTCAATTTGAGTATTTTCTATTAATTTAATGCAAAGCTATATGACTTATCATTCCTGCATTGAAAATGAAAAGTTACTTTTCCAATTATGAATATGACTATGTGGTCGGCAATGGAACCATGGTATGTGTTGATTGGTGGAGGTTCCATTGCAAGGGTACTATTCATCTAGGACTAAGTACCAATGTCGTCCAGGTGATTCTAGCGCCGTACATATCGCGTTGACCATAAGATCTATAATGGCTCGGGGAAGCCAGCTGTATCTTTTCCCTCCCGCACGCCAACGGACTTGATAGAGCCCGGCGGGGTGTTGGAGATAACACTCGTCGTAGGTTGGGAAATCCTTTAAAATCCCCATCCGGACGTTTGGATGAGAGGCTCTACCGTCTATGAGGGATTGTCCATAGTACACCGTGGGTAAAGCCGTATGATCGGGAGATGTCTACCGGGGTGTACGGATGGACAAAAGGGTGGGTTTGCAGGGTCGCGGAGAAGGCGGTGTGGGCTTGGATCTTTATACCTGGCCTCACACCAAGGAAGTGTGAACGGGGGCAAGTCCCTGCGGTTGGAAAAAAGGGTGAGATCTCTTATGGGAAAAGTAACGCACATCTGCGGAGTGTATTAAATTGTGGCTGTCACTCCTTGTTCCGGGAAGGGAACTGCGAACGCGGCAGGAAAGGAACTCCATGAAGTTCTAGTCAACCTGTGAAGACTGACGGGCATAGTTTTCAGAATAAAATAAACCTTTTGAAGAAATGATTTCGAAACATGCATTGACCTAAGATTTTCTGATCAAGGGTCGTACACTACAAGAAAAGTTCTGATAGACAACGTCCCAAAATCGTCAACTAAGGGGCATTTTTCGTCGCCTATGGGCCTAACCCGACGATATGGGTTCTGTTGTCGAAACTGCGTCAGGCAAAGTCCAACGACGATTTTTTCGGTCCGTCGCGCTTGGGCGCCCTTCCGCCACGGAAAATCGGACCGTTGCGGAAGTGTTTTCGGGAGCCCGTTGACTGCTGACGTCATGCAAACTGACACGTGGCAGACGCCGTTAACCGCGGCTAACGGCGTTAACCGGCCGAAACCCCGTGGTAGATGGTAGGCCCACACGAGGCCCGCCACGTCTTAAGCGGGCCGGGCCGGATGACATAGTTTTACCGGTCAACTATATAGCTGGGCTGGTCCATTAGTTACGTGGGCCGGGCCTAACCTCTAAGGTTGATCTGGTCAAAACTTAAATGGGCCGGCCCATTTAACATGTGGGGTCCACCTTACGACAGAATCGGGCCGGCCCAAGAAGCAAGTGGGCCGGGCCAAAAACACAGGTGGGTTCCACTTTCCTGTTAAAAGGACGGCCCATTTAGTGTGTGGGGTCCACCGTATAGCAAGTGGGCCGGCCCAACAAGCTAGTGGGCCGGGCCAAAAACACAGGTGGGTCCCACTTTCCAGTTAAAGGATCGGCCCATTTAGTTTGTGGGGTCCACCATATAGCAAGTGGGCCGGCCCAACAAAATAGTGGGCCGGGCCAAAAACACAGTGGGTCCCACTTTCCCGTTAAAGGGCCGGCCCATTTAGTAAGTGGGGCCCACCATATAGCCGATGGGCCGGCCCACCAAGATAGTGGGCCGGCCAAAAACACAGTGGGTCCCACATTCTCGTTAATGGGCCGGCCCATTTGGTATGTGGGGTCCACCATATAAAAAGTGGGCCGACCCAACAAGATAGTGGGCCGGCCAAAACACAGTGGGTCCCACCTTCCACTTAAAGGGCCGGCCCATTTACCATGTGGGACCACCATAGAGCAAGTGGGCCGGCCCAACAAGATAGCGGGCCGGCCCAATAAGCACGAGTGGGCCCCACTTTCTCGTTAAAGGGCCGGCCCAGCCTAGTATGTGGGGTCCACCATATAGCAAGTGGGTCGGCCCAACAAGATAGTGGGTCGGGCCAAAAACACGAGTGGGTCCCACTTTCCTCTTAAAGGGCCGGCCCATTTATTATGTGGGGTCCCCCAAAAAGCAAATGGGCTGGCCCAACTAATTAGTGGGCCGGCCCAGTAGTTGGTGGGGTCCACCTTAAAGCAAGTGGGCCAGCCCAATTAGTGTGTGGGGTCCACCGTAAATCAAATGGGCTGGCCCAAGAAGTAAGTGGGCCAGCCCGTTTAGTTGCTGTTTATATGCCGGCATAATATGCGCTTTAGGATTTTGCGGGCGTGCACATATGTGATTTCGCTTAATTGGGCCGTTTAAGGGATGGGAATTCGTGATTTAGATATCGAGAATATTTACGCAAAGATTGATTTACGTCGGATAGCCTCACTTACCACAAGCACCAAAGAAAAAATGCGCGAAAGAACTATAAAAACTAACTAAATATTACATCAGTCGCAAGGCATTGAAAAAAATATTACAGAACCCAGAGAAATTGAATGGTAATTAAACCTAGCAATACAATGAAGCGATCCGGCAATCTTTTAAGTTGTCCATGCAGCACTTATATCTGAAACAAACACATTACAAGTTAAGACATCAACAATGGAAAGGCAAAGACACTACAATATTGTTTGGCAAAGAATTTGGAACTCATCATTTCGTCGTTATAACAAGATCATTGTAATGCGCACAATAAGCAAACAAAGAGTGCATGCCGCATACCAACAGACCAATATAACAGAGCATGTTAGAATGAAACAGCGGACTTACTACGC
>NC_061514.1:120464949-120563126 GCF_022539505.1 Lolium rigidum | reverse complement strand
AGCAATGCTGTTTCTGCGCAGTAATCCCAAATATAACATCAACTTTGACATAAAAACTTTACTTGGCACAAAAACATGATAAGGAGAGGTTGCTACAGTAGTAAACAACTTCCAAGACTCAACAAAACAAAAAATTGCTGTAGGTAAAAACATGGGTTGTCTCCCATAAGCGCTTTTCTTTAACGCCTTTCAGCTAGGCGCAGAAAGTGCAAATCAAGTAACATCGAGAGTAGAAGCATCAACATCATAGCTTGTTCTAATAATAGAATCAAAAGGCAACTTCATTCTCTTTCTAGGGAAGTGTTCCATACCTTTCTTGAGAGGAAATTGATATTTAATATTACCTTCCCTCATATCAATAACAGCACCAACAGTTCGAAGAAAAGGTCTTCCCAACACAATAGGACAAGATGCATTGCATTCGATATCCAAGACAACAAAATCAACGGGGACAAGGTTATTGTTAACCGTAATGTGCACATTATCAATCCTCCCCAAAGGTTTCTTTTTAACATTATCGGCAAGATTAACATCCAAATAACAATTCTTCAATGGTGGCAAGTCAAGCATATCATAAATCTTTTTAGGCATAACGAAATACTTGCACCAAGATCACATAAAGCATTACATTCAAAGTCATTGAATTTCATTTTAATGATGGGCTCCCAACCATCCTCTAACTTTCTAGGAATAGAAGTTTCAAGTTTTAGTTTCTCTTCTCTAGCTTTTATGAGAGCATTTGTAATATGTTTTGTAAAGGCTAAATTTATAGCACTAGCATTAGGACTTTTAGCAAGTTTTTGTAAGAACTTTATAACTTCAGAGATGTGGCAATCATCAAAATCTAAATCATTATGAGCTACAGCAATGGGATCATTATTCCCAAGGTTGGAAAAAATTTCAGCCGTTTTATCACAAGCAGTTTCAGCAGTTTTAGCAATTTCAGGCAGTTTTGTTCGCTTTGCACTAGGAGTAGAAACATTGCCAACACCAATTATTTTACCATTGATAGTAGGAGGTGCAGCAACATGTGAAGAATTAGTATTACTAGTGGTGGTAATAGTCCAAACTTTAGCTATATTATTCTCTTTAGCTAGTTTTTCATTTTCTTCTTTATCCCACCTAGCACGCAGTTCAGCCATTAATCTTATATTCTCATTAATTCTAACTTGGATGGCATTTGCTGTAGTAGTAATCTTATTATCAATATCATTATTAGGCATAACTTTCAATTTTAAAAGATTAACATCGGAGGCAAGTCTATCAACTCTAGAAGCAATAGTATCAATTTTATCAAGCTTTTCCTCAACAGATTTGTTAAAAGCGAGTTTGTGTACTAATAAATTCTTTAAGCATGGCTTCAAGACCAGAGGGTACACTCCTATTATTATTGTAAGAATTCCCATAAGAATTACCATAACCATTACCATTAGCGGAAGGATATGGCCTATAGTTATTACCGAGTTGTTCCTATAAGCATTGTTGTTGAAATTATTATTTTTAATGAAATTCACATCAACATTTTCTTCTTGAGCAACCAATGAAGCTAAAGGAACATTATTTGGATCTACATTAGATCTACCATTCACAAGCATAGACATAATCACATCAATCTTATCACTCAAGGAAGAGGTTTCCTCAACAGAATTTACCTTCTTACCTTGTGGAGCTCTTTCCGTGTGCCATTCGGAGTAATTTATCATCATATCATCAAGAAGTTTTGTAGCCGCCCCCAATGTGATGGACATAAAGGTACCTCCAGCAAGCTGAATCCAATAAATTCCGCGAAGAAAAATTTAGTCCTGCATAAAAGGTTTGGATGATCATCCAAGTAGTCAGTCCATGGGTTGGGCAATTCTTTACCAAAGTTTTCATTCTCTCCCATGCTTGAGCAACATGTTCAGTATCTAATTGCTTAAAATTCATTATGCTACTTCTCAAAGATATAATTTTAGCGGGAGGATAATATCTACCAATAAAAGCATCCTTGCATTTAGTCCATGAATCAATACTATTCTTAGGCAAAGATAGCAACCAATCTTTAGCTCTTCCTCTTAATGAGAAAGGAAACACTTTCAATTTAATAATATCACCATCTACATCTTTATACTTTTGCATTTCACAAAGTTCAACAAAATTATTGAGATGGGCAGCAGCATCATCAGAACTAGCACCAGAAAATTGATCTCTCATGACAAGATTTAGTAAAGCAGGTTTAATTTCAAAGAATTCTGCTGTAGTAGCAGGTGGAGCAATAGGTGTGCATAGGAAATCATTATTATTTGCATTTGTGAAGTCACACAACTTAGTATTTTCAGGAGTATTCATTTTAGCAACGGTAAATAAAACAAACTAGATAAAGTAAATGCAAGTAACTAATTTTTTTGTGTTTTTGATATAGAGAGCAAGAAAGTAAATAAAGTAAAACTAGCAACTAATTTTTTTGTATTTTGATTTAGTGCAGCAAACAAAGTAGTAAATAAAATAAAGCAAGACAAAAACAAAGTAAAGAGATTGAGAAGTGGAGACTCCCCTTGCAGCGTGTCTTGATTTCCCCGGCAACGGCGCCAGAAAAAGTGCTTGATGCGCGTAGATGTACACGTCCGTTGGGAACCCCAAGAGGAAGGTATGATGCGCACGGTGGCAAGTTTTCCCTCGAGTATGAAACCAAGGTTTAATCGAACCGAGTAGGAGCCAAGAAGCACGTTGAAGGTTGATGGTCGCGAAATGTGATGCGGCGCAACACCAGGGATTCCGGCGCCAACGCGGAACCTGCACAACACAACCCAAGTACTTTGCCCCAACGAAACAGTGAGGTTGTCAATCTCACCGGCTTGCTGTAACAAAGGATTAAACGTATCGAGTGGAAGATGTTTGCAAGAAAATAAATAAACACAAGTATTGCAGTAAATTGTATGCTATGTAAAGAATAGGACCGGGGTCCACAGTTCACTAGAGGTGTCTCTCCCATAAGATAAAAGCATGTTGGGTGAACAAATTACAGTCGGGCAATTGACAAATAGAGAAAGGCATAACAATGCATATACATGATATGATAAATATAGTGAGATTTAATTGGGCATTACGACAAAGTACATAGACCGCCATCCAACTGCATCTATGCCTAAAAAGTCCACCTTCGAGGTTATCATCCGAACCCCTCCGAGTATTAAGTTGCAAAGCAACAGACAATTGCATTAAGTATGGTGCGTAATGTAATCAACAACTACATCCTTAGACATAGCATCAATGTTTTATCCCTAGTGGCAACAGCACATCCACAACCTTAGAATTTTCTGTCACTGTCCCAGATTCAATGGAGGCATGAACCCACTATCGAGCATAAATACCCCCTCTTGGAGTTAAGAGTAAAAACTTGGCCAGAGCCTCTACTAGTAACGGAGAGCATGCAAGATCATAAACAACACATGAACAATAGATTGATAATCACCATAATCATAGTACTCTCTATCCATCGGATCCCGACAAACACAACATATAGAATTACATATAGATGATCTTGATCATGTTAGGCAGCTCACAAGATCCAACAATGAAGCACAACAAGGAGAAGACGACCATCTAGCTACTGCTATGGACCCATGGTCCGAGGGTGAACTACTCACTCATCACTCCGGAGGCGACCATGGCGGTGTAGAGTCCTCCGGGAGATGAATCCCCTCTCCGGCAGGGTGCCGGAGGCGATCTCCAGAATCCCCCGAGATGAGATTCGCGGCGGCGGCGTCTCTGTGAGGTTTTCCGTATCGTGGCTCTCGGTGCTGGGGGTTTCGCGACGGAAGCTTTAAGTAGGCGGAGGGTCAACGCGGGGGCCACACGAGGGGCCCGGGGGTAGGTCAGCGCGGCCGGGGCCCGGGCCGCGTCGGCCACCCTTCCGGCCGCCTCGTGGCCCCACTTCATTAGCTCTTCGGTCTTCCGGAAGCTTCGTGCAAAAATAGGACCACGGGCGAAAGTTTCGTCCAATTCCGAGAATATTTCTTTACTAGGATTTCTGAAACCAAAAACAGCGAGAAACAACAAGCGGCTCTTCGGCATCTTGTTAATAGGTTAGTTCCAGAAAATGCATAAATATGACATATAATGTGCATAAAACATGTAGGTATCATCAATAAAGTAGCATGGAACATAAGAAATTATCGATACGTTGGAGACGTATCAATCGTCACTTCATCCCTCGCTAGGCTTCGTTTATTCCGTAGTTCCTGTTTCGAGTTACAAATGTGAGCAACCGAACCAGTATCAAATACCCAGGCACTAGTACGAGAACCAGTGAGATAAACATCTATAACATGTATATCGAGATATACCTTTCTTCTTCTTGACAAGGCCGCTCTTCGGATCAGCCGGATACTTGGAGCAATTCCGCTTCCGGTGCCCCTTCCCATTGCAGTAATAGCAGTCGAGTATCAGGTTTAGGGCCACCCTTAGGCTTCTCAGGATGAGCGGCAGCTTTCTTGCCACCCTTCTTGAGGTCCTTCTTAGGTTTGCCCTGTTTCTTGAACTTGGTGGTCTTATTGACCATCAACACTTGGTGCTCTTTCTGTATCTCAACCTCAGCAGATTTCAGCATGGAGAAGAGTTCAGGTAACTCCTTGTTCATGTTCTGCATATTGTAGTTCATCACGAAGTTCTTGTAACTTGGTGGCGGTGATTGGAGAACACGATGAATACCCAGTTGGTTAGGGATCACAATCCCCAAGTCATCGAGCTTCCTCGCATGTCCGGACATAGCGAACATGTGCTCACTAACGGAGCTGCCCTCTTCCATCATGCAGCCAAAGAACCGCTTCGAGGCCTCATAGCTTTCCACGGCCGCATGAGTTTCAAAGATAACTTTGAGCTCACGCATCATATCACAAGGGTCGTGGTGCTCAAAACGCTTTTGGAGCTCTGCCTCTAGGCTGCATAGGATGGCACACTGAACTTGAGAGTACACTTTAGCCCGAGCTTCGAAAACATTTTTTTCTTCCTCGGATACTACAGGAGGTGGTGTAGGACCTAGCGGTGCATCAAGCACATATTGCAGATTTCCGCCATTGAGGAAGATCCTCACATGACGGAACCAGTCGGTGAAGTTGCTACCATTGCTTTTAAGCTTTTCTTTCTCTAGGAACTGGTTAAAATTGATTGATGGGGACGCCATGATCTACAACAACTATTTGCAATAGTTTAGACTAGGTTTATGACAAACTGAGTTCAAATTTTAATTTAAAAAAATTAAAAACTAGGTGAACTCCCACTCAAAACAATATCCCTCACATTGTCTTAGTGATCACACGAACCAAATCCACCACACCAAGCCCGATCATCACGAACAAGATGTAATTTCAATGGCGAACACCCCAAGTGTTCATCATATCAATCATATGACTCATGCTCTACCTTTCGGTATCCCTTGTTCCGAGACCATGTCTGTACATGCTAGGCTCGTCAAGGCAACCTTAGTACCCGCGTGTACAAAACTGGCTTGTACCCGTTGTATGCACATGTAGAATCTATCACACCCGATCATCACGAGATGCTTCGAAACGACAAGTCTTAGCAACGGTGCATACTAAGGATGAACACTTTATTATCTTGATATTTAGTGAGAGGGATCATCTTATAATGCTACCGTCGCGATCTAAGCAATATAAGATGCATAAAAAGGATTAACATCACATGCAATTCATATGTGATATGATATGGCCCTTTTGTCTTTGCGCCTTTGATCTTCATCTCCAAAGCACGGACATGATCCTCCATCATCAAAGAGCATGATCTCCATCATCGTCGGCGTAGCACCAAGGTCAATGGCGCCGTCTTCATGATTGTCCTCCATGTAGCAACTATTACAACTACTTTGAAATACTACTCAACATGAAATTTAAAGACAACCATAAGGCTCCTGCCGGTTGCCACAATACAATAATGATCATCTCATACATATACATCATCACATTATGGCCATATCACATCACCAAACCCTGCAAAAACAAGTTAGACGCCTCTAATTGGTTTGCATATTTTACGTGGTTTAGGGTTTTCGCATAAGATCCAATCTACCTACGAACATGAACCACAACGGTGATACTAATGTTGTCAATAGAAAGAGTAAATTGGATCTTCACTATAGTGGGAGAGACGAGACACCCGCAAAGCCACTTATGCAATACAAGTTGCATGTCGAACGTGGGGCAAGTCTCATGAACGCGGTCATGTAAAGTTAGCCCGAGCCGCTTCATCCCACTATGCCGCAAGATGCAAAGTACACGAACTAAAGACAACAAAAGCATCAACGCCCACAAAACAATTGTGTTCTACTCGTGCAACCAATCTATGCATAGACACGGCTCTGATACCACTGATGGGATTCGTAGCATAGAAAACAAAAAATTTCCTACCGCAAGAACGAAAACCAAGCCAAGATCTAATCTAGTAGACGGTAGCAACGAGGAGATGATGAGACTAACCCTCGAAGATTCGCAAAGCTTAACGAGATTAGATCTCGGGGTGGATGTAGACGATCACTTGCCGCTTGCAAAAGCGCGTAGAAGATCTTGATCTTGACGGTGCCACAATCGGGCAGCACCTCCGTACTCGGTCACACGTTCGCTGTTGATGAAGACGACGTCCTTCTCCCCGTTCCAGCGGGCAGCGGAAGTAGTAGATCCTCCTCGGAATCCCGGCAGCACGACGGCGTGGTGACGGTGGTGGTGGAGATCTCCGGCAGGGCTTCGCCGCAAGCGCTGCGGGAGAAGAAGGAGGAGGGAATAGCTAGGGTTTGGGCGCGGGGTGGTGCTGCGACTTGGGGAGCTAGGGCTGCGACTTGTGGTGCCCTTGGGGTGCCCCTTGGCCTCTTTAAATAGGTGGCCAAGCCCCTTGGGTCGTCCAAAAACCTGCCCCCAAGTTTGGCTGAGTTCCGATAGGTTTCCGGTTCCGAAAACCTAGTCCTACTCGGACTCTTTTGCCAATTCCGAAATTGCATTAAGGAAAGACTCCTTTTCCCTTAAGGCAACGTGGTTGCACCTATTATGGAACCCTCCGGACTTCCTTAGACATCCCGGGTCGTCCCGGACACTTCCGGAACCTTCCATAATATTCCGGACTATTCCGGTCCTTCCAGAACCTTCTAGAAGCACCGGTCAAAACACCGGACTTTTTCCGAACCCCGGAAAATGACTTCCCATATATGAATCTTATTCTTTGGACCATTCCGAACCTCCTCGTGATGTCTCGGATCCCATCCGAGACTCCGAACAACATTCGAGCTCCATTCCATATTCCATATCTACTTAAAACGACATCAAACCTTAAGTGTGTCACCCTACGGTTCGCGAACTATGCAGACATGGTTGAGACTTTTCTCCGACCAATAACCAATAGCGGGATCTGGAGATCCATAATGGCTCCCACATATTCAACGATGACTTAGTGATCGAACGAACCATTTACATACGATACCGATTCCCTTTGTCTCACGATATATTACTTGTCCGAGGTTTGATCATCGGTATCACGATACCTTGTTCAACCTCGTCTCCTGACAAGTACTCTTTACTAGTACCATGGTATGTGGTCTCTTATGAACCATTCATATGCTTGCAAGCTAATTAGACGACATTCCACCGAGAGGGCCCAGAGTATATCTATCCGTCATCGGGATGGACAAATCCCACTGTTGATCCATATGCCTCAAGCTTATACTTTCCGGATACCTAATCCCACCTTTATAACCACCCATTTACGCGAGTGGCGTTTGATGTAATCAAAGTACCCTTCCGGCATAACTGATTTATATGATCTCATGGTCGAAAGGACTTGGTAACTATGTATCGAAAGCTTATAGCAAATGAACTTAATGACGTGATCTTATGCTACGCTTAATTGGGTGTGTCCATTACATCATTCACATAATGATATAACCTTGTCATTAATAACATCCAATGTTCATGATCACGAAACGATGATCATCTATTAATCAACAAGCTAGTTATACAAGAGGCTTTACTAGGGACTTCTTGTTGTTTACATAACACACATGTATCAATGTTTCGGTCAATACAATTATAGCATGGTATATAAATATTTATCATAAACACAAAGATATATAATAACCAATTTATTATTGCCTCTTGGGCATATCTCCAACAGCCTCTACTAATAACGGAGAGCATGCAAGATCATAAACAACACATAAACAATAGATTGATAATCACCATAACATAGTATTCTCTATCCATCGGATCCCGACAAACACAAAATATAGTATTACAGATAGATGATCTTGATCATGTTAGGCAGCTCACAAGATCCAACAATGAAGCACAATTAGGAGAAGACGACCATCTAGCTACCGCTATGGACCCATAGTCCGGGGGTGAACTACTCACTCATCACTCCGGAGGCGATCATGGCGATGAAGAGTCCTCCGGGAGATGAATCCCCTCTCCGGCAGGGTGCCGGAGGCGATCTCTTGAATCCCCCGAGATGGGATTCGCGGCGGCGGCGTCTCTGGAAGGTTTTCCGTATCGTGGCTCTCGGTACTGGGGGTTTCGCGACGAAGGCTTTAAGTAGGCGGAAGGGTAGGTCAGGGGGCGGCACGAGGGGCCCAGGTGACAGGGCCGCGCGGCCAGGGCCTGGGCCGCGCCGCCCTGTCATCTGGCCACCTCGTGGCCCCACTTCGACTCCCCTTCGGTCTTCTGGAAGCTTCGTGCAAAAATAGGACCCTGGGCGGTGATTTCGTCCAATTCCGAGAATATTTCGTTACTAGGATTTCTGAAACCAAAAACAGCAGAAAACAGCAGCTGGCTCTTCGGCATCTTGTTAATAGGTTAGTTCCAGAAAATGCGTAAATATGACATATAATGTGCATAAAACATGTAGGTATCATCAATAAAGTAGCATGGAACATAAGAAATTATCGATACGTTTGAGACGTATCAACGTATCACTCGTATGTGTTCTTAACCAGGCAACTATGACGGAGTGTTCTCAAATATTTTCAGAGATATTTCATACATCCACCTTTGGTTAAAACCCTTGAATGTTCCCTTTCAGTCGCTCTCACGGTTGTTAACATGTCTACTTGTCCATGGCACCTTTTCTCTATTTTGTCTTTCAATTTTCTCTTCTTTTTCTCTTTCTTTTCCATTTTATTTTCCTCTACTTTTATTTTTCTATCTTAATCCCTTTTTAGAGCCGTGCTAAGGATTTGACATGTTTGACCAACATATGACATGACATAAAATAGATCAATGACTAATTCTTTAGATTTAAAGGAAGAAGCCAGTTTATGATTTAAGTAACTACCTCAACTCATACTTATTCATGGTATTTTAATATAAACAGGTTTGGTGTTCTTCTTATCTTGTTTTGATAGTGAAGCTCATAGGTGTGGATGATCCTGAAACCATCATCTATATACAAGTAAAATATAACTTAATTCAATTCTTATACCTAAAAAATGATCATAAAATAATTTCCTCATGCATAATATCTTTCTCGCAATTCAAACGGTAAGCATTGTTCCCTATTCACAGATATGATGATAATGAAAATTGCTAACGTAACAGACTTAAATTAGATTTATTATAAAGATAAATATACTGAAAGCAAAAAAGATTACAAGGCTTTAGAAATCTTTCTAGCTTGAAACCAAGGGAGGGAGGACAACATAAGTCCTTTTTTGTACCTAATTCTCCTCAAGCAAACCTTCAACTTCCTCGCCCTCCTTCACGTCTCATGTGCAAGCATGGGCAATGCACGCAGAATGAGAAGAAAGTTCTATTATGTTCACAAGGTTTAAGGTCTCCTTTTCTGCTACCATCTCAATAGCAATTTTAGTGAGGGTGTTCATCCTACTGTCAATGTCATCGATCTTATTTTCAAGATCTTTGCTCATCATCAAGTAGGCATCAACCCCTTCTCCAATAGTGTCAAGACAAACCTTAGAGATTTCTTCAAGTTCTTTTCCTTTACCTCATCCCTCATCATACCCCGGAGTTGAGATGATGGAGGAAAAAATTGCGGAGAGATCTTGCGGGATTATACCTGAGTTGCGGAAAAAGTTACGGAAAAAGTTCTTTTCCTTAACCTCAGCTCTCAGCATAGACCTTCTCTTTTTGCCCGAATAAGATCAAGGCTGACAAATCTCTGAAGAATTATGCTCTAGATGTAACCCATGAGGCGAAGGAGGCGCACGATAAGGCTAGCCACCAGGTGCTAGCACTGGTGTTGTATGGTGATACTCGCAGATGGATTAGAAGTATCATTGATGGAGTACTAGTCTCGCTTATAGAGTAATAGGTTTGTTAAAAAATGTTATGGTGTTGAACTTGTGTGATATTTCTAAGCTCTACAGATGTAGAATGTGTGTCGAACTTATCTAGTACTATCTTGCTAGTTGTATTACTAATATCATATGTCTAGCCTGTACTTGTTATCAATAGTACTCGCTCTCTTCCAAATTAGGATGCATATTAGTTTTGGTTAAAGTTAAACTTTGTAAACTTGGATTACATATATAAAAAATGTAGTAACATCTACAATATTATCTCAATGTTATTAGTATCATCATGAAATATATTTTAATATTATATACATTTGGTACAACAAAAGTTAATATATTTTCATATATAGATAAACCAACTTTATAAAATTTGAATTTAACCAAACTTAATATGCATCCTAAATTAGGAAGGATGGAGTAATTGTTAGAAGTATTAAGTAGTTTTTAATTTCTTCGGAGGCAACATGAAACCATGCAATCAAGGGCCGTGGTACTTCGAAAATATAAACAACCACAACAAATTCTATCAGACCCGCCGATGTATGAATTACGGATATGTAAGAAAGCACGGAAAAGAACTCTGCGACCTACTTGGTTGTTCGACTATCTGACATAAGTAGTCGATATTGTTGATTTTAACCGCGATTTAGGCATGTTAAAAATAGAAAAGTAGGCCCACAGTATATTTTGCCGCTTAGGCCTACCAAACAATGCGTGTATATTCAGGGAGTTATATCACAACCGCCTCACACTAGTAGGGAAGCACATTTCTAAATGCGCATGGATGCTATTAGTAGTCACGGCCTAAAAAGGCACACGCAACTGGTAACGCGGCGGACGGAAAGGCACGCGACTACTAGGATCTAGCTGTACTCGGGTCTAGAAAGTACCCGCAATGCGCATTAAATACATTAGGCTAACGGACGCGGGCGAGCCAAATAGTGCAACCTGCCCTATTTTGACACGCTGCTACTAATCAGCTTAGTGCCCTATTTTGGACACCCTACTAACTAGTTCCCGGGACTTGCACCCCTTAATTGATATCACCTTTTCAGTTTTGAAAAAATAAAATAAAATGATATAAAATTTTAAAAATAAAATACTTCGAGATGGTCATGTGTTATGTCATCTAGTATTAAGAGAAATTGACAAACATAAATTTGATATATTATGAAAAATGACGTCATGTCTCGGTAAAACGGTTTTTCTAGTTGCATACGACCTCCAATGAAAAAGTTTTTTATACGAAAACTATGTACAGAAAATTTTACATCCAATTTCAACGCCTTCGGCCATTTTGCAAACTTTTAGATTCCGAAAGATCGAAAAGGTAAACAGTGTATTTTTCAGGTTTTGATTTCGATGCAAAAAAAAATTTAGATCTAATTTTTTTTAAAAATCACTTTCCCACTGCTCCACCCTCTTTCTCTCATCCTCGTTCACTTCTCCACCTTCTCCCTTCCTCCTCTCCCACTTCTCCACCCTCATTCTTTTCCACTTCTCCACCTTCTCCCCTCCTCTTCCCCCTCTCCACATTCTTTCCCTCCTCCTCTTTTACTCTCCGCCATCTCCTCTCTGGCAACGACGAACATCTTCTCCCGATGACAGCGACCACCTGCCCTCCTCTCCGGCAACGGTGACCACCTCCTTCCATGCAACGGCGACCACCTCCTCCCCCGATGACGGCGGCCACCTCCTCTCTGGCAATGGTAACCACCTCCTCCCTCGGCGACGACGACCACCTCCTCCCCCGACGATGGCGACCACCTCCTCCCGACGACGGGCCACCGCCGACGCCTTGCTCTGGCGACCTCCTCCTCTACCAGATCTCGTTAATGCCATGGATTCGATTGCTTTCTTTTGGTTTTTAGGGCATTTTGTGAAAAACCATGTGGCGCTGGTCTAGCTTTATTTTGAATTGCAAAAAAATACTTGTAGCGGACCGGACGAGAGAACGCGACTAATAACTTATTAGCAACATGTCGGGTGCGCACGCGACTAGTACCTGACATACTAGTCACGTGCCGGGTACGCACGCGACTAGTAGGACCTTACCACTGGCGAGGTACCACTAGCGGGCCGGGGCCCACGACTGGTAGCCAAATTCAACACGCGGTTGGTAGGCTATTCTGTACTAGTGTCCCATCGTCGTCATCGTCCTTGATTGGATGCCGTCTTCACCGCCATGCCAAGCTGGAACGACGACAAATTTGTGATCATATGTCCTACCTCCTGGTATGTTTTACTGTCAATAATCGCCCTATTCAGTGTGTAGATTATAGAGCGAAATTACGCAGGGGTAGGTATTGTCCATTTTTTTACAACGTGTAGATTAGAAATTACTGGTAGAAAAAGTTAGGGTTCTTCTGAAATAGAACTTTTTTTTTTGAACAGATGAGGCCTCGAAGGGCCTAGAGCTTCCATTACGGCGGTGGGCAAAGTTTTACAAGGAGGACACTGAATGAAAAGAAAATTACAACTAGGTCCTTAACATATCCAGTCTTCACCCTAAAGAAGATTGCAGAAACGCAATCAGGTTCAAACTCTCCGCCGGCGACGAACAACCTCCAGCCACAACCACCTCTACCCAGGCCGGGGACGAAACCACTTGGCCGAGCAGAGGCTTGAACGGACGCGACAAGGCTGAGGATATTCCTCTCGCAGAGGAAGAAGACACTCTGGCAGGCTTGGCTACCGAGCGAGGCGGGGTCAGCCTCCTGACCGAAGATAGCGACGGCGAGCTGTGGCCGTCACTTGGGAACCGCCCAGGGGAGATGAAGCTCCAAACGCTCCCCAGAACTGCGCTGATGCACCACCAGCTTGAGGTGTTCCTCATCCTTTCCCTCGCCACCATGGCAGGCCGAGAGGAGGAAGAACACCATGAAGCCACCAGTACGGCGCTGAGGAAGGCTTCTTCTTGATCTGAAAAGCACCAACAAAGGCACCTCCTTCTCCTCGCCACCCCGGCCGGCCAGAAGGAGCCACCCCTTTGTTGATGCAGAGCTCAAGAACAGAGCAAGACCACACTTATTGACTTCCCCGTCTAGGATGCTCTCAGAAGTGACCTCCCACCGGAGGAGCTCACCTAAGAGCAAGCCAGACCACCACCTGACGCCGTGCGAGAGCGCCAGAGAGGAGGGAACCTCCAGGTGACGAGCTTGAAGTTGCTAATTGCTGTCATCTCCTCTTCCCTCGCCGCCACGGCAGGCCGAAGAAGAAGCATGCAACCATCTGCTGTTGTCGCACCTGGGCAAGGCCTTATTGAAGGCATGGCCGGCAGAAGTCCACCCCACGACCGTCCCATGGGCAGCAACGGAGAAGAACAGCCACCGCCGCCGGATCTGGCCGAGAGACACCGACGGAAACCACCCGGCAAAACGCCACCTACTGGCACAAGGCCAAACCCTACATCTACTATGTACAAGAAGGACTCCGGCGCCGCTCCTCCGCCTCCCTCGACCGGCCTCGCCGGCGAGTTTGGCTTCAGATTGGCCCGACGAGCTCGAGAGCCCCCTCAGGTACTGTAGCAGGAGAGAGAGAGAGGGGGGAGGATAAGAATGAGCGCTTCCCAAATAGAACTTGTAGGGTAAGGGTTTTCCCATAATCGATCTCCAGCTTGTTTTGCAATTTTTTTGGAAGGGAATGAGAGATTGCTAGGGGATTAGACAAGGCAAACTGTTTGTGAGCCGCATTCCTTTGTTTCTATTACCCCGGGAATTAGTTCGTAATAGGATTTAAAGAGGGGAGTGATTTGCCTTCACCTGCAGTACATGTGCAACACACGTATCTAAGGTTTTTCTTCGAGCGTACCTATCAAGCCAACTTTTTGTTGCTTTAGGAAGCAGCTTGTGGTGCGGGCCAAAAGTTCCCCATGGGTATCTAGTCGCACGAAATTTGGCCCACTAGATGCGAGAACTGGAATTCCAAATGCAAACACGCCCCGCCGAACCAGCCTGGCGCTTGTCACCTATGATTGCATCGTCAAACGCTGAGGCGTGCTGTTCATAATTTTCGGCTCCTCCTTGGACCGTGTATATACGTGCCAGTTCCTGCATGAGCGCTAGCTCTTGAACGGTGCGCAAGCGTAGCGCGTGCGCTACGCGGCGGTCGTGTCGTACACACTTGCATATTCGTAACGCTTTGCTGCACTCCATGCTGCCCGTACGTACGCGGTGCGCGCGCATTCCCGATGCAAGCTGCTAGAAAGAACGACCGGCTGGTTATGCTAGCTACGTACATACATATATTTTCTGCTACTCATGTTGGCAAATCGCAAGTTCGGAAATCGATCGTAGGGGGGGCCGTCAAAGGCGTCAACTGTGGAGGGCCACGCGTGTCGGCTGGCAATCTGCAGAAGAAGCGATTTTGATGATGCTCACGCGTTGGCACCTTCCCTATATAGGACTGTCGTGGCCGTAGTGGAGAAAGCTAGGTCGGGCGGGAGGCAGACGCGTACACGTACACACGGTACGTACGTAAGACTTACTATACACAGCTAATAACGACGAAGATCCATCAGCGAAGCGAGGACATCACAGTGGCGCAACCGCCAAGTGCTCTGACGGCAGCAAACTGAGTCTACTAGGCTGTAACGACTCTATCAGTCTATCTGCATGGACTCAATGTGTATACGTAGATAAAAGTAACAATCACATGCGAATAACCCGTTTCCGTCCCGTCCTTAAATAGGAATACATGGCTAGGGCTCTGACAACTCACATACATAGCCCAGCCAAGCGACGGAGAGTCCTACAACCGCAACAGCACCGTCCGGCAGCGCGCAAGCAAACCCCTGCATCTCCATCCCCATGGCCAGCCTCAACAACGCCTCGTGGACCACCGGCCTCTGCGGCTGCTGCGACGACGCCGGCAGCTGTAAGACCTTTCCGCTCCGGTTCAGCTGTAGTATCTCTGTTTTTCATGGCGCGCGAGACCTAGCATGCTGCATGCGTGCATGCCTCCTCCTCAACTTAACTGGCATTATGTTGTGCTTGCAGGCTGCCTGACCTTCTTCTGCCCGTGCGTCGCCTTCGGGAGGATCGCCGAGATCGTCGACCAGGGAGCAACATGTGAGTAACGATTCTCTCACCGGTTAGCTAATCAACTTGCTCTTACATGTTTTCTTGTATATCTGTTAATGCCCGAATAGTAACTTAATTGATCCATCTTATTGAACTACCTCAGCATGCTGTGTGAGCGGGACGCTGTACATGGCGCTGGCCTCGGTGACCGGGATGGGCTGCCTCTACTCCTGCTGCTACCGCTCCAGGCTGCGCGGCCAGTACGCGCTCAAGGAGAAGCCCTGCGCCGACTGCTGCGTGCACTGGTTCTGCGAGCCATGCGCGCTCTGCCAGGAATACCGCGAGCTCAAGAATCGCGGCTACGACATGTCCATCGGTATGCGCACTTCGCACTAGCATTTTATCAAGCAGACTTCGTGCGCGCGCCACGGCGGCAGGCAGTGTGCTGACCAGCGTCTGTTCGTGCAGGGTGGCAGGCCAACATGGAGAAGATGGGGAAGACCGCTTCGACCGTCGCGCCTCAGATGAACCCAGGGATGACTCGCTAGAATACGCGTCGATCGAATACCCAAGCAGTCACCGTCGATCAATCTATCCATGATCAGCTTCCAGCTCAAGAACAATAATGCCAGGCGACCAGCTGCTACTTCGGTCTTGTCACCAGTTTGTCTTTGTGCTCAGTTTTGTGTGTGTGCGCGCGCGCCTTTTTGTTGTAAGTCGTTTTCGATTAATTCGTGCGTACCCAACCGCTTCTGATGTACTACATCTGTAGACATCTGAATCTGAATAAAATCTACCCGTTCTATGGGTAGACACGGAGTCCACCATTTTCTCCTCCCATGTTTTACCCGAATGAGCCAAAGTTCTGTACTAATCACCCATTTCCTCTTGTTAATTTCAATGGCGTACTCTTAAACGTGTTAATTCAGTGTTATCGTGTATGATCCAACTTCCCCTTTCCATTACTTGCATATGCGGAAATATGAAGTCTTTTACAAGCAAGGGACAGAACGAGAGAAAGGGACGGGAAACAGAAGTTGAAAAAGGAGGTATCATCAGGAGACCTCTGCTCGAAATGCTCGCCCTCGAGCATCCCTACGGAGCAAAAACCTGATAATATTGATCCCTCTAAACTAAAGAAAGTTTAGCGAATACAGCAAACTGCAAGTTCAGACAACCACCAAACATCAAGAAACACATGCAAGTCTTCATCCCGCACTGAGCATCAGGCATTTGGACCTTCCAATTCTAGCTGCACTGGGATTCTCCGCACTTGATCCAGCTCCAACCACCTCCTAAGCCTTCCTCTTGAGCTGATCAGCACCAGCAAAAGTTGCTCCCTTCTCCTCGTCACCGTAGATCCCTGCCCAATGTTTCAGAAATGAACACACCGTAAAGATAATCGTAACAGGAGATCTGAGAATGAACTGTTCAAATGTAATCTTATTTCTGATGGTACAAATCGACCAACAAACAACTGATAACATCAGAGTGTAATATTTCTTTTCTCCTGGCCAAAAAGAATGAAGCCAAGCTATAGACTGCCATAAAGACACATGACAAGTCGTAGTGCCAAAGATAGCATGCACCAACAAGCCCCCACGTTGTTTTTGAGAAGAAAAGATGATTACAGATCTCATTTTAATTTTTTCGATAAAAGGAATATATTAATATCAAAAGAAACCAATTACATCCAGCCTCTGCAACAACGCCCCGCCCTAGTGGCAGTATAGATGCACACGACCAAAAATTAAAGAGTAAAGAAAACTAAGAAATAAAAGTCTCGCTACAGCATTTCGGACCTTGCAACAGCAATACAACCACCAACGTGACAACACCTGAAATACAGACTCTCCAAAAGTGACTCCGCCAAGAAGGGAACAATGCACCAGCGCCGTCGTCACCCGACCAACAAAGATCTTAGGTTTTCACCATAAAGATAGTCCCCACTCTGAAAATAATGCCTCCAACAAGATCATTGTCAGGCACAACCAGTTAAGGCCAGATCTTGGGTTTTCATCCTGAGAGGTAAGACTCTGAACTTCACCTATGTTGTCGCCCCCAGATGCATACCACTGCTGCGGAGCCCGGAACTGTTGGAGATATGCCCAAGAGGCAATAATAAAGTGGTTATTATAATATCTTTGTGTTTATGATAAATGTTTGCATACCATGCTATAATTGTATTAACCGAAACATTGATACATGTGTGTTATGTAAACAACAAGGAGTCCCTAGTAAGGTTCTTGTATAACTAGCTTGTTGATTAATAGATGATTATGGTTTCGTGATCATGAACATTGGATGTTATTAATAACAAGGTTATGTTATTGGATGAATGATATAATGGACACACACCTAAATAAGCGTAGCATGAGATCAAGTCATTAAGTTCAACTTGCTATAAGCTTTTGATACACAGTTACCTAGTCCTTCGACGATGAGATCATGTAAATCACTTACACCGAAAGGATGCTTTGATTACATCAAACACATTGCGTAAAGGCTGGTTATAAAGATGGGATTAAGTGTTGAGGCATATGGATCAAGAGTGGGATTTGTCCATCCCGATGACGGATAGATATACTCTGAGCCCTCTCGGTGGAATGTCGTCTAATTAGCTTGCAAGCATGTGACTGGGTCACAAGAGATGACATACCACGGTACGAGCAAAGAGTACTTGTTGGTAACGAGGTTGAATAAGTTATGGAGATACCGATGATCGAACCTCAGACAAGTAAAGTATCGCGTGCCAAAGGGAATCAGTATCGTATGTAAATGGTTCAATCGATCACGAAATTATCGCTGAATGTGTGGGAGCCATTATGGATCTCCAGATCCCGCTATTTGTTATTGGTCGGAGAGGAGTCTCGACCATGTCTGCATAGTTCACGAACCGTAGGGTGACGCGCTTAAGGTTCAATGTCGCATAAGTAGATTCAGAATATGATTGATGGAGTCTGAAGTTTGTTTGGAGTCTCGGATGGGATCCAGGACATCACGAGGAGATCCGGAATGGTCTGGAGAATAAGATTCATATAAGGGAAGTTGATTTCTAGGTTTCGGAAAAGTTCGAGATTTTTCCGGTGGAAGACCGGGAAGGTTCTAGAAGGTTCCGAAGGGTTCCACCATGGGGCCCACGACCTAGGGGGGCCAACATGGGCCGAGGGGGTGCTGCCTTGCCCTAATAGGCCAGGCGCACCAAGCCCCAAGGGCCCAGGCCGGCCACCCCTTAGGGTTTACCAAAACCCTAGGGGGGATCAACTTGGGGGGGGGGGGGGGGCAAGTTTCCCCACTTTCCCTCCTTTGGCCGCCGGCCATAGGGCTTGGAGGAGGGGCCAAAGCAACCCTGGCCGCACCCCCCCCCTATATAAAGAGGGGAGGGGGCAGGGGCGTAGCCCTCCTTCACCCCTTGACCTCTGGCCGCCTCTCTCTCCCACCGATAGTCTGCTCCGGCTTAGGCGAAGCCCTGCAGCTTTTCTCCTCCACCACCACCACCACCACACCGTCGTGGTGCTGGGATTCCGAGGAGATCTACCATACCACCGCTGCTCGCTGGAACAGGGAGAGGATGGGCTTCATCGACACCGTACGCACGACCGAGTACGGAAGTGCTGCCGGATTGCAGCACGGATGATCCACTACATCAACAACAAGATCTGATCTCGTAGGCTTTGGAATCTTCGAGGGTTAGTCTCATGATCTTCTCGTTGCTTCGATATTGGTAGATTAGATCTTGCTTCTTCCTAGATTGGATCTTGGTTTTTGTTCATGTACACAGTAGAAATTTTTTGTTTTCCATGCAACGAACCCACCAGGAACGCCAAGCAAATCCCTCAGCATCACAGAGACTTGAACCTCCTTTAGCCAGTCCACCAATTCGGCCTTCATGATATTCTTTCTTCTAACTTCACCATGGACCAAAAAGTCACCTGATGTAAACACAGAATAGAGCTTCGCGCCGCTCCCTCCGGAACCAAACGGTTGGAGTAAAAACATGGGTGCGCGCGACCGAATACCACCCGTTTCGGCAAACTCCAGGCAAAAGATGCACTGTTCCATTCGCCGGCAGTGCTTTCCGGAACTCATCTCTCCAGCCAGATCAAAGCAAACTGACCTCCGGTAGATCTTTTTCTTCGCTTGCGAGAAACCCGAGGACCGCCACCAAAAACAAAACAAGATCAGCAGCCCCCACGCCGCTAGTCCCTCCTGTCGGATCACCAGGGAAGAGGATGACAGCACGGATCATGCGTACCACCGCCGAACCGTCATTGGGGGGCGGAGGCCGCCACCGCTCCACCGAAGCCTCCATGGCTACCGACGGAGAGCCTCAGGCCCCGGCCAAGTAGATGTCTCACCCGGCTTCCTCCACCGGCGCTTCAGCACCTCCCATGGAACGCTGCCACGGAGATCTAGGTTTATTTAATCTTTGGGAGGTGCTTGATTTGGTGTAGATCGCTGCGAATGAGACTTTGAGAACTTTGTAGAATTATTTTGTTGACCAGACCAAACATTGTCATTCTAGGGTTTTGTATCAATAGATGGAGATAGGCTAGATACTGAGGTTTCACATGAAGTTGTGCTTACACAGATGGGATTATCCAGATAAAATGAATAAAAAACATGTGTTGCATAAGATTATAGACTGCAAGAACAATGCGTTTGATAACACCAAATTCTACATGTCATATGCTCTATGGATCTCCGTCAAACCTCAAGTACCACGTAGCGCGAATCTCATAATTATTTTTTTTAAAAAGACAAAAGCCTTAAGATCTATGACATCATTGAGATTCCAGAGAGAGAAGCCTACAAATAGGCTACAACTCGACAGGCACCGAGGTTTGAACTTGTGTGCATAAATACTCCTCCTAATATCACATTTAACCTTTTACAAATCTTCGGGTCTTGCATAGCTAACAAGGCCCTATGCTTGAGGCAAAATACTTGAACCAAATATATGAATCTTGATTACTATACCACACAACAATCACATATCAAAAGATGCACATATTGTTGTGAGGCTAGCTAGACCTTAGCCGCCGGCCCGTAAGGACTACTCACACATTATTAAATCAACAATCATTTGCATTAAAAATCCTCGATAGATGAATAGCAAATAGTCTTACGATATCGTGAGTCACGAATGAACCATTTTACAAGTAGATGGCTATGGAGTTGAAGATAGGGAGTGATGGAATGTTGGTGGCAAGAGAGCTTCGAGGAATGGGGTGATGGAGCTCATAGTTTTATGGGGTGGCGGCGTTCTGTTGTTCTCATGACCTAGGTGCATTCACAATAAATACTCAATTTGATTGTACGAAGCCACTAACATGTGGTACAACCAGACGGTCTAAGCAGCTGCCGCCGTACCGTTGCTTGTTAAGTGACTTGTCACTTAGTTCTGGTTCACTTGGGACTGCTTCTAGCTCACAATTCCTCCTTGATTTTCTCATATTTCATCATTAATGTGTCCAAATCTGCACAAGATAAAATAACAAAGAGATTTGCACATATATGCAATTATTAGTGATTAGTGGTATGTCTATAGAGATATTATCAGGAAAATGGTGAGAAATGTCCATTTTAGACAGAGATAAGATGAGTATATTTTCCACTCACCAACATCCCAAGCTTAAACCTTGATTAAGTAACACGAAGTTTAAACCGAAACAACGGGAAAGTTGGTTCACTTAGAATTGGTAGTCTTAGATAGCTCACACTTCTTTGTCAGAAATCTTAGCATAGCTAGTGTAGCAATAAAATATTACACAAGTTTCATTATGCCAAATCAGCCACAACAAATATTTTATTTAATGTGAAAGATCAAATAAGTAATAATCCTCTACCTTCTCCTAGATAATACTTCCTTGCGGAGGAGCTCTTAGGATATTCATAAAACTTAGTAAATGGGAATGAAAGTTGTGTCTAGGGAAGCATAAACGTCCGAGGTATGACATTAAACTACCATATAGTTACCTCAAGACTCTCTAGCCCTCTTTCTTTTCATTGCCCAACTGGACCTTCAACTTTTAAGTGAGATCGTGCGAAAAAGTGGTATATGTTTTATAACCGGACTTAAAAGACTATGAAGGAATACTTGTGACCATAACCAAGGTGTTTTACCTTTTTTGGTCTCAAGATTTGTCATATTAGCCATAGGATTAACCAAAGTGTTTTACCTTTTTTGGACCCTGCCGTACCATTGCTTGTTAAGCGGGTAGACGTTCCTTCAAAAATCTTGTGCTTCTTCGGCCCTCCGGTGCGGCATTATTTTGGAGGTTGTCCGCATGTTCGGTACTGGCGGAATATATGGCGGGACACCGCCATACCATTGCTTATTACTTCCCCTCGTTTAGCGATGTTAATCATGTTTTAGCGGAGCGATTATGGTACGGCCACACGGTACGGCCAGTTTGACTGTACGTGTTGCTGTTAACCTCATATATCCCTTGAAATGGCCTCGTTTTTTAGTTTTTTTTTTTTTGGCTAAAGACCTGAAATCTTAGTCCAATATATCGAATGGGAAATAATTTGCAGCATATAAACTATTTGACTTATCATATTGTATATCGATAGGAAATAGGGAGTAATTTAGCTCCTCCTTCTCCTCCTCTATGTTTGATCTCTGAACACTCCTTATTAGACAAACCAAAAGAAAAAAAACCTAAAAGTGACTGCACTCTGCACATGTGGCGCTCTGTGTCATGCAACATAGGCATGGCGCTCTGAGGTCGAGCGGTATGAAGAAGGACTTATAATGTAAATTATTCTAGAGTTGGTTAGTTTTTTACTGAATTTTCAAGTTTGGGTCCGGGGGCGGACCTAGGTTATGCTAGCAGGTGTCACAGGACACCAGGTTGAATTGGTTTTTCTTGGTAAATTTTGTCTATTTCTAGTGTGTGACACCCCTAAATCTAAGTAAAAAATATGCGTGTCTCAAAGAGTGACCCCGGGTTTTTGTTGTTCTGGGTCCGCCTTGGGTCAATTTTGCTCATTTTCACTTGTTCGCATGTTCCGGCTATATATGGCTGTCGTCGCCGTAGTGTGGAAAGCTAAAGCCGGAGGCAGTTGTACACACGGTACAATACAACTACAGCTAATAAAAACAACAGGCAGGCAGTAGGACATCACAGGTGCCGCTACCCCCAAGTGCTGTGACAGCAGCAAACTGAGTCTAGGCACGGGAGTAGTGCTGGTGTGGCTAGGTGGTGTGGTCTGTAGTATATCGTGCATATGTTGGACCTGTATGCATGGAGTGATAAGTCACATGCAAATACGGAATGCGCCTGAGGGGACCACACGACAACACGTACAACCTAGGACCGTAATGGTGACAGGCGCCAGGTAACATTTGTTTGTTGCACGGCCCACACGGCGCGTGAAAAACGGGCCAGAATAGCCCGAGCCCGTCCTTAAATACGCGTACCACCACACACTCACACACACGGCCGATCACACACACTCATCGTGCGCCAGCAGCCCCCTCCATCTCCATCTCCATCTCCATCTCCATCCCCATGTCGAGCCTCAACAGCAACTCGTGGACCACCGGCCTCTTGGGCTGCTGCGACGACGCCGGCAGCTGTAAGAACCTTTCCGGCCAGCCTCTCCGCTTCCACTTGAGCACGCGGCTGTGAACTTGAGATGATCACCGGCTTGTGTTATGTTGTGCTTGCAGGCTGCCTGACGCTCTTCTGCCCGTGCGTCGCCTTCGGGAGGATCGCAGAGATCGTCGACCAGGGAGCCACATGTGAGATCTGTTCCTTCCTTCTAAACGATTCTTTCTCCGGTTAACGAACCAGCTTGCTCCTGTTTGTTTTGATGCGTATCTCTCTGTTAATTGATGAATAATACTGCAATAACTTGGTCCATGGTGCTCAGCGTGCTGCGTGAGCGGGACGCTATACCTGGCGCTGGCCTCGTTGACCGGGATGGGCTGCCTTTACTCCTGCTGCTACCGCTCCAGGCTGCGCGGCCACTACGGCCTCAAGGAGAAGCCATGCGCCGACTGCTGCGTGCACTGGTTCTGCGAGCCATGCGCGCTCTGCCAGGAGTACCGCGAGCTCAAGCACCGCGGATTTGACATGTCCATCGGTACGTCCTCTCCTGTCTCCTCCTTCCTCCGCTCCACCGTTTCCGGCGCCGGCGGCGTGCTGATCAATCTGCTGCGTACCGTGTCTGTTCCTTCCTCACCTGCAGGGTGGCACGCCAACATGGAGAGGATGGGGAAGGGCGCTCCCACCGTCGCGCCTCACATGTACCCGGGGATGACTCGTTAGCGTGCGCCGTGCATCGATCCATCTATCCATCGTCACCTTCCTGCTCCAGAACAATAATATGCCAAGCTACCAGTTTGTCTCTGTGCTCGGTGTGCGCGTCACAGTGTGTGTGTGCTTTTCTGTTGCTAGTCGTTTTCGATTAATTCCTCCATTCCCAGCCGCGTGTGATGTATCGTAGGCATCTGAATCTCAATAAGATCTACTAGTACCAGATTTACAAGCTCTTTAGTAATCATCGTTTTCCTATTATAAAGGCAACAGTGTACTCTTAAGCCGAGCGTGCATGATAAACGTCCACTTCCAAACTTCTACTTTGCTTTCATTATTTGTAAACCTGATGCGCTTGAAAATTTAGATGTTAAGATCATGACGGATACAAGAGCGAAGAAATGAGAATAGCACGCAATTGACGTAGGTCATGCTCTTGATATATATGCTTCACCACTAGCATGTGAAACAGGCACGCAAAGTTTCCTAAAATGGAGTAGAAACAGAATCCACCATTTTCTTCGTCCTTCTTTTGCCCGGATGAGCCTAAGCTCGTTACTAATCTCCATTTTCCTATTAATGGCAACAGTGTACTCTTAACCCGTGTTACGTGCGAGCGTGTATGATAAACGTCCACTTCCAAACTTTTACTTTGCTTTCATTATTTGTACACGTCATGCGTCTTGAAAATTCTGATGGCAAGACGGATACGTACGGGAGTGAAGAAACGAGAATATAGCACGCAATTGGCGTAGGTCATGTTGTAAACATCGTTTTCAGTTGCTATCAAGGCCAATCCACCAAGTCTTCATGTGCCATTGTCGAATGCAAGTAGGACTTCAACGGCTTTAGCTTTGGAAAGCTTTTCTCCACCGATGCAAAGGTCACTAGAATAGTCAACAAAATCCTATATGCAATGGTTGCATTCGGAAAACAATCAGTTCTTCGAGAAATTCAAAATATCAACAGGTCCCAAATTTTCATCCGGAATGGAATTTTAGAGTAACTTTAACTCTACATATAGCTCATTACCACCAAACTAAGATTTTTTGTTTGCCCATTTTAAGTGCAGTGTCAAGGCAACAGCAAGAAGATCTCAAGTTTTTATCCTCCAAAGGTGTAGTGCATGAGAAATAAACAATAAACCAAATATTTTGTTATATGATTTATATTGTTCAAACCTCGTAGTGAATGAAGCAATAGCTTAATCAAAAGCATGTAAAAAAATTCGTTATCCTGAACCAATCATATGCAGATTGTGAAGCAATTGCCACAACACTCAAAACGAGACTACGACAAAACGGCTGAAATATGTCGAGTGCTCCTTCAAGATGCTACAGAGTGAGCTCCTCCGATAAACAGAACCCTTACCGATGAAAGTTGTAGTGCTTATGCATCCTCAAAATTAACGGGATGTTGATGCGGGTTCATGGTAATGTGGGCAGAACATGAGATGCCACCACCGTTCGACTCGGCTGCCTAGGCAAGCCGACAATGAAGGTCCAACGTTGACCACAGCAAGCTTGTCACACCCCTAGCAAACAAGATCGTTCGACCAATCTGATTAGATGAGAGGAAGGGACAAAATGACAAGGCTTCAACGATCGGTCAATGCATGTACGCGGGTTCTTACAACTACTTGAATTTAGGCTTAACTATTATCCATAATATTATTAGCTATGCCATTAATACACAGGAACATGTACTATAATACTACTATTTCCAGCTGTAAATTCTTGAGGGAGGCGAACGGTTGAGGGGGGTCTGACCCCTGCTCGCCCCTCCCTGGCTCCGCCTCTTTATTAGAAAAAACGAAACCAAAACTAAAAGGTGACTGCACTCTACACTTGTGGCGTTGTGTCATGCAACATAAGCATGGCACCATGAGGTAGAACGGCTTGCGGGAAGGAGGTGAAAACAACTGTATCGGAGGCGAAGGAAAGGGGAGTCTCAGCTCTCCGTGTATGTTGTTCATCCATCACAAGTAGAACGAATGGGTTTCGCATCTTGCGCCCTAAACCTGTGTAAAAATCTCGTGTTTGTGTGTTCTGTTTGACCCTGTTTGCAGCGTTCAGTGCCCACTTGCCGAACAAAAAGGGGGTGCAAACCCTCGGTTTATTTCGTCCCGCGGACGCGATAGAGATCCCGCTTGGTGTTGTTGCTTGCCCGCCGCCGCCAGTTAGCCCGTCGTCGTCCCTCCTCTATATCTTCCCTCGCGATACTGCTTGCTGAGGAAGCCGCAGCTTTGCACTGATTTGAGATGCAGCTTGCCGCCGCCGCTGGCCGACAGAGCCGGTGCTGAATCTGCTGGCCGTGGCAGATTGCGGCTGTTGCGATGCAACTTACCTGCCGCCGCCAGCTAGCTGGCCAGCCGTCGCCCTCCTGTATATCTTCCCTTCCAACGCCTCATTTTTTCTTGCCGCCACCACCTTTGGCTTCTGTAGACGAGCCGCTAGAAGGGAGCGACGAGGGAGAGGATAGGTTTATGAGTCAGATGAGTTCTTGTCCACGTAGAATAGCGAGATTTGCAGTGCGGTTAGCAAGTGGAACGTGCACATTCTACCGATTTAGTGGAATGGGTGCATCACGGATATAGGAGGAATATTCCATTTGGAGGAACCACTCCATTTCATTTCGCCTTTCAACTAAACACAAGAACAGATGATAGGCGCGGAACCGTTCATTACGTTTCACTTGGTGACCGAACCAAAGACACCCTTAGAATGTTTTTTTTTCGGAGCCGGTTAGTTTCTTACTGAGTTTTCAAGTTTGGGTCATTTTTCTCATTTTTCACTTGTTGGCACGTTCCGTATAAATGACAGCCGTGGCTGTAGTGGGGAAAGCTAGGGCCGGAGGCTGTGGTTCACACGGTACGACCTAACAGCTAATAACGACGAAGGCGTAGGTGTAGTGAGACATAACAGCGATGTACAGTAGCGAGTATCTTGCCATGGACGGGATACACCAGGGTGCCGCAACTGCCAAGCGCTCTGACGGCAGCAAACTCGTGGACCAGCGGCCTCTGGGGCTAGTGCTGCCTTGATCGGTGTATGTTCTTAGAGCATTTTCAGTCGCGTCTCCAAACCACGTCGAATTGAGCGTTTGGGTGACGTGTTTTGGTCGTGTCGTGTTTGTGGGACGTCGCTCCTCAGCCGCGTCCCCCAAACGCCGCCTCCCAAACATTAAAAATATTTTTTTTGGAATTTTTATTTCAGTTTCCACAAACTAATACATAATTGGGAACGTGGTTTACACGAAGATATAGTTAGGAACATGGTTTCTACAAACTAATACATAGTTTGAACCATGGTAGACACAAATATAAAATATTGCAAAAAAACTAAACCTAACTAGGCCGTGCATCGAAGATTTCGTGTGTTCGGCTGCCAAGAAAGAACACTCGAGGGCACACCCGATCACCGAGCCGGGAAATCCGGTCGAGTGACGGTGCCCCTGTTGGTTCTTGCGAGGAAGAACAGCCAGAAACCTCCGTGCCCGTATTCGCTGCGAAGAAAAAACACTCTTCATCAGTCGTCCTCCTCGTCGGTGCTGTCGACGTGGTAGTCCCGGCGGCGGCGCGTCTCGTCGAAGACCTTGAAGCTCATGTCCCTGTCGCCGAAGTAGGAGAACAGGAGGATGAAGCCGGCTTCGAGGCTGTGGTGGCGCGCGAACTTCTCCCAGCCGATGTTGAGGTACATCTTGCCACGCGCGTCGTAGATCACGTCGACGATCCACCGGTAGCAGCCGCACGAAGCCTCCCGCAGGTGCATCGTGCGCGGGCGGTTGTCGCCGGCGACGTACTCGGCGAAGGAGTCCGGCAGCCTGTGGATGCCCCGTGGGTCGCCCTTGAGGACGAGGACGAACTCGAACAGCACACTCGGCTCCACGTCCATCTCCGACGATGAAGACGACGGCGTGGCAGGCGACGGGGAGCGTTCAGCTCTGCCGCAGCCACGACCACGACCACGGCCGCGAGGTCGGCCTCCGCCTCTACCAGACATGGCGTCGACTCTTGTTGAGATGGTGGTGGCTAGGGTTGGGAAGAGAGGCGCTAGGGTTTGTGTGTGTGAGAGGGACGATGAGAGGCGGCCCTTTTTATAGGCCGGAGGGAGGCGGGGGAGCGGTGGCGCTCATTAACGCCAGCACGCAGCTAGGCGCGACGAGACGCGTCGTTGTGCCTCTGCGGGAACTGCACCGTCGCTGCGGGAACTGCACCGTCGCTGCAATCCAATAACTTCCGTCGCGAGGTAGGCGACAGTTAGGTTAAAATTTATTGTGCCGCTGACGGGTCGGCCCCGCCACTCCCCGCCTTGCTTTTCGGTGTGTCCGGCGTCCCCGGTGCGTCCCCTGTGGGACGGGGACGGGCTCGGGACGCCGGACACCGTATCGGGCTGCGCCAGACAAAAATGGGCTTTGGGGACACGGCTGGAACGGTTTTTCGGTCCGACGCGCCCAAATTGCTTTGGAGGACGCTTTGGGGGACTTAGATGCTCTTACCGTGGTTGGTGTTGGATTGGTGTGTTTTCTTTTTGTTTGAAAATGAAAATGGCTAATGGTGTTGGAATTGGTGTGTTTTCTTTTTGTTTAAAAATGAAAATGGCTAATGGTGTTGGAATTGGTGTGTTAACGACATGCAAGCATTCAGTGCGCAGGAGGAAGGGGACGATAGCACATACAACCTCGGACTCGGCCAAGTGGTGAGTGTGAGTGACAGGTAACATTTGTTTGTTGCGCGGCCCACACGGCGCGTGGACAACGGGCCTGTAGCCCGACCCCGCCCTTATATACGCGTCCCCGCTCACACTCCTCTTGCAATAGCAGGCAGCAGCCCCGTCCATCTCCATCTCCATCTCGGCCATTTCCATCTCCATCTCCATCCCCATGTCGAGCCTCAACAGCGACTCGTGGACCACCGGCCTCTGCAGCTGCTTCGACGACGCCGGCAGCTGTAAGACCTTTCCGGCCAGCCTCTCCGCTTCCACTAAAGCACGCGGCTGTGAACTTACCGGCATGTGTGTTAATCTTGTGCTTGCAGGCTGCCTGACCTTCTTCTGCCCGTGCGTGGCCTTCGGGAGGATCGCCGAGATCGCCGACCAGGGAGCCACATGTGAGTCACCGGTTAATCACCTTGCTTGCCCCTGTTTGTTTGTTTTCATGTGGATCTCTCTGTTAATTCATGAATCCTCTCCATGCATGGTGCCCAGCGTGCTGTGTGAGCGGGACGCTGTACCTGGCGCTGGCCACGCTGATCGGGTTGAGCCCCCTCTACTCCTGCTGTTACCGCTCCAGGCTGCGCGCCCAATACGGCCTCAAGGAGAAGCCCTGCCCCGACTGCTGCGTGCACTGGTTCTGCGAGCCATGCGCCCTCTGCCAGGAGTACCGCGAGCTCCAGCACCGCGGCTTCGACATGTCCATCGGTACGTCCTCCTTCTTCCTTCCTCCGCTCGACTGTTTTCGCCGGCGGCGGCGCGCTGACCAGCAACGTGTACCGTATCTCTGTTCTTGGTCTGCAGGGTGGCACGCCAACATGGTGAGGATGGGGAAGGGGTTAGTCAAGGCAGCGAAGGAGGGGTGGGTGAGCCAAGAGTTTTCCATACGGAAGACTTTGCTGCGCGGGGCCCTGGAGGAGGCAATGAGGTGGAGAGGGACGTGGTCGGAGGTGGGACGAGCCGAGGAAGTAAGGGTGGAATCTGGCAGAGCAAAACTCTGCCCTCCTAGCGAAGTTTCTTACAAAACTACACTCCGACACCGCTGCTCCCTGGGCCTCCTGGTTCCGACGCCGGTATGGCTGGAACGATGCCAGAGATCTGGGAGACTCCCACCATCTAGACACCCCCATCTGGAAGGACATTGTGACTGGGCTCAGCACCTTTCGTGCCATCACCAAAGTCTCCATCGCCAACGGGACCTCCACCTCCTTCTGGGCTGACCTTTGGATCGGAGATACCCCTCTTCAGGACCGTTTTCCCAACCTTTTCTCTCACTCCACCCGTCCCAACATTAACGTGGCTGCTGCTCTGACACCCGACTTCCGCAACACTCTTGGACCGCGCCTCTCGCTGGCCGCGGAGACCGACCTTCGTGCCCTCGCCAACGAGCTTAGCTCCGTGACCCTGCGACAGGATACCCCGGACACCCGTTGGGACCGCCTCGCTAACAAAAAACTCTCGAACAAATGTGTCTACACCAATTCTTTCAGGCATCTAAGAATCGAAGAGGCGGCGGAGAAGATTTGGAGGAGCGCTGCCCCTCTCAAGTGCAAAGTTTTCTGCTGGCTGGCCTGGAAGAAGCGTCTCCCCACCAATGAGCGGCGTTTCCGGCACCAACTCTGCAACACCGCTGCTTGCCTCTCCTGTTCACACAATGAGGATGTGGACCACCTCCTGCTCATGTGCCCCAAAGCTAAGGAAGTCTGGAGGTTTTTCTTTCCAGACTTCGACGTCAGGGGGCCCGCCAATCTCAACGACTTGTGGATGACAAAGTGCCGAAGTTTCGAAGAAACCACCGTCACCACCGCCATCGCCTGGAACATCTGGAAGCGGAGGAATGCCCGGACTTTCAATGACACAGCTGAAGACCTCCTTCTGGTGTCCCGTAGATGCATTGAAGATATCAGGCTTTGGGCCCATCGTTGTAACTCCTCTCCCCCCTCCCTCTCTCTTAATAATTGGTGTAACGGGTTTGACCCGCCTTGAAAACCCTTAGCCCCCTCTTCTCCCTCCCTCCAAAACTTTTGTAATGCTCCCAGTTCCTTTGGTTCTATAAAGTTGTTCAGGCTGGCGTAAGCCCGCCGTAGCCCCGGTCAAAAAAAAAGGATGGGGAAGGGCGCTCCCACCGTCGCGCCTCACATCAACCCGGGGATGACTCGTTAGCGCGTGCGCCGCCCATCGATCCATCTATACATCGTCACCTTCCTGGTCCAGAACGATAATATGCCAAGCTACCAGTTTGTCTCTGTGCTCGGTGTGCGCGTCACAGTGTGTGTGTGCTTTTGTGTTGCTAGTCGTTTTCGATTAATTCCCCCATACCCCAGCCGCGTGTGATGTATCGTAGGCATCTGAATCTCAATAAGATCTACTAGTACCAGATTTACAAGCTCTTTAGTAATCATCGTTTTCCTATTAATGGCAACAGTGTACTCTTAAGCCGACGTGTATGATACACGTCCACTTCCAAACTTCTACTTTGCTTTCATTATTTGTAAACGTGATGCATTTGAAAATTTCGATGGTAAGATGGATACGCGAGCGAAGAAACGAGAATAGCACGCAATTTTCGTAGGTCATACTCTTGATATATATGCTTCACCACTGCATGTGAAACAGGCACGCAAAGTTCCCTAAAATGGAGTAGAAACAGAATCCACCATTTTCTTCGTCCTTTTTTTGCCCAGATGAGCCTAAGCTCGTTACTAATCTCCATTTTCCTATTAATGGCAACAGTGTACTCTTAACCCCGTGTTACGTGCGAGCGTGTATGATAAACGTCCACTTCCAAACTTTTACTTTGCTTTCATTATTTGTAAACATCATGCGTCTTGAAAATTCCGATGGCAAGACGGATACGTACGCGAGTGAAGAAACGAGAATATAGCACGCAATTGGCGTAGGTCATGCTGTAAACATCGTTTTCAGTTGCTATCAAGGCCAATCCACCAAGTCTTCATGTGCCATTGTCGAATGCAAGTAGGACTTCAACGGCTTTAGCTTTGGAAAGCTTTTCTCCACCGATGCAAAGGTCAGTAGAATAGTCAACAAAATCCTATATGCAATGGTTGCATTCGAAAACAATCAGTTCTTCTAGAAATTCAAAATATCAACAGGTCCCAAATTTTCATCTGGAATGGAATTTTGGAGTAACTTTAACTCTACATATAGCTCATTACCACCAAACTAAGATTTTTTGTTTGCCCATTTTAAGTGCAGTGTCAAGGCAATAGCAAGAAGATCTCAAGTTTTTATCCTCCAAAGATGTAGTGCATGAGAAATAAACAATAAACCAAATATATTGTTATATGATTTATATTGTTCAAACCTCGTAGTAAATGAAGCAATAGCTTAATGAACAGCATGTAAAAAAAATACTTTGTCCTGAACCAATTGTCAAGGTTTTTTTTCTCGGTAGGCAAAAAATATCGGTGGTTACCGGTATTCCGGTATTTCGGAAATTTCGGAAATACCGGCTAAATACCGGCCGAGATTCGTCAAACCAACTCGTTATTTTGTACAAAATTTATAAAAAAATTAAAATTTAACCGAATTATTTAAATACCGGAAAATTTCGTTCGGTATTTCTTTTTCTCGGTGGTAACCGGTAAAACCGGTTTTTTGCGAAATCTCGGAAATTCCGGCCGAGAAAAAAAAACCCTGATTGCCACAACACTCAAAACGAGACTACCACAAAACGGCTGAAATATGTCGAGTGCTCCTTCAAGATGCTACAGAGTGAGCTCCTCCGGTAAACAGAACCCTTACCGATGAAAGTTATAGTGCTTGTGCATCCTCAAAATTAACGGGATGTTGATGCGGGTTCATGGTAATGTGGGCAGAACATGAGATGCCACCACCGTTCGACTCGGCTGCCTAGACAAGCCGACAATGAAGGTCCAACGTCGACCACAACAAGCTTGTCGCACCCCTAGCAAACAAGATCATTCGACCAATCTGATTAGATGAGAGGAAGGGGCAAAATGACAAGGCTTCAACGATCGGTCAATGCATGTATGCGGGTTCTTACAACTACTTAAATTTAGGCTTAACTATTATCCATAATATTATTAGCTATGCCATTAATACACAGGTACATGTACTATAATACTACTATTTCCAACTGTAAATTCTTGAGGGAGGCGAACGGTTGAGGGGGGTCTGACCCCTGCTCGCCCCTCCCTGGCTCCGCCTCTTTATTAGAAAAAACGCAACCAAAACTAAAAGGTGACTGCACTCTACACATGTGGAGTTGTGTCATGCAACATAAGCATGGCACCATGAGGTAGAACGGCTTGCGGGAAGGAGGTGAAAACAATGCGTATCGGAGACGAATGAAAGGGGAGTCTCAGCTCTCCGTGTACGTTGTTCATCCATCAAGAAGATCAGACAAGCAGAACGAATGGGTTTCGCATCTTGCGCCCTAAACCTGTGTAAAAATCTTGTGTTTCTGTGTTCTGCTTGACCCTGTTTGCAGCGTTCAGTGCCCACTTGCCGAACAAAAAGGGGGTGCAAACCCTCGGCTTATTTCGTCCCGCGGACGTGACAGAGATCCCGCTTGGTGTTGTTGCTTGCCCGCCGCCGCTAGTTAGCCCGTCGTCGTCAATCCTCTATATATTCCCTCGCGATACTGCTTGCTGAGGAAGTCGCAGCTTGGCACTGATTTGAGATGCAGCTTGCCGCCGCCGCTGGCCGACAGAGCCGCTGCTGAATCTGCTTGCCGTGGCAGATTGCGGCTGTTGCGATGCAACTTACCTGCCACCGCCAGCTAGCTGGCCAGCTGTCGCCCTCCTCTATATCTTCTCTTCCAATGCCTCATTTTTTCTTGCCGCCACCACCTTTGGCTTCTGTAGACGAGCCGCTAGAAGGGAGCGACGAGGGAGAGGATAGGATTATGAGTCAGATGAGTTCTTGTCCACGTATATGCAACTGGGAAAACTCCTGCACCCCAGCCTCCCCAGCCCTAACCGACGCCGCCACCGCCGGTAGCGCCGCCGGGGCAAAGACCCACAGGGCGTGGCGGCGCCGGGGGCCCTTCCTCGTCGACGCATGGTGGACGGCGTCCGGATCTCCCCTCCTCGACGCATGGCGGATGCGTGGATGGGATGGGCGGCGGCGGCCTGCGCTGCGCCCCCTTCTCCCGTCGGCTCTCCCCTGGTGGATCGGCCAGCGCGGTTTGGATGGGCGGCGGCGGCCAGCGCTGCGGTCTCCCTCCTCCCGTCGGCTCTCCGCAGCACTCCGGCAGGGGCTGGTGGTGGGCGGCGGCCATGCCCATGGCCTGCGCCAATTTCCCCCCGCCTCTCGCCGGTGAGTGGAGGCGATCTCGGGCTTCACCCGCGACACGAGGTCGCCCGGGGCAGCAGCCTTGGGTACGACGGTGGAGGTGGCCCTCTTCTTCGCCGGAGAGGATCGGCCTGCGGTTGGTGGTTGTGGATCTATCGATCTATCACCGCGTTCCGGCGGCGAGATGGAGATGCATGGAAGCCGGCGACGGAGTCACCGGTGGAGGGTCGGAGTGGCCAGCCCGGGATGGTCGCCGACATGGGGGTCCGACCTGAATAAAGGCGGTGGTCCTAGGGTCTCTCTTTGGTGAAGAGGAAGACCTACCGGAGGCCTGGACTCGTGATCTAGCCGGAGTGTTGAGTTCCGGAAGGCTCCGCCGGCGAATGTAACAGTGCTATTTGCCTTGAGTTTGCTGGATCGGTGGTATTCGGTCGTGCGCACCCATGCTTTTATTCCGACCGATTGGTTCTGGAGGAAGCGGCGCGAAGCTCTTTTTCTGTGTTGACATCAAGTGACTATGGATCTATGATGAAAGTCAGAAGAAGAGAAGTTCATGAAGGCGGGAGGGGAGGACTAGCTAAGGGAGGTTCAAATCTCCGTGCTGTTGAGGGGCTTGCTTGGTGTTTCGGGCTTCACATTAGCGGTATGAAAGTGAGGGCGACAACACAGGTGAAGTTCAGAGTCCTACCTTTCAGGGTGAAAACCCAAGGTCTGGCCTTAACTGGTTGTGCCTGGCAATGATCTTGTTGGAGGCATTGTTTTGAGAGTGGGGACTATCTTCAGGGTGAAAACCTAAGATCGTTGATCGGGTGACGATGGTGTTATAGCATTGTTCCCTTCTTGGAGGCGTCGTTTTTGGAGAGTCTGTATTTCAGGTGTTGTCTTGGCGGTAGATGTATTGCTGTTGTTAGGCCCGAGATACTGTAGCGGGACTTTTGTTTCTAAGTTTTCTTTTCCTTTTTTTGGTTGTGTGCATCCGTAGTGCCATTAGGGTGGTGCGTTGTTGCAGAGGCTGGGTGTAATTGGTATCCTTTCGATATTAATATATTCCCTTTATCGAAAAATAATAGCGAGATTTACGATGCGGTTAGCAAGTGGAACATGCACATTCCACCGATTTGGTGGAATGGATGCATTCCGGATATAGGAGGAATATTATTCCATTTGGTGGAACCACTCCATTCCATTAATTCCACCTTCCAACTGAACACAAGAACATATGGTAGGCACGGAACTGTTCCATTACGTTTCACTTGGTGACCCGAACCAAAGACACCCTTAGAATGTATTTTTTCCCGGAGCCGGTTAGTTTCTTACTGAGTTTTCAAGTTTGGGTCAATTTTCTCATTTTTCACTTGTTGGCACGTTCCGTATAAATGGCAGTCGTGGCTGTAGTGAGGAAAGCTAGGGCCGGAGGCTGTGGTTCACACGGTACGACGTAACAGCTAATAACGACGAAGGCGTAGGTGTAGCGCGACATAACAGCGATGTACGGTAGCGAGTAGCTTGCTATGGACGGGATACACCAGGGTGCCGCAACTGCCAAGCGCTCTGACGGCAGCAAACTCGTGGACCAGCGGCCTCTGGGGCTAGTGCTGCCAAGTGATCGTGTATGTTCTTACCGTGGTTGGTGTTGGAATCGGTGTGTGACATGCAAGCATTCAGTGCGCAGGAGGAAGGGGACGACAGCACATACAACCTCGGACTCGGCCAAGTGGCGAGTGTGACTGACAGGTAACATTTGTTTGTTGCGCGGCCCACACGGCGCGTGGACAACGGGCCAGTAACCCGACCCCGGCCTTATATACGCGTCCCGCCGCACACACAGCCGCTCACACTCCTCTTGCACCAGCAGGCAGCAGCCCCGTCCATCTCCATCTCCATCCCCATGTCGAGCCTCAACAGCAACTCGTGGACCACCGGCCTCTGCGGCTGCTTCGACGACGCCGGCAGCTGTAAGACCTTTCCGGCCAGCCTCTCCGCTTCCACTAGAGCACGCGGCTGTGAACTTACCGGCATGTGTGTTAATCTTGTGCTTGCAGGCTGCCTGACCTTCTTCTGCCCGTGCGTGGCCTTCGGGAGGATCGCCGAGATCGCCGACCAGGGAGCCACATGTGAGTCACCGGTTAATCACCTCGCTTGCCCCTGTTTGTTTGTTTTCATGTGGATCTCTCTGTTAATTCATGAATCCTCTCCATGCATGGTGCCCAGCGTGCTGTGTGAGCGGGACGCTGTACCTGGCGCTGGCCACGCTGATCGGGTTGACCCCCCTCTACTCCTGCTGCTACCGCTCCAGGCTGCGCGCCCAATACGGCCTCGAGGAGAAGCCCTGCCCCGACTGCTGCGTCCACTGGTTCTGCGAGCCCTGCGCCCTCTGCCAGGAGTACCGCGAGCTCCAGCACCGCGGCTTCGACATGTCCATCGGTACTCCCTCCTTCCTCCGCTCGACTGTTTTCGCCGGCGGCGGCGTGCTGACCAGCTACGTACCGTATCTGTTCTTGGTCTGCAGGGTGGCACGCCAACATGGTGAGGATGGGGAAGGGCGCTCCCACCGTCGCGCCTCACATCAACCCGGGGATGACTCGTTAGCGCGTGCGCCGCCCATCGATCCATCTATGCATCGTCACCTTCCAGCTCCAGAACGATAATATGCCAAGCTACCAGTTTGTCTCTGTGCTCGGTGTGTGCGTCACAGTGTGTGTGCCTTTCTGTTGCTAGTCGTTTTCGAGTAATTCGTCCATACCCAGCCGCGTGTGATGTATCGTACTAGGCATCTGAATCTCAATAACATCAACTGGTACCCGATTTATATAGTAAGTAGAAACAGACTCCACAATTTTTTTTCGTCCCTTCTATTTTTCTCCGGATGAGCCTAAGCTCTATATACCAATCACCATTTTCCTATCAATGGCAACAGTACTGTACTCTTAAGCCGTGTTACGTGCAAGTGTGTATCATATGCGTCCACTTCCAAACTTCTACTTTGCTTTCATTATTTGCAAACGTGATGCGCTTGAAAATTCCGATGGTAAGACGGATACACGAGCGAAGGAACGAGAATAGCACGAAATTGTCGTTGGTCATGCTCTTGATATATATGCTTCACCACTAACATGTGAAAAAGGCACGCAAAGTTCCCTAAAGTGGAGTAGAAACAGAGTCCACCATTTTTTTCGCCCCTTCTATTTTTCAAGGTGAGCCCAAGCTCTTTACTAATCTCCATTTTCCTATTAATGGCAACAGTGTACTCTTAAACCGTGTTACGTGCGATCGTGTATCGGTGTATGATAAACATCCACTTCCAAACTTCTACTTTGCTTTCATTATTTGTAAACATGATGCACTTGAAAATTTCTATGGTAAGACGGATACGCGAGCGAAGAAACGAGAATAGCACGCAATTAGCGTCGGTCATGCTCTTGATATATATGCTTCGCCACTAACATGTGAAACAGGCACGCAAAGTTCCCTAAAATGGAGTAGGAATTGAGCCCACCATTTTTTTCGTCCCTTCTTTTTTACCCCGATGAGCCTAAGCTCTTTACTAATCTCCATTTTCCTATTAATGGCAACAGTGTACTCTTAAGCCGTGTTACGTGCGAGCGTGTATGATAAACGTCCACTTCCAAACTTCTATTTTGCTCAGGGCAAGTACCCGAGAAAATGGAATTCCAGTGTGAAACAACAAAAGTTAGACCCTCAATATAGCCATTGACGCTTAAGAAAACGTGGTTTTATAGGAGTACTATGTGCTCGGTACTCACCAATATACCAGCTTCTCACTAATTTGTCTCTACTCACTAATTTGTCTCTGTGCTCGGTGTGTGCGTCAGAGTGTGCCAATCTGTTGCAACTTGTTTTCGGTTCCTCCATATACCCAACTGCATGTGTGTGATGTTTCTTTGTACGCCATCTGAATTAATAACATCTACCCGATCTAGTCACCATATCCTCTTCCTAACCTATTTGTATTCTAAAAGCAAAATACAGAAGTCTAAAATAGCTGCACCATGTTGGTCCGCATCATCTAAAAATCGTGAAAGTTAGGTCTCAAATTTATGGTTCAGATTTAGCAAAACAATTATCAGTCACCTAACCGGTTTGACACAATTTATACTATTGCGTATGTCACGTCTTGAACTTTGGAAATAATTGAGTCTATTAAAACAAAGTGTGTGCTTCTTTTTTTGGTAACTGTATATGCTAGATTTAAAGCGTCCCAGTGGAGGTCTCTATCTTCCTAGCTGTCACGGAGAAGAATTTACAAATCGCAAAAAACTAAAACGTTGTGTAAAAAATAGCTTTGCTTCCGCTGCCTAAAATGTGTGGTGGCCCACCTATGCCATTATTAAAAATTTCCATGCATCTAATTGATTCAACCTATGTTCCTTGTAAAATGTTTAGAAAGACTCAATATTCACCTGAGTTTAAAAAAAGCGCTCCATAAAGGCGGAATATTCATTCAGTGGGAGGCGACGTTCCCGTCGACAGCGAGGCGCCTGTGGTGACTTCGTCAATTTCAAGATCCAATCCGCCGGCTCAGTCTTCCGTAGGTGCTCATAGGGGTAGGGTGTGCGTGTGTGCGTTCATAGGGGTGAGTGTATACGCGTGTATGTGAGCGTCTGCGTTTGTACTGTGTTTCTCAAAAAAAAAAAAAAAAAAAAGCGCTCCATATCCACCTCGCCTTCATATGTGTCTCCAATTACCCTAGCCGTTAGTGAGGTCAGTGAGTCAGTCTCTCTCCTCTCCCGCAAAATTACAAGATCCTCATGGTTAGCTTCGAATTTGTGTCTACGGGTGCGATCTGCACCACGAAAATTACAGATTTAGATTGCGCACGATATGGCAGCATCCTCACGACTTTGCTTTCGCGTCCGCGACACGTCTTCTCAAAGAAATTCTAGGTCAAAAAATAGCATATGGAAAAGGCACAGGGATCGATATAGCAAGATCCATTTCTGCTAAGGTGATCAATTAATTCATGCATTGAAATCGCAGAGGTCGACGACAACTGTTTCACCCAAGGCACGTTGTTGAGTCGTCGCTGGAGCACTTAAATGTGTATTAGCGGCAACTTCATGTAATAGTGGCTTCTTGCTCTGGCCTTGATGACAAGATAATGAAGTAAAGAAAAGCACAAAAAACCTACGACCATAGCACTGATGGAGGAACATGCATGGCCAGATCGTGGAAGGAAGATACGAGGGAGAGTACGCAGCAGTCCAGCGTTGGCGGTCTACATCCTCGAAATAGGATTTCGCTCTACTTTATAAATAAATCCACATAGGGGCCAAACCGATATAAGGTAGTGAGGAGACCTCTTACACGGCATGTCTCCTCAGCATCACTCTCTAGTCAGAAGTGTACTCAACATCAACAAGAGCTTTGTCTTCTCTTCTCTTGTTCTTTTTGCATCTTTCGTTGATGGGGTTTGGCTTCAACCTTGGCTTGGCACCCCTTTCGTACTTTGGCTTGTCTTCTCTCTTCTCATAAGGATACTTGTCGGCGAAGTGGGTTTGTTCATCACAATTGTAACAAGTCCTCTTCTTCTCACTCGAGTAGCTCAAACATTTCTTTCCAAAGCTCTGGTTCCACTTCTTGGCGAAGAAGGCAAGATCTGCATGGATATCACTAGTCGAGGTCAACTCATCATCTTCTTCAAACTCTTCATGTTATTGCAAGTCTTGAACGAACAACATTGGTCTTCAAAGCAACGCTATGGGTAGCATCCATACCACTGTTCAACTCTTTGACTCGCTTTCCTTCCTCGGCCATATTCTTCGTGGCCACAAAGTATGAGACAAGATCCTCCGGAGTGAACTTGAATTGAGCATCAAGGAGAGTCAAGTTGAGAGCCAATTGTGTGTTGCTGCATGCGATTATTGAGACAATCTTGGACTTGATAGTATCATCATTGACATCAAAACCATCTTGATACTTGTCGCAACCGAGTTCTTCAATCCTCACGCGAAAATCATCCAGCCTTGGATAGGCACGGGCAAGACTTTTGCCATCCTTGATCATGAACAAGTTCATCTCGTACATGGCCACCTTGTACTTGGAATTTTGGATGAGGGACATTCCCTCTTGAAGAACAACGACTCGGTCACAAAGCTCCTTGGCGGACTCAAGGTCACTAACTTGACTGTGAAGAGCTTGGTGAAGTGCACTTCGGATCTTGTCACGGGCGGTGGCATTGCATTGACAATCATAGAACTCACATGGAGTCATGTTATCTGGACCGTTGGGCTTGAATCCACGTACCACCACATCCCAAAGCTCCTCGATACAACTATGAAGATGAGACTCCATAGAAGTTTTCCAAAAGTAAAAGTGAGTTCCATCACAATGGGGAGCGGTTCCTAAATGGTTAATATGAGGCATGAAGGGATTAGTTCTTAAATATGTAAAAATAAGTTGAGTGTAAGGCTTCGAAGGTTTTGGGCACCACTAGCTGAAGCGGGATCCACAAACCCTTCACTTGGTGCCACTGGTGTTAATTGGAGAATAAACAGGGCCCTATCTCAAGGGCCTTAAAACATTTCTCAATTTTTTATACTAATCAGGTCATCGAGCTTCTTCACATTTTCACGGTCTAGCGTCTCTTTGAACTATTTGACCGTATATTGCTTAGTATCATCCTCATCATTGGAGAAAACCATCTCACTTTTTAGGCAGCAAAGCCCTTAAAAGAGCACTTGATCTGATACCAATTGAAAGGATAGATGGTAATCTATAGGAGGTGAATAGGTTCTACAATTTTTCTTTAAATTCTCTTGCAATTTTAGGCTTTGTGGGATATTAAGTGTGCCTAATGCAAATTAGGCGAGGCAACCTATATGATGAAAAAGCTACTTCAAGCACGAAGGCTATCACAAATGTAAACAACAGAAGTAAATATATTGGTTAGCAATAACCGAAGCACGCAAAGATGAAGATGTATTCATGTGTTCCTTTACTTGGGAGGAATATACGTCGCATTGGAGAGGTGAGGGGTCCCATGAAGGATTTGCCAACGCCACGAAGGCTCACCTTCTTCTCCGGAGCCTATCCCACGAAGGAATAGATCACTCACTTGTGGTATACTCTAAGGTAGTTTCCAAACCCTCACAAACTTTTTCTTGGAGCATCCACAATCTGGATGCTTCCGAGTGACCCTATCCGCCTACGGATTCCTACAAACCCAAGAGTAATAAGCTTGATCGATGAACTCAATGGGGAACGAGATTTTGCTTTGGATGGGTAGAAGGAGAAATCCAAGCTTTTTGGTGGTTCAACAATGGTGTGTGTGTGTGAGAGAGAGAGCACAAGGATAAGATATGAATGGTTGACCTAACCTTCTCAAGCTGGAAGAAGGGGTATTTATATCTAGGGGAGAAACTTGCCATTTTAGAAAAGCGACAGCAAATTATTTTGTCAGAAAGTCGGTGGCGCAAATCCACATGCCAAACCATTCGGCGGCCAGACCGGCAGGCCAGCTCAAGCACAGATCCAACCGGCAACCGCCAGACTGTAGACGAAATGGCATGCAATATAGCTTTCTGGCGCTCACCGGCTTCGCGCCCGGGCGCCGATCCATCTGGCATAGGACCAGCCCTGCCGGTTTTCCTGCCGATCCATCCGGCACCGGACCGTCCTTGCCGGTTTGCTTGCCGATTCTACTCAATACTCTCAAAACGACTATTTTCTCTTCCGAGATTTCTCTCCTCTGTTGTGTGTGATGGTATATGGGTGGTAGGATGTGTTGAGGCTGTAGGCAACATCCCCATTAAGCTCATCGAAACCACCCTCTTAATAGTGCGGTGTTTCCTATGACAAACATAAACGAAGAGAAAACAAACAAAAACACCGGCACTTCTCTTGAACAGCGATTGGGCTGTCTCTAACATCACTTGTGAACTAAAACCTGTGATATCACTTAGAGATAGCATTAGTTCACACACTAGCTAGGATGTCATCATTAGCCAAAATAATGGATAACGGTAAAATACCCTTTCCACGGGAGCGGTACTAGGGCCCAGACTACCACATCCAGTTAGTACCTAGGTTGTTCCCAATGGTACTACCTCTTAAGTTGTACTACCTGTTGGAGATATGCCCAAGAGGCAATAATAAAATGGTTATTATATATCTTTATGTTTATGATAATTTTTTATATAACATGCTATAATTGTATTAACCGAAACATTGGTACATGTGTGTTATGTAAACAACAAGAAGTCCCTAGTAAGCCTCTTGTATAACTAGCTTGTTGATTAATAGATGACCATCGTTTCATGATCATGAACATTGGATGTTATTAATAACAAGGTTATGTCATTATGTGAATGATGTAATGTGATACGTCTCTAACGTATCTATAATTTCTTATGTTCCATGCTACTTTTATGACAATACTCACATGTTTTATACATACTTTACATCATTATTATGCATTTTCAGGCACTAACCTATTAACAAGATGCCGAAGCGCCAGTTGTTGTTTTCTGCTGTTTTTGGTTTCAGAAATCCTACAAAGGAAATATTCTCGGAATTGGACGAAATCAACGCCCTAGGGTCTTATATTTCGCGGAAGCTTCCAGAGAGCCAGAGAGGGACCAGAGGGGAGCCCTGGGGACCCCACCCCACAAGGCGGCGCGGCCTGGCCCTTGGGCGCGCCGGCCTATGGGGGGCCACCCCCTGGCTCCTCCAACGCTGCCCTCCCGCCTACTTATACCCTCCGTCGCGAAAGCCCTATTATCGAGAGCCACGATACGGAAAAAGTTCCATAGACGCCGCCGCCGCCAATCCTATCTCGGGGGATTCAGGAGATCGCCTCCGGCACCCTGCCGGAGAGGGGAATCATCACCGGAGGGCTCTACATCACCATGCCCGCCTCCGGATTGATGCGTGAGTAGTTCATCCTTGGACTATGGGTCCATAGCAGTAGCTAGATGGTTGTCTTCTCCTCTTGTGCTATCATGTTTAGATATTGTGAGCTGCCTAACATGATCAAGATCATCTATTTGTAATGCTACATGTTGTGTTTGGTGGGATCCGATGAATATAGAATACTATGTCAAGTTGATTATTAATCTATCATATATGTGTTGTTTATGTTCTTGCATGCTCTCTGTTGCTAGTAGAGGCTCTGGCCAAGTTGATACTTGTAACTCCAAGAGGGAGTATTTATGCTCGATAGTGGGTTCATGCCTCCATTTAATCTGGGACGGTGACGAGAAAGTTCTAAGGTTGTGGATGTGTTGTTGCTACTAGGGATAAAACATCAATGCTTTGTCTAAGGATATTTGTGTTGATTACATTACGCACCATACTTAATGCAATTGTCTATTGTTTGCAACTTAATACTGGAAGGGGTGCGGATGCTAACCTGAAGGTGGACTATTTAGGCATAGATGCATGCTGGATGGCGGTCTATGTTCTTTGTCGTAATGCCCTGATTAAATCTCATAATGATCATCATGATATGTATTGAATTTTTTATTTGTCAATTGCCCACCTGTAATTTGTTCACCCAGCATGCTATTTATCTTATTGGAGAGACACCACTAGTGAACTGTGGATCCCGGTCTATTCTTTTACATCTGAAATACAATTTACTGCAATCTCTGTTCTTTGTTGTTCTTTGCAAACAAACATCATTCTCCACACCATATGTTTAATCCTTTGTTTTCAGCAAGCCGGTGAGATTGATAACCTCACTGTTACGTTGGGGCAAAGTATTTTGATTGTGTTGTGCAGGTTCCACGTTGGCGCCGGAATCACTAGTGTTGCACCGCACTACACTCCTCCCCCAACAACCTTCACGTGGCCTTCATCTCCTACTGGTTCGATAACCTTGGTTTCTTACTGAGGGAAAACTTGCTGCTGTACGCATCACACCTTCCTCTTGGGGTTCCCAACGGACGTGTGCTTCACGCGTTATCAAGCTCTTTTTCTGGCGCCGTTGCCGGGGAGATCAAGACACGTTGCAAGGGGAGTCTTCCACATCCAATCTCTTTACTTTGTTTATTGTCTTGCTTTACTTTACTTTATTTTCTTTCTTATTTGCTTTATATTAAAAACACACAAAAATTAGTTGCTTTACTTTCTGTCTTGTTTACTTGCTCTATATCAAAAACACAAAAAAATTAGTTACTTGTTTTTACTTTATTCTGTTTGCTTAGTTTACTCTTATTACCGCTAAAATGAATACTCCTGAAAATACTAAGTTGTGTGATTTCACTAGCACAAATAATAATGATTTTATAAGTACTCCTATTGCTCCACCTGCTACTACAGCAGAATTCTATGAAATTAAACACTGCTTTCTTGAATCTTGTTATGAGAGAGCAATTTTCACGGTGTTAGTACTGATGATGCTGCTGCCCATCTTAATAATTTTGTTGAACTTTGTGAAATGCAAAAGTATAAGGATATAGATGGTGATATTATAAAACTGAAATTGTTTCCTTTCTCATTAAGAGGAAAAGCTAAAGATTGGTTGCTTTCTTTGCCTAAAAATAGTATTGATTCATGGACTAAATGTAAAGATGCTTTTATTGGTAAATATTATCCTCCTGCTAAGATTATATCTTTGAGAAGTAGCATTATGAACTTTAAGCAATTTGATAATGAACATGTTGCTCAAGCATGGGAGAGAATGAAATCTTTGGTAAAGAATTGCCCTACCCATGGACTAACTACTTGGATGATCATCCAAACCTTTTATGCAGGATTGAATTTTTCCTCGAGGAACCTATTGGATTCAGCTGCTGGAGGTACTTTTATGTCCATCACCTTAGGCTCCGCAAAAAAGCTTCTTGATGATATGATGATCAATTACTCTGAATAGCATACTGAAAGAACTCCTCAACGTAAGAAGGTAAATTATGTTGAAAAAACCTCTTCTTTGGGTGATAAGATTGATGCTATTATGTCTATGCTTGCAAATGGTAGATCTCATATTGATCCTAATAATGTTCCTTTAGCCTCATTGGTTGCTCAAGAAGAGCATGTTGATGTGAATTTCATTAAGAATAATAATTTCAACAACAATGCTTATAGGAATAATTATGGTAACAACAACTATAGGCCATATCCTTCTAATAATGGTAGTGGTTATAGTAATTCTTATGGTAATTCTTACAACAACAATAAGAGTGTACCCCTCTGGTCTTGAAGGCATGCTTAAAGAATTTATTAGTACACAAACTGCTTTTAATAAAACTATTGAGGAAAAGCTTGGTAAAATTGATGTTCTTGCTTTTAAGGTTGATAGTCTTGCTCTTGATGTTGATCTTTTAAAACTGAAAGTTATGCCTGAGGAAGTTAAAGATGCTAAGTTTGCTAAAACAAACGCCATCCAAGTTCGCATTAATGATAATATAAGAATGTTGGCTGAATTGCATGCTAGGTGGGATAGAGAAGAAAATGAAAAACTTGCTAAAGAGAATAATGTAGCTAAAGTTTGGACTATTACCACCACTAGTAATGTTGATTCTTCACATGTTGCTAAACCTCCTACTATCAATGGTAAAATAATTGGTGTTGCTAATGTTTCTACTCCTAGTACAAAGCGTGCAAAATTGCCTGAAACTGCTGAAACTGTTTGTGATAATAGTGCTGAAATTTTTCAGAATGCTGTAGATCATAATGGTTTAGATTTTGATGATTTTCATATTACTGAAGTTATAAAGTTCTTACAAAAACTTGCTAGAAGTCCTAATGCTAGTGCTATAAATTTAGCCTTTACAAAACATATTACAAATGCTCTCATTAAAGCTAGAGAAGAGAAATTAAAACTTGAAGCTTCTATTCCCAGGAAGTTGGAAGATGGTTGGGAGCCCATCATTAAGATGAAATTCAATGATTTTGATTGTAATGCTTTATGTGATCTTGGTGCAAGTATTTCTGTTATGCCTAAGAAAGTTTATGATATGCTTGACTTGCCACCATTGAAAAATTGTTATTTGGATGTTAATTTTGCTGATAATTCTATAAAGAAACCTTTGGGGAGGATTGATAATGTTCGCATTACGGTTAACAATAACCTTGTCCCCGTTGATTTTGTTGTCTTGGATATCGAATGCAATGCATCTTGTCCTATTGTTTTGGGAAGACCTTTTCTTCGAACTGTTGGAGCCATTATTGATATGAAAGAAGGAAATATGAAGTATCAATTCCCTCTCAAGAAAGGTATGGAACACTTCCCTAAAAAGAGAATGAAGTTTCCTTTTGATTCTATTATTAGAACAAATTATGATGTTGATGCTTCTTCTCTTGATGTTACTTGATTTGCACTTTTTGCGCCTAGCTGAAAGGCGTTAAAGAAAAGCACTTCTTGGGAGATAACCCATGGTTTTATTTTTATTACTGTATTGTTGAGTCTTGGAAGTTGTTACTACTGTAGCAACCTCTCCTTATCATGTTTTTTTGCCAAGTAAAGTCTCTATAGTAAAGTTGATGCTAGATTTGGATTACTGCACAGAAACAGAATTGCTGTCTGTCACGAATTTGCGTAGATCTCTCTGTAAAAAAATCAAAAAAAATCTGCCAATTTACGTGCGTGATCCTCAGATATGTACGCAACTTTCATTAGTTTTGAGTTTTTCCGTCTGAGCAAGTTAAGTGCCTCAGAAAAATTCGTCTTTACGGACTGTTCTGTTTTGACAGATTCTGCCTTTTATTTTGCATTGCCTCTTTTGCTATGTTGAATGGATTTCTTTGTTCTATTAACTTTCAGTAGCTTTGTGCAATGTCCAGAAGTGTTAAGAATGATTATGTCACCTCTGAATATATGAATTTTTGATTATGCACTAACCCTCTAATGAGTTTGCTTTAAGTTTGGTGTGGAGGAAGTTTTCAAGGGTCAAGAGAAGAGGATGATACAATATGATCAAGAAGAGTGAAAAGTCTAAGCTTGAGGATGCCCCGGTGGTTCATCCCTCCATATTTTAAGAAGACTCAAGCATCTAAGCTTGGGGATGCCCAAGGCATCCCCTTCTTCATCGACAACTTATCAGGTCACTTCTAGTGAAACTATATTTTTATTCCATCACATCTTATGTTCTTTACTTGGAGCGTCTGTTTGCTTTTGTTTTTTTTTTATGTTTGAATAAAGTTGGATCCCACCATCCTTGTATTGGAGATATTACGCTCCGCTTTTTCATATGGAACACTTGTGTTCTTAGTTATGCTTTAATGTTCATGGCGAAGGCTGAAAATTGCTTCGTTAATTGGTATTTGGTTGGAATCAGAAAATGCTTCATATGGTTTTGAATAACTTGATATTTGGCAATTGTTTTGAGCTCTCATAGATCATGTTTAAGCTCTTGCATCATGTAGTTTAATCTATTAGTGGAGAACTACCGTAGAGCTTGTTGAAATTTGGTTTGCATGATTGGTCTCTCTAAGGTCTAGATATTTTCTGGTAAAAGTGTTTGAACAACAAGGAAGACATTGTAGAGTCTTATAATGCTTGCAATATATTCTTGTGTAAGTTTTGTTGTACCTGTTCATACTTGTGTTTGCTTCAAACAACCTTGCTAGCCCAAAGCCTTGTACTGAGAGGAAATGCTTCTCGTGCATCCAAACACCTTGAGCCAAAACCCATGCCATTTGTGTCCACCACATCTACCTACTATGTGGTATTTTTACGCCATTCCAAAGTAAATTACTTGAGTGCTACCTTTAAAATTTCATTCCTTTGTCTTTGCAATATATAGCTCATGGGAAAATAGCTTAAAAACTATTGTGGTGATGAATATGTAGCTATGTGTTTTAGTTCTTATAAGTTGCTTGTTGAGCGGTAACCATGTTTCTGGGGACGCCATCAACTTTTTACACCTTTGTTGAATATCATGTGAGTTGCTATGCATGTTCGTCGTGTCTAAAGTAAGGGTGATTTATCATGATCAAATGGTTTGAGTATGCATATGTTAGAGAAGAACATTGGGCCGCTAACCAAAGCCATGTATCATGGTGGAAGTTTTCAGTTTGGACATTCATCCTCAATCTCTTATGAGAATATTATCTGTTGTTGAATGCTTATGCATTAAAGAGGAGTCCATTATATGTTTTCTATGTTGTCCCGGTATGGATGTCCTAAGTTGAGATCTATTAAAAACGAGAAATCAAATGCGATTTATCTCCTTGGACCTTTGTACAGGGCGGCATAGAGGTACCCCTTTGTGACACTTGGTTGAAACATATGTTATGCAATGATAATCCATGTAAATCCAAGCTAATTAGGACAAAGTGCGGGCACTATTGGTATTCGATGCATGAGGCTTGCAACTTGTAGGAAGTATTATGCATAACACATATGAATTATTACTACCGTTGACAAAATTGTTTCTATGTTTTCAAAATAAAAGCTCTAGCACAAAAATAGTAATCCATGCTTCCCTCTGCGAAGGGCCATTCTTTTACTTTATGTTGAGTCGGTTTACCTACTTCTTTCTATCTTAGAAGCAAACACTTGTGTCAACTGTGTGCATTGATTCTTACATGTTTACTTATTGCACTTGTTATATTACTCTATGTTGACAAATATCCATGAGATATACATGTTACAAGTTCAAAGCAATTGCTGAAACTTAATCATCCTTTGTGTTGCTTCAATGCCTTCTACTTTGAATCTATTGCTTTATGAGTTAGCTCTTATGCAAGTCTTGTTGATACTTGTCTTGAAAGTACTATTCATGAAAAGTTTTGCTATATGATTCAGTTGTTTAGTCATTATCTCTTTGTTAGCAATCTATTGCTTTGAATCACACCATTCACTTCATATGCTTTACAATAATGTTGGTCAAGATTATGTTGGTAGCATGTCACTTCAGAAATTATTGTTGTTATCATTTACCAACTCGAGGGCGAGTAGGAACTAAGCTTGGGGATGCTTGATACGTCTCTAACGTATCTATAATTTCTTATGTTCCATGCTACTTTTATGACAATACTCACATGTTTTATACATACTTTACATCATTATTATGCATTTTCCGGCACTAACCTATTAACAAGATGCCGAAGCGCCGATTGCTTGTTTTACTGCTGTTTTCGGTTTCAGAAATCCTACAAAGGAAATATTCTCGGAATTGGACGAAATCAACGCCCAGGGTCTTATATTTCGCGGAAGCTTCCAGAGAGCCAGAGAGGGACCAGAGGGGAGCCCTGGGGTCCCCACCCCACAAGGCGGCACGGCCTGGCCCTTGGGCGCGCCGGCCTATGGGGGGGCCACCCCCTGGCTCCTCCAACGCTGCCCTTCCGCCTACTTATACCCTCCGTCGCGAAAACCCTATTACCGAGAGCCACGATACGGAATAAGTTCCAGAGACGCCGCCGCCGCCAATCCCATCTCGGGAGATTCGGGAGATCGCCTCCGGCACCCTGTCGGAGAGGGGAATCATCACCGGAGGGCTCTACATCACCATGCCCGCCTCCGGATTGATGCGTGAGTAGTTCATCCTTGGACTATGGGTCCATAGCAGTAGCTAGATGGTTGTCTTCTCCTCTTGTGTTATCATGTTTAGATCTTGTGAGCTGCCTAACATGATCAAGATCATCTATTTGTAATGCTACATGTTGTGTTTGGTGGGATTCGATGAATATAGAATACTATGTCAAGTTGATTATCAATCTATCATATATGTGTTGTTTATGTTCTTGCATGCTCTCCGTTGCTAGTAGAGGCTCTGGCCAAGTTGATACTTGTAACTCCAAGAGGGAGTATTTATGCTCGATAGTGGGTTCATGCCTCCATTTAATGCGGACGATGACGAGAAAGTTCTAAGGTTGTGGACGTGCTTGTTGCTACTAGGGATAAACCATCAATGCTTTGTCTAAGGATATTTGTGTTGATTACATTACGCACCATACTTAATGCAATTGTCTGTTGTTTGCAACTTAATGCTGGAAGGGGTGCGGATGCTAACCTGAAGGTGGACTATTTAGGCATAGATGCATGCTTGGATGGCGGTCTATGTTCTTTGTCGTAATGCCCTGATTAAATCTCATAGTGATCATCATGATATGTATTGAATCTTTATTTGTCAATTGCCCACCTGTAATTTGTTCACCCGAGCATGCTATTTATCTTATTGGAGAGACACCACTAGTGAGCTGTGGACCCCGGTCCATTATTGTACATCTGAAATACAATCTACGCAATCTCCGTTCTTTGTTGTTCTTTGCAAACAAACATCATTCTCCACACCATACGTTTAATCCTTTGTTTTCAGCAAGCCGGTGAGATTGACAACCTCACTGTTACGTTGGGGCAATGTATTTTGATTGTTTTGTGCAGGTTCCACGTTGGCGCCGGAATCACAGGTGTTGCGCCGCACTACACTCCTTCACCAACAACCTTCACGTGGCCTTCATCTCCTACTGGTTCGATAACCTTGGTTTCTTACTGAGGGAAAACTTGTTCTTTGTACGCATCACACCTTCCTCTTGGGGTTCCCAACGGACGTGTGCTTCACGCGTTATCATAATGGACACACCCAAATAAGCGTAGCATAAGATCACGTCATTAAGTTCATTTGCTATAAGCTTTCGATACATAGTTACCAAGTCCTTTCGACCATGAGATCATGTAAATCACTTATGCCGGAAGGGTACTTTGATTACATCAAACGCCACTTGCGTAAATGGGTGGTTATAAAGGTGGGACTAGGTATCCGGAAAGTATGAGTTGAGGCATATGGATCAACGGTGGGATTTGTCCATCCCGATGACGGATAGATATACTCTGGGCCCTCTCGGTGGAATGTCGTCTAATTAGCTTGCAAGCATATGAATGGTTCATAAGAGATCACATACCACGGTACGAGTAAAGAGTACTTGTCAGAGACGAGGTTGAACAAGGTATCGTGATACCGATGATCAAACCTCGGACAAGTAAAATATCGCGTGACAAAGGGAATCGGTATCGTATGTAAATGGTTCAATCGATCACTAAGTCATCGTTGAATATGTGGGAGCCATTATGGATCTCCAAGTCCCGCTATTGGTTATTGGTAGGAGAGAAGTCTCAACCATGTTTGCATAGTTCACGAACCGTAGGGTGACACGCTTAAGGTTTGATGTCGTTTGAGTAGATATGGAATATGGAATGGAGTTCGAAGTTTTGTTCGGAGTCTCGGATTGGATCCGGGACATCACGAGGAGTTCCGGAATGGTCCGGAGAATGAGATTCATATATAGGAAGTCATATTCCAAGTTTGGAAATGATCCGGTGCATTTATGGAAGGTTCTAGAAAAGTCTGGAAGAAACGCACTATGGAAGGGACTCCACATGCTAGGCCGGCCAAACCCTAAGGGGTGGAGTCCCAGGTGGACTCCACCAAGAGTGGCCGGCCACCCCACATCATGGAAAGGTGGGAGTCCCACCTTGAGTAGGACTCCCCCCTTTAGTAGGTTTCCCACCAAAGCTAGGTTTGGTGTTGGGGTCTTATTCGAAGACTTGGGAGACAAGGTTTGGGGCTTCCACCTATATAATGAGGGGCAAGGGGAGGGGGCCGGCCACCCCAATAGCCATAAGCTGGCCGCACCCCTCTCTCTCCCCAAACCCTAGCCTCTCCTCCTCCAACACCTCTCCCGCATACGCTTAGGCGAAGCCTTGCCGGAGTTCTCCACCACCACCGCCACCACACCGTCGTGCTGCCGAGATTCCGAGGAGGATCTACTACTTCCGCTGCCCGCTGGAACGGGGAGGAGGACGTCGTCTTCATCAACACCGTACGTGTGACCGAGTACGGAGGTGCTGCCCGATTCTGGCACCGTCAAGTTCTTCTACGCGCTTTTGCAAGCGGTCAAGATCTTCTACGCGCTTTTGCAAGCGGCAAGTGATCGACTACATCCACCACGAGATCTAATCTCGTTAGGCTTTGGAAATCTTCGAGGGTTAGTCTCATGATCTTCTCGTTGCTACCATCTACTAGATTAGATCTTGGCTTGTGTTTTCGTTCTTGCGGTAGGAAAATTTTTGTTTTCTATGCTATGAATCCCATCAGTGGTATCAGAGCCGGTTCTATGCATAGATTGGTTGCACGAGTAGAACACAATTGTTTTGTGGGCGTTGATGTTTTTGTTGTCTTTAGTTCGTGTACTTTGCATCTTGCGGCATAGTGGGATGAAGCGGCCCGGGCTAACTTTACATGACCGCGTTCATGAGACTTGCTCCACGTTCGACATGCAACTTGTATTGCATAAGTGGCTTTGCGGGTGTACGTACTGTCCCACTATAGTGAAGATCCAATTTACTCTTTCTATTGACAACACTAGTATCACCGTTGTGGTTCATGTTCGTAGGTAGATTGGATCCTACTCGAAAACCCTAAACCACGTAAAATATGCAAACCAAATTAGAGGCGTCTAACTTGTTTTTGCAGGGTTTGGTGATGTGATATGGCCATGATGTGATGATGAATATGTATGAGATGATCATTATTGTATTGTGGCAACCGGCATGAGCCTTATGGTTGTCTTTATATTTCATGTTGTAGTATTGTTTCAAAGTAGTTGTAATAGTTGCTACACATGGTGAATAACCATGAAGACGGCGCCATGGACCTTGACGCTACGCCGACGATGATGGAGATCATGCCCGTTGATGATGGAGATCATGTCCGTGCTTTGGAGATGAAGATCAAAGGAGCAAAGACTCAAGGGCCATATCATATCACATATGAATTGCATGTGATGTTAATCCTTTATGCATCTTATTTTGCTTAGATCGCGACGGTAGCATTATAAGATGATCCCTCACATTAATATCAAGATAATAAAGTGTTCTCCCCTCGTATGCACCGTTGCTACAGTTCGTCGTTTCGAAGCATCTCGTGATGATCGGATGTGATAGACTCTATGTTCACATACAACGGGTGTAAGCCATGTTTGCACACGCGAAATACTTGGGTTTGCTTGACGAGCCTAGCATGTACAGACATGGCCTTGGGACAACGGAAACCGAAAGGTTGAACACGAGTCATATGGATAATATGATCAACATGTTGATGTTCACCATTGAAGCTACATCATCTCACGTGATGATCGGTTTTGGTGTAGTGGATGTGGATCGTGTGCCACTTAACAACTATGAGGGATGTTGTATTAAGTGGGAGTTCATTAGTAATTAGATTAAAACTTGAACTAATTATCATGAACATGGTCTGAATAGTATTTTAAATTAAATTTGTAGAATTGGCATCCGTTTTCTACCATGCGTTAGTCTTGTAATTGAGATTGAAATACTGTTAAGTCTGACTAATAACTTTATGGACTGGTACCGTATTATTAAAGAATCAAGAAATGATTAAGTCCTATTGCAAACTTTTAGTAAACCTCACATTGTTGATTCAAAGAACAATGGTTTCAATTAGTACCTAAAATCATCTTGTCTCCATGAAACTTGAAGTTCAAATCTGTTTGAAATTAAAGTAAGGAGCTAAAAAATTTGTTTTCAGAAATAAACGAGGTATGAGATATATGTGATATCTAAGACCTTATTGCAAGGTGATAGAATATAATTTGGTGAGAGTACATAAACTCATAAATTTATGGGAATGTACGAAGGTTGAAGACGCCAGGCGTCCCAATCCTCCAACTATTGGGGCACTAACAATATTCGCATATCCATGAAGTGATCGTCCTTAGTATGCACCGTTGCTAAGACTTGTCGTTTCGATGCATCTCATGATGATCGGGTGTTATAGATTCCACGAGTGCATACAACGGGTGCAAGCCAGATTTTCACATGTGAATACTAAGGTTAAACTTTACGAACCTAGCATGTACAGACATGGTCTCGGAAAGACGTCATGATATGATGGATAAAATTATGAGTGAAATTGTTCATCATATTACAAAGTTACTAATAGTGAAATCCGGAAAACTTGTCATATGATGATCAACTTCAAAGTAAGAACCTCAAGGTTATTGGTATTTTACCAATGGACCTAGAAGTTATTGAAGGTGAAGTGTTTTCTGAGAATGAGGAAAGCTAAAAGAGAAACTACAAAAGATATTTTGGCAGAAAGAAAGAAAAGACTAGAAAGTCTAGCTCATGTGTATATACATGATATACATGTTATGGATGTATTCCTTGTTTTGTCACATAATGATATTCTTGGGTATTTGTACCAGATTGGTTGGTATGAAATGTCATACAATATAACGCAATACAAGAATACGATGGCCAAAGTGACTAATAAGGAATATCGTAATAATGCACGTATGGAACATAATAAAGTGTTATTATGTTTGTCGTTGGCATTCTACCTAGCCCTTAGAATTTATAATAAAGAACTTAATAATTGTTATTTTGCTCTGGTCAAATGAAAACAATGAGTTGTTCAAATTATGACATTACTCCATGTACGATGGATAAGTTATTATAAATATTAAAGGTGAAACACACATACATAACACTGACGCTAAAATGCCATAAGGCAAATGATTTGAATTCCACTTATTTGTGGAACCGCCATTTAGGTCATGTTAGAAAGGAACGCATGAAGAAACTCCATGCAGATGGATTTTTGGAGTCATTTGATTTTTGAATCGTTTGGCGTTTGCAAATCTTTTCTAAAGAGAATGACTGAAATACCGTTCATAGGCCAAGAGTTGAACGGGCAACTAACTTAGTGGAAACATACATGATGATGTATGTGGTTCACTGGGCATAGTTGTGTGCGGGAGATTCTTCTACTTCATGAAAACTTCCAACAATGAATTGAGTATATATATGTGGATATATTCGATAAGGAAGAAGTTCGAAACATTTGAATGGATTCAAATAAATTACCGCATGAAGTGGAAATCATCGTAATAGAAAAGTCAAATATATATTATTGGATCATGGTGGAAATATTTGAATTACGAGTTTTAGCGAACATCTAAGAGAGTTATGAAATTGTTCTACAACTCACATTTCGTGGAGTATCATAATGATGATGGAGTATCCAAGAGATGTATCCAAACCTTGTTGGATTAATGATGAGATAATATAATTTGATGCCATTATTTTTTTTGTGGATTATGCTTTAGAGACTACCGCTTGTACACTAAATAGAGTATCATCATGATCTGTTGAAATGACACCATACGAGTTATGGCATGGGTATAAACCCTCATAGTCCTTTCTTAAATTTTGATATGCATAGCATATGTAAATAAGTTTACAACCAAAATTGGATGAATGTCTTTGTTGGTTATCCCAGAGAATTGATTGGGAGTTCTTTCCACTATGAAGTAAAAGACAAAAGTGTTTGTTAATATTACTTGCTTATTTCCAAGAAATTGTTTTCTAGCGAAGTATTTGAGTGGGAGGAAAATAGAACTTGATAGGGTTTATGAACCTGAGCATAATGATCAGAGTAGCGTAGCATTGGAAATGGTTCCGGAAGCTGCCACGACGATCATGGCTCCCATGACTACAAAGTGTTTTAGCCATGGAGATCGAAGTACCTATTGAATGTTGTAGGTTTTTGTGTACTTTGTGATCAAATAAATGATTTGTGAACAAAGGATTGTTTTTTAACAATAATAAACCAACTACATACAAAGAAGTTATGATGGGCACTGACTCCGTTAAAATGGCTATGCGCCATGAAATCCAAGATAGGTGAATACTTTTTGAAAGTAAATGAATCTATGAAATTGATGGACTTGGATGAAATATCCTTGAAGAAGCTCGACTTGTCAAAAAGATATTTACGACAAAGTTCAAAAAATTGACTACGATAAGATTAGATCTTCCGTAGCAATGCTTATAGTCTATGTTGATTATTCTAGGAATCATTACATATTTCTTTTTTGAGATATGTTAGTAGGATGGCAAAACATATTACTTAACAGAAGTGTGTATTAAAGGTGTATACAAGATACAACCAAGAGTTTTGCCAGTCCGTAGAACACTAGATAGGAATACGAACTTCAATTGGATGAAGTGAGTATTGCGGAGTTGGAATCTTCACCGGATGAAATAGTCAAAGAGTTTTTTGATTTCATCAGAAACGATGAAGATACTTGCATTTGCAAGAAATTAAGTGGGAGCGCTGAGACATATTTGTAATACTTTATGTAGCTGACATATCGTTGATTATAACTATTGTAATTATATAATTGATTAAAAGGTTTCATTGAGAATTAACTTCAATGAAAGGATATGGACTCAAACATATTTAGTGTCAAGATCTATGAAGATAGATTGAAACACATAATAAATTTAAGTCAAAGTACATAGAATGGATATTGAAGTAGTTCAATATAAAATTATTAAGAAGGTGTTCTTTTCATGTGAAGGATTAACAAGACTTGAGTGTATATGACACTCAATGAGTATAAACACATGAGTGACTATAGATCACGTATAATATGTACATAATCAGAATGATTCATGTGATGATCATTGGACGACAGTAAGAATATCCTTGAGTACTTTAGAAGAACCAAGGATATATATATATAGTTTTGTATGAGATAATGACAAACAAATCGCTGTAAAGTGTTGCACCGATATTAGTTTGGTCAGATATAAAAATAAATTTCAAATCTAAATTAGGCTAAGTATTGTTTAAAAGGTAGCACAATGCTAGATTTAGAGGAGTTCTAAATAGTGTGACGGATTCTACAAATGAAGGCAGAGTATGTCATTGTTTTGACAATGACTAAGGATGTTAAGTCGAAAAGTTCTTTGAGAACTTGGTGTAGTTCCAATAGTGTCAGAACTTTGAAGCTATATTGTGTATGACAATATTAGTGACATATTTCAGACCGTGGAATTAAGGTTCCACCAGAGGACTAAGCTATATGCCGACTCATTAGTAAAATGAGTGATGCGTTGAGACGCAAATGAATTGCAAAATACATACGTTTCTGAGCGTGTCAGATCTGTTGACTAAAACCTCTCCCGTGAGCAAAACATGATAAAGCACCAGAAGACCAAGGTGTTATATCTTTACAAATGAAAACTAGATTATTGACTCTAGTGCAAGTGGGAGACTGTTGGAGATATGCCCAAGAGGCAATAATAAAATGGTTATTATATATCTTTATGTTTATGATAAACGTTTATATAACATGCTATAATTGTATTAACCGAAACATTGGTACATGTGTGTTATGTAAACAACAAGAAGTCCCTAGTAAGCCTCTTGTATAACTAGCTTGTTGATTAATAGATGATCATCGTTTCATGATCATGAACATTGGATGTTATTAATAACAAGGTTATGTAATTATGTGAATGATGTAATGGACAAACCCAAATAAGCGTAGCATAAGATCACGTCATTAAGTTCATTTGCTATAAGCTTTCGATACATAGTTACCAAGTCCTTTCAACCATGAGATCATGTAAATCACTTATGCCGGAAGGGTACTTTGATTACATCAAACGCCACTGCGTAAATGGGTGGTTATAAAGGTGGGATTAGGTATCCAGAAAGTATGAGTTGAGGCATATGGATCAACAGTGGGATTTTTCCATCCCGATGACGGATAGATATACTCTGGGCCCTCTCGGTGGAATGTCGTCTAATTATCTTGCAAGCATATGAATGGTTCATAAGAGATCACATACCACGGTACGAGTAAAGAGTACTTGTCAGAGACGAGGTGGAACAAGGTATCGTGATACCGATGATCAAACCTCGGACAAGTAAAATATCGCGTGACAAAGGGAATCGGTATCGTATGTAAATGGTTCAATCGATCACTAAGTCACCGTTGAATATGTGGGAGCCATTATGGATCTCCGAGTCCCGCTATTGGTTATTGGTCGGAGAGAAGTCTCAACCATGTCCGCATAGTTCACGAGCCGTAGAGTGACACACTTAAGGTTTGATGTCGTTTGAGTAGATATGGAATATGGAATGGAGTTCGAAGTTTTGTTCGGAGTCTCGGATTGGATCCGAGGACATCACGAGGAGTTCCGGAATGGTCCGGAGAATGAGATTCATATATAGGAAGTCATATTCCAAGTTTGGAAATGATCCGGTGCATTTATGGAAGGTTCTAGAAGGTTCTAGAAAAGTCCGGAAGAAACGCACTATGGAAGGTGGAGTCTCGGAGGGACTCCACATGCTAGGCCGGCCAAACCCTAGGGGATGGAGTCCCAGGTGGACTCCACCAAGAGTGGCCGGCCACCCCACCTCATGGAAAGGTGGGAGTCCCACCTTGAGTAGGACTCCCCCCTTTAGTAGGTTTCCCACCAAAGGTAGGTTTGGTGTTGGGGTCTTATTCGAAGACTTGGGAGACAAGGTTTGGGGCTTCCACCTATATAATGAGGGGCAAGGGGAGGGGACCGGCCACCCCAATAGCCATAAGCTGGCCGCACCCCTCTCTCTCCCCAAACCCTAGCCTCTCCTCCTCCACCACCTCTCCCGCATACGCTTAGGCGAAGCCTTGCCGGAGTTCTCCACCACCACCGCCACCACACCGTCGTGCTGCCGGGATTCCTAGGAGGATCTACTACTTCCGCTGCCCGCTGGAACGAGGAGGAGGACGTCTTCTTCATCAACACCGTACGTGTGATCGAGTACGGAGGTGCTTCCCGATTGTGGCACCGTCAAGTTCTTCTACGCGCTTTTGCAAGCGGTCAAGATCTTCTACGCGCTTTTGCAAGCGGCAAGTGATCGACTACATCCACCACGAGATCTAATCTCATTAGGCTTTGGAAATCTTTGAGGGTTAGTCTCATGATCTTCTCGTTCTACCATCTATTAGATTAGATCTTGGCTTGTGTTTTCGTTCTTGCGGTAGGAAATTTTTTGTTTTCTATGCTACGAATCCCATCACTACCATCCAACATTGAACACACAACAACTTTTGAAACCAAATTCCAAATAAGATGAGACAAATTTTGTTGGAAAGATAACGATGATAAATACCCAAACAAGTAGGGAAGGTTTTTCCATGAATTTAGAGGTGAAACCTCTCAACACAAAGAACTGGTAGAACTCCAATATCGAAAACACAACAACTTTTTTCATGTGGAATCCATTTTCGATGAACTAGAGCTTGTCATGAGAATAACTACAAGATATAAAATATCACATGGATAAGATATAAATAACAACCAAGAAAGAAGATGCCAATCAGATGCAAAGGTTTGATCGCTCTCCGAACGATATGATCAAATTACTCATTTAAGAGCCCTCTTGATAGTATGACTACCGATCCTAAAATCCGACCTCCCAACAACAACAAGAGACCGCTAAAAGAGAAATCCTATGAAAAACAAACCTTATCATTGCGTATTCCGCTTGATCTAGATAATTAATAACATGACCGCTTCAAGATGAAACACCTTTCTTGATTAATTGTGCTCTCTTGATGAAGTACTGCGGATTTCTCCCCCATACTCCACCATGAGACTACCTCTTCCTTGGCATATCTTCATATATCTATGATCATCATATGGAAGACAAGCTTCAAGCATATAACATATTCGAGATGGCTCATCTTGAACTTGTAATTCATTTAGTTATCTGAAGATGCACAAACGATTTCAGTCCATCTTATTCTACAAGACATACTTTATATAGGCTCAAATGTCTCATGATCAATCTTCGGATCACTTTGTTCTTCTTTTAACCTTGAAGCCAACATATGGTTCAAGTATTGTCAATAGACAACTCCTAAACTAAAGATAAATGCAAAAATTAGTCCATAGAGATCGTCATTAATTACCAAAACCACACATTAGGGTTCCATGCACTTTCAACAGTATCCCAATAATGCTGATAAAACATGAAAGAAAGGTGACTAGGGCCAAGAGCACCATCAACATAGAAACTAAATATACAACTACTCTAACTTATTCCTCATAGAAATCACTTCCTAGTATAACATTTTCATTTGCACTAACGTTTCGGTTTCGAGTTAATGTGTGACCTAGCTTCTAAACCAAAAAGATTTTTTTGTAGTAATCTAACACAACTTTCAACATATCTTTTTATATTAGTGGCATGGCCGTCTAAGACACAAATCAATTTCTTTATTCCTTCTTCTTTGTTTGAGTACATGGAAATAAAAAGCATTTTTGCCCCCCTCCACTATATTTATATCCCTAGATCTTTGTTTAGCTTTTGTCTAATCCATGGTCCAAAAAACTATTCAAATCTCTAAATGTAAGATTCAATCTATTTATCTCGTCATCACTAAGAACTTGAGTTTCTTTGTATCATCATACTCTTCCATTAACTAACTTTTTGTTTCTCTGTAGCATCTTCAAGATTGGCACTCCATCCTTTTTCTAGCTTCCTAAAATATCAAGTTTAGATCTTTATTTAGAAGACAGTTTCCTCCTCTTAATTTCAACAATATAGTCCTAAACGTGTCAATTAAGTCTGAGCATGTATGATAAACTTCAACTTCCAAACTTCTACTTTGCTTAGTCATCCACCATCTAAATCTTTGATTGGCGAGAAATGCAATTGAGAATATAAAAAACTAAAGGTTTTTTTAATGAATTCATGGTTGGATGGTTAGGAGGACGGTTGATCCCCAACCCACTCAGGATCAATTCCAAGGTTTCTAGGATGTCTCATTAAGGTGGAACACTATTTCACTTGGATTCGATGTTCCCTTCAACATCAAGATGCTCTTGGTGACTTCATCATTCCCAACTACTAAATACTGTTACACTTGTCTTCACTATGTGTTGTTGTTGTTGGTGGTGGTGGTGTGTGCACGTCAAAATGTTCATGTTGTACTCGCTATTTGTAGAAAAATAAAGGTTTTTTTGCATTTCTTTTGTGCAAATCAAGACCATGATTTATCTAATTTTAGTTATCATATGGTGGAGAGAACGCAAAACACGAGATGTAGTTTTTAGTTGGACATGCCTTGAGCAAGTGTTTCCCGGTATGAATACTAACTAAGATGTATCTAGCCTATTACACTTATCACTAAAGCTTGGAAGCTCTACCAATGGAAAGTTGCAAAATCCATAGACCAAGCTACATTTTGTGTATATAAATGTGAGTACTAATATCCCTTTCATTTTCTTCAGAACATCGCATAAAAAAGTTTCATGACTCATGTGTTAAATCAAATGACACAATGAGTATTGAACCGATCAACTCTTCATTATTTATTTTTCTCTATTTGTTGGAGGTCCTCCCACACGAGACTTCTCTTCTTCTCCTCAATAGTTCACCTCTCATTCATTTTTTCATCTCAGGTCTTCAATGAGTAAATTGCAAACTGAGGCTAGTTTATGTACCTCACATGCGTGTGATATCAATAATAAATAAAAACATCTCGTGGGATCTGAAGTTTTCATCGAAGATCCTCTCTCTGAGCTTCGTATGACCATGAATGGCAACTGATGCGGGGGTCTTTCCAGAGGATAAAAACATAATTTTTCCAACATCTACACCACCGTGACAAATGAGCGTTCCCTAGGCATTCCCTTCTCACGTTGCGGTTGCGCCCTTACTTATTTTTGTTGCCCTTTCTTCCCCCCTCCTACCCCAACACCATAGTGGTGCTACATTCACAGTGGATGCAAGTCTAGTTTGTGCACTCATTTTATAATCTCTTCTAGTTTATGTCTCCACTTTTTGATCCTACCAGTTTATGTTGCATTTTATTTTTAAGTCACATGCTCGTGCTTCAGTTTAGTCTCATAATTGCTCGAATCAGACTCTATAGATATGTTGCGTGTTTCCAGGTCCATCATTTTGGTTTGCTTGCTTCACATGCACTGTTTTGAATCTTCTCCAACAATGCGAGTGTGATCTTGATATGTCTATGAAGCATGAGTTGGCTCCTTCTTATCTCGATATCGTCACTAAAGAGCCACTATATGGTCCTTAGATATGGCACTCACTGCTTTGCAGGCTGCTTGTGACGGTAAAGCACACGTCCGTTGGGAACCCCAAGAGGAAGGTACAGCGAGTTTTCCCTCAGTAAGAAACCAAGGTTATCGAACCAGTAGGAGATGAAGATCACGTGAAGGTTGTTGGTGAAGGAGTGTAGTGCAGCGCAACACCAGGGATTCCGGTGCCAACGTGGAACCCGCACAACACAATCAAACTACTTTGCCCCAACTTAACGAGTGAGGTTGTCAATCTCACCTGGCTTGCTGAAAACAAAGGATTAAACGTATGGTGTGGAAAATGATGTTTGCTTGCGAGAAAACAAAAGAGAACAATGATTGCAGTAGGTTGTATTTCAGATGTAAAAGAATGGACCGGGGTCCACAGTTCACTAGTGGTGTCTCTCCGATAAGATAAATAACATGTTGGGTAAACAAATTACAGTTGGGCAATTGACAAATAGAGAGGGCATAACAATGCACATACATATCGTGATGACTACTATGAGATTTACTTAGGGCATTACGACAAAGAACATAGACCGCCATCCATCATGCATCTATGCCTAAAAAGTCCACCTTCGGGTTAGCATCCGCACCCCTTCCAGTATTAAGTTGCAAGCAACAGACAATTGCATTAAGTACTGTGCGTAATGTAAACAATACAAATATCCTTAGACAAAGCATTGATGTTTTATCCCTAGTGGAAACAACACATCCACAACCTTAGAGGTTGTTGTCACTCCCCCAGATTCAATGGAGACATGAACCCACTATCTAGTATAAATACTCCCTCTTGGAGTTTGATACGTCTCCAACGTATCTATAATTTCTAATGTTCCATGCTAGTTTTATGACAATACTACATGTTTTGCTCACACTTTATAATGTTTTTATGCATTTTCTGGGACTAACCTATTAACAAGATGCCGAGGTGTCAGTTCCTGTTTTCTGTTGTTTTTGGTTCCAGAAAAGCTGTTCGGGCAATATTCTCGGAATTCGACGAAACAAAAGCCAAACCTCCTATTTTCTCCGAGGGACACACGGAGCCAGAAGGGCAAGCCAGGGCGAGGCCCATGGCCTCCAGACCATAGGGGGCGCGGCCAAGGAGGGGGGCACGCCGCCATATGGGGTGGGCCCCCCGGGCACCCCCTGGCGCCTCCCTTTCGCCTATATATTCCCTCGCGACGCGAAAACCCTAAATCAACAGATCATACTCCAGAAAGACTCCCGGAGCGCCGCCGCCATCGCGAAACCTAGTTTCGGGGGTCAGAAGTTCCTGTTTCGGCACCCTGCCGGGACAGGGATCGACCCCCGGAGCCTTCTCCATCGACGCCACCGCCTCCAGCATGCTCCGTGAGTAGTTCCCCCATGGACTACGGGTTCTAGCAGTAGCTAGTTGGTACTCTCTCTCCCATGTACTTCAATACAATGATCTCATGAGCTGCCTTACATGATTGAGATCCATCTGATGTAATCGGTGTACGTTGTGTTTGTTGGGATCCAATGAATTGTTACATTATGATCAGTCTATCTATAAAGTTTGTGAAGTTATTGTTGCTGCAATCTTGTTGTGTTTAATGCTTGTCACTAGTGCACGAGTGGCATGATCTTAGATTTAAGCTCTATAATTATTGCTTAGATTGTATCTACAAGTTGTTTGAACATGTCTATGTCCAGAACCCGAGGCCCCGAGTGACGAGCAAGCGGGATAAGCTGGAGGGGATGGCTTAGATATGAGGATCACATGTTTTCACCAAGTGTTAATGCTTTGCTCCGGTGCTCTATTAAAAGGAGTACCTTAATTACCAGTAGATTCCCTTGAGGCCCGAGCTGCCACCAGGCTCGGTAAGACAAAAGATGTTATGCAAGTTTCTCATTGCGAGCATGTATGACTATATATGGAAAACATGCCTACATGATTAATAAACCGATGTTACTGTCTTAATGCTATTTCAATCCTATCAATTGCCTAACTCGTAATTTGTTCACCCAACACTTGTTATTGGAGAGTTACCACTAGTGTAGATAGGCGGGAACCCCGGTCCATCTTTCATCATCAAATACTCACTCGGTCCTATATTCCATTAGAAGTAGTATCAACTATTTTCTCGGTGCCATTGCCTGCTGTATTCATTGCTACTGGCACGTATTCATCGTTACTATTGCTCTCATATTACTGTTGCTTTCACATCACCCCTGTTGACGTGGGCATTACCCTTCGGGTAACCGACATTGCTCTACCCTACACGGTCTAGCTGGAGGCCCATGAAGGTATTCGATGACAAGGTGGGCCACTTGGATGGCGTAGCGAAAGATTCCTTGGCAGAGAAGGCAAGGAAGGAGCCGAACATGGAAGGTTTAGAGATAGAACTACTGTAAATCTAGTCGTACTCGGTTAGACCTCTTGAGACTTGGCCTCCTATATAAAGGCCAGGAGAGGGGCTGCCGAGGGACACGGACAATCTTAGCAGTCTTAGCCACCAAAAAGTCTAGAGCTAGGTCGTCGCAGCACTTAGCCTCTCGACGAGATCTCAGCCGAACCCTTCGGCACCCCATTGTAACCCATTATTTTCATAATCAAGATCAGACAGGCAGGACGTAAGGGTTTTACCTCATCGAGGGCCCCTAACCTGGGTAAATCGCTCTCCCCGCTTGTCTGCAAACCGATGTCTCGTGTCAGCTTACAGGATTCCATTAACCCTAAACCCCTATCGGAGGGCATTGCCGAGGAGCACCCTCGACAATTGGCGCCATCTGTGGGAAGCCTGTCGACACAAGGCATGTCATCGGCAGTACCAGTCACGTCTGCTGCGTTCTTACTCGAGTCACCAACACCGTCAGATCCGAAGAACTCGACCCGCTGTAGATCCTTTGAGCTTGTACCGCACCCCGAGCCGCCGCACTCGATCCCTGCAGAGTCGTGCGACGGCATGAACACAACTTTCGGCGGTGTCCACTTCATCATCGACTCCGGAGGCTTTCTTCGTCTCCCTGGGACGAGTGCATCTGGCCTGAGGACCTCAGTTTCGGCAGGCGTCAATTCAGCGACAACCCTGGAAGTTCCATCGAGAAACATGAGAGAAGGCAACCGAGGAAGTTTCGACCTCACAACGGGACGAAGGAAAAGACGAAGGGACTCGCGCTGTGAAGAGGAAGAACGTATAGCAACTCGCCCTCATCAGGTCAAACGAGGATGACAGGACACGCAACCGATCCATGGCCGCGCTCGATCACCGTATCTATCGGCTACGGAGCAACTCGAGGCGCCATGTTACCTTCACTCCAACATTGATCCGAAGGATGTTCGAGAAAAATCCAGTCACCTGCTAAGGAACTGCCGACACTTCCTGGAGATCTGACAGTTTTGTGACGATCTCAGAGCCGAAGCCATGTCAAGAGTTCACATAATGGAGAAAAGGGCAGGGTCTTACTGTTATCCGCCAGAACCGTACGTACCAAAACCATACCAGCCAGCGGAAGGAGACAAGTATGTACCAACCGAGTTGTTCCCGGAGCCATGTGGGCAGGTCAATATGATCCATAAAACCATCCTTTCGAAGAGGGAAATCAAAAAATTCTCGCGAGAAGTGAAATATGCAGAAGTAGTTATGGTTGATACACCCGAATTCATTGACTGGTCAGAACAGAGCATCTCTTTCGGCAGGGCAGATCACCCGAAGGCAGTCCCTAGACCAGGTCATGCAACCCTTGTCCTTGAGGCGCAGATCGGAGGGTACAGTATGAGCAAAGTATTCATGGACGGAGGAAGTGGTCTGAACCTATTATTCGCTAACATGATGAAAGCAATGGGTTTAACAGTCGACATGCTGAGAGAGTCCGATACAGGATTCCATGGCATCATACCGACTCGACCCGCTTATTCCCTAGGCAAAACATCATTGGATGTAGTCTTTGGCATGCCCAACAACTTCAGGAAGGAAAAAATCGAGTTTGAAGTAGTCGACTGGGAATCTCAGTACCACGCCATCCTCGGCAGGCCTGCCTTTGCTAAATTTATGGCCGTACCTCACTACGCGTACCTAAAACTAAAGATGCCTGGCAACAATGGGACTCCAATAACCGTTCATGGAAGCTTTACCCGTTCAAACAATTGCGACAGGGAATTCCAGAAGATCGCTTCAAAATTCGGAGTGAAGGAAGAACTCAACGCTGTCGATGCCGTCATGGATCATACACAGCCACCAGCCGACAACCGAAACGTAAGAGGCGACGAGTTTGACGCTGCGAAGGAAGCAAAGAAGCTGCAGGTGCACCCTACTAATCCGAAGAAGACGGTCAATACGTCGGTAGACCTTACTGATGCATAGGAAGGCGCGCTCATCGAGTTCCTCCGTGAGCGCTGGGAGATATTTGCATGGGAACAATCCGACATGCCAGGTATCCCCAGGGAACTCGCTGAGCACGCCCTCAATGTTGATCCGACAGAAAAACCAGTGCAACAGTCGATGCGCCGATTTTCTGAGCCGAAGAGAAGAGCAATTGGTGAAGAAGTTAATCGACTTCACAAGACAGGATTCATTCGAGAGCTTAAGGAAGCTGAGTGGGTGGCTAATCCTGTTATGGTACCAAAAAAGGACACAACCGCTCTCCGCATGTGCATCGATTACACTGGCCTTAATAAGCACTGCCCAAAGGACCACTTCCCGCTGCCTCGTATAGACCGGATAGTCGATTCCACAGCTAGATGCGACCGCCTCTCCTTCCTGGACGCATACTTTGGGTATAACCAGATAAAGCTCAAAAAAGAAGACCAGGAGTTAACTGCGTTCATCACCCCGCACGGCATTTTCTGCTACAACGTCATGACCTTCGGGTTGAAAAATGCAGGAGCAACTTACCAACGGTGCATGCAAGCTTGCCTGGGAGAACAGATCGAGAGAAACATCGAAGTCTACATCGATGATATTGTGGTAAAAACGAAGCACGCCAACACTCTCATCGACGATCTACGGGAAACCTTCGACAACCTAGACAAGTACAAAATCAAGCTGAACCCGAAGAAATGTTTCTTCGAGGTGCCAGGGGGGCAAGTACTCGGCTACTTCATCTCAGCTAGAGGAATAGAAGCCAACCCTTTGAAGATCAAAGCTATCCTCGACATGGAGCCGCCAAAGGATCTGCACCAAGTGCAGCAATTGGCAGGACGACTGGCAGCACTTAGTAGGTTCATCGCCAAACTAGGGGAAAAAGCTTTGCCCTTCTACAACTTGATGAAAAAATCAGAAAAATTCGAGTGGACCAATGAGGCGCAGGAGTCTTTCGACAATCTGAAGAGAATCTTATCGACATCCCCAGTCCTCGTAACCCCCCGCGAGAAAGAAACACTGCTTATGTACATAGCTGCAACAGCCCAAGTCTTTAGCAGCGGTTTGGTCGTCGAACGAGAAGAAGCAGGAAGAGTTCATGGTGTGTAGAGGCCTGTTTACTACCTCAGTGAAGTGCTCACGCCCGCAAAGCAGAGGTACCATCATCATCAGAAGCTGGCATACGCAGTATGGAGGTCAGCCCGCAAGCTACGGCACTACTTCACAGAGCACCCGATTATCGTCGTAAGCGAAGCGCCATTGAAGAACATAATGACTAACCCAGAGGCCACAGGTCGAGTGTCTCAATGGGCCATCGAAATAGCGCCACACGACATAACTTACGTTAATCGAACGGTGATAAAATCCCAAATCCTCCCAGATTTCGTGGCAGATTGGATCCAGTCACAGACACCAGCAGCACCCGACATGTCGGGGTCATGGACAATGTACTTCGACGGATCGAAACGGAGTACAGGCGCAGGAGCAGGGGTGGTACTAATATCACCACAGGGAGATAAGATGAAGTACATACTACGTATGAATTTCTCCCTACCAACAAATAACGAGGCAGAGTATGAGGCACAGTTGCACGGAATGAAGATGGCGAAGGCATGTGGAGCAACTCGCCTGGAAATTTATGGAGACTCAAACCTGGTAGTACAACAGTCGATGAACCTGTGTGACGCGGTCAGTGACAACATGATCGCCTACCGACAGTTGTACCAAAATATGGAAGCCAAATTTGAAGGGTGCGACCTTAAACATATCGGTAGAGCCAGCAACGAGGAAGCCGATTCTCTGGCAAACATCAGATCCATGTGCTCCCCCATCCTAGACGGAGTGTTTTACGAAGTGATCGCCCAACGATCAATAAAAGAGAAAGCGCCGGCTCCTCCAAAGCCGTCGGCTGACGAATCGGAGGCAAGCCCGCAGCAAGCTGCCGAAGAATCTCCAACCCCGCTTGCGGAACAGGTCCTCCTCCTTGAGCCACTATGGACCAAACCATTCCTAGCGTATCTAACAAAGCAGGAGCTGTCGGAGGATCCAGTAGAAGCAAGACGAGTCGTCAGGCGATCGAAAGACTTCACCGTGGTGAACGGTGAACTCTACAAGCGCAGTATTTCTGGTATTTTCCAAAGGTGTATTGCCATTGACGACGGAAGAGCACTGTTGCGCGAGATACACGAGGGAACTTGTGGACACCACGCAGGGAGCAGAGCCCTTGTGGCAAAAGCCTTCAGGGCGGGATTTTACTGGCCAACAGCAGCATCGGATGCTCGAGATCTGGTCATGAAGTGCGACCCTTGCCAGCGTTTCTCACCAAAACCGCACGCCCCTACGACAGATCTGATGACAATACCTTTGGCGTGGCCCTTCGCTCAATGGGGACTCGACCAAGTTGGACCACTGCCAAGGTCATCACCTGGAGGACACACGTACCTACTGGTTGCAGTCGACAAATTCACAAAGTGGATCGAGGTAGTACCGGTACGAAACCAGAAAGCAGAAACAGCGGTTCCATTCTTCAAGGGAATAGCCTGCCGATTTGGTATGCCTCACAGTATCGTCACAGACAACGGAACCAACTTTGACTCCAAGGAGTTTCGAAAATTTTGTGACGACGGAGGAATCAAACTCAAATTTGCATCAGTGGCTCACCCACAGACCAACGGCCAGGTGGAAAGGATCAACGGTCTAATAGGGGATGGCCTCAAGAAACGCCTTACTGGTGCGGCTGGAGCTTGGGTCGAGGAGTTGCCATCTGTACTTTGGAGCTTGCGCACCATACCTAACAGGTCGACTCAATACACCCCGTTCTTCCTGGTACATGGAGCCGATGCAGTTCTGCCAGCCGACGTTCGGTTCGAAGCCCCTCGAGTAACAGCATACATAGAATCCTCTTCCAACATCTCGCTGCAGGATGATGTAGACCTCCTTGACGAAGCTCGAGACATTGCTTTGGCAAGAACTACGGTATACCAGCAGGCGTTGAGAAATTATCACAGCCGACGAATACGCAGTCGAAGCTTTAATGTTGGAGATATGGTACTTCGGCTGAAGCAATAGAGACCCTTGAAACTCGAGTCTCCATGGGAAGGACCATATATCGTCACTGAAGTGATACCAGGAGGAGCATATCGGCTCAAAAACCGAACTTCGGGAAAAGACGTTGGGAATCCATGGAACATTGCACAGCTGCGACGGTTCTACACATAGGACATAATTGCTTTTTACTTTACAGCCTTTAAGGTCGCCTTTGCATTATGAATAAAATTCTAATCATATTTTTCACCCCTTTCTTCTTGATCCAGGCCTCATCATCCGAATAAACCGTTCGGGGCCCTTGTCGTTGGCTCTTACTCCCATCGGGAGCGTTGGCCAAAAACATGCTCGCACAGTGTCATTAATTAAATACTCTCAACGAGAGCTAAGGTTAACGACACACAACACAACCAGTCCAAGCCTCAAGAAAATACGCGAGTGCTGCAATCGATGGTTACACTATCATAAAATGAGGCTCAAACCGGTGCACCGTGTGACGAAGCCAAGCGTCTAATTCCCCCGATTGTGTCGACGGGTATCGCTCCTACAAAACTTACATATCGACTTTGCAATAAAATTGCAAATTACAACGAAGTCGTCGGGAGAGCAGGTTGAATTGATCACTCAGCCGCCCTCGACAATTACCAATCGAATTAACAAATCCACCAGGATTACATGATGTGCAACGCACACGTTGAATTTACATAAAACAACCTTGTGCAGGTACAAAAGTTATTACACTCACGACGGCGCTCCTTGGTCTCCTTGGGCCCTCGGCTCTCTCTTGATACCTGTCTCCATCCGCGAGATGATGGTATATGCAGGACCCCTACCGATGTCATAATATTGGCCTAAACTTCTCTCGGTGTTCGCTATGGCCTTCAAGTCTAAAGATGGATAACATGCCAGTACTGAAGCAAGGGCGAGTTCAGCGCCAGCCAGAAGTTCTTTCCGCACCAGTAGTCGAATCCTCTCCGGAGATTTGAATCGAGTAAACAAAGCAGACAGAGTTTCGGGTGCTTGATCCAGAGGGAACAGAGTCTTCCAAACCATCGTGAGATGAGCGTGGAATTTATCAAAGCAGTAGTGCACCTTCTCTGCCCGATGTTCGAACTTCGCCACGATGGCAGCTTTCGGGCGATGCAACCATAAATCATGTTTCGGGTGAGCAACGTCAGTCATTGCCTCGATCTTTTCATGGATCTTCCTGTTCTCCTCAGATTTATCGTGAGATACGACTGAAAAGGAATGAATATCAGTTAAGGGAGCATCCAGGCTATGTCAGAAATCAAAAGAAGGGTTAGCACTTACAGCCTAAACTTTCGGTAGCAACATGAAGACGATCGAGAGCATGTTGTTCAATAGCAGTCGCTATCTCACTCTTCTTCTTCAACAACGCTGCCATCGCGTGAAGGGAGGTAATATCTTTATTCAGACGAGACACTTGGTCGCGTAAATAACAAACGAGGCTAGACTCATCGCTAGTCGAAGAATTTGAAAAAGGTTCAGCACGGGAGGAAGATGAAGGAATCTGCAGTACAACTTCCAGATCAGAATGGCATCGCCATAAAACTCCCATCGGGAGTACTGGAGTGTACGAGTTACATTCAAAAGATTGTTCGAACTGACTACAGAGCAAAAATAAAAAAGGACCAAAGTCAAATTGCATCAGGTCTTAATTACAATTATTAAAGCAAGCATTCAAGGAAGTGCCGACGACGATCCAGGAGCAGCTTCAGGTGCAGATTTGGATTGGGCTTCATCAACCAATTTGAGAAGTTGATTGGCACATACCACCGCCGATCGTTTGAAGGGTTCAAGGTCAACTAGGCGATTGTCGTCGTCCACAGGCAGTGCTTTGGACAACTTCTCTAATTCAGACCCCATCCCATGGCCCATGAGCAGCTGGAAAGTAAGAACCGCCCCAAACAAACGGTTACGACGTTTCAGTACCTCAACAGACTCAGAAGGGTCGACGAGGAAAGCATCTTCCATCTCGCCGAGAGTCTTGTCCTGCTTCACCTTTGGGAAGATCATCGAGTATAGCCTCGACAATGCTCCTTTAGTCCTCTGCAGAAGCCCAAAACTTGGACATTGGACTCAGTGGCGAGAGAAAGGGCGTCAGACGTAGAGTCTTCCCGAAGCATGCGCGCCCGAGTGATGGTTATATCGGCAGCCTCTGTAAGAGGACATATCAGTAACCAGAAAGGAAATGCTGCAAAATAAGTCATGTGCCAAAGAACTTTACCCAATAAATTCGTGATGGATTCACGGAGGATGCCTTCCTTCTTGTCAACTGCGGCTGCAGCTTCGCGCCTGGCATCTTGTTCATCCTTCATCTGTCGCTTCAGCTTCTTCAACTCCTCTTTCAGCAAGACATTCTCGTTGTTGGCGTTGGTGGCAAGCCTGTTGGCTTCTAGCACCTGATCAGCCGAAGTTTTGACGGTTGTCGAGGGTGCTCCTCGGCAATGCCCTCCGATAGGGGCTTAGGGTTGATGGAATTCTGCAAGCTGACACGAGACATCGGTACACAGACAAGCGGGGAGAGCGATTTACCCAGGTTCGGGGCCCTCGATGAGGTAAAACCCTTACGTCCTGCATGTCTGTTCTTTGATTATGATGAAAACAGGTTACAATGGGGTGCCGAATGGTTCGGCTGTGATCTCGTCGAGATGCTAGTTGCTAGGGTAACCTAGTTCTAAGCTTTTGCTGGCTAGTATTGCTAAGGTTGATTGATCCCTCGATAGCCCCTCTCCTGGCCTTTATATAGGTGGCCAGGTCCCGAGAGATCTCATCGAGTACGAGTAGGTTTACAATACATCTATCTTCAAGCTTTCCTTGTTCGGCTTCCTCCGTGTCTTGAACTCCAAGCAATCTTCCGCCGCACCATCCTAGTGGCCCATCTTGCCATCGGGTACCTTCATGGGCCTCCAGTTGAAACGTATAGGGTAGAGCAACATTGGTTAGCCGAAGGGTAATGCCCACGTCAGTAGCCCCCGAGTGTCTAGCCGAACATAGTTCGGGTAGAGACTAGAGCATGTCTTCTTCCGAAGTCCTTCTCCTTGATCATTCTTGCCTTTCTTCTATCTTCTATCGGGTGCGCGTCGCGCTCCCGATGGGAGTAGCCCCCGAGTCTAGGTACGGATGCTTGCAATTCGTGCGTAGACTCAAGTTGTACCACTCGAACATTTTCTTCGGCCGAAGCTTTTTCCTGCAAGTCTTTGTAGTCCATCCGATACATTTTCTTTACGCAAGGGATAATGAATAACGTGCCCAACTTCTGTTGGTTAACTGCCGATGGCAAAACAACGTTACCCTACACAGAATCAAGTCCCCGGGCATGATCCTGGAGTGCGAAAAAAGTTTTATCGGATGCGCGTCCAGCACTCCCGATGGGAGTAGCCCCCGAGTCTGGGCACGGACGTTTACGACCGGGTGCAGACTCGAGTCAAGTTTTTCCTTCGAATCTTTATTCTGTCGGGTGCGCGTCAGCGCTCCCGATGGGAGTAGCCCCCGAGCCTAGGTGCGGATGCTCGCAATCCGCGCATAGGCTCAAGTCGATCACCCGATGCTTTCTTATCTCTTCGCACGCAATCATTCTTCATGACGTCATTGATGACGTTTTTCTGTCCCCTTGATTTTGACCGATAAGACACGACCTGCAAGCCCTGTTTTCGAGCAATTCCCGCTCCTCTTACACGGTTAGCAAGGCACCTCCTCGATTTCCGCAACCATTAACTGGAGAAAAAGGCCCACTAACAATACGAGGCCTTCCTTAAGTTTCCCAAGAGATAGAAATCCCTAATCTCTTCCTTCATTCATCCTTTCGCTGTTCTTCCTCTTCTCCCATTCACAACTGCTGGTGCCGCCACCACTGCTTCCTAGCTTTTCCCAGATCTTGTGATGGTGAAGAAGAAGAACCCTAGCGCCGCCGCCAGCTCTACGAGCGGAGGCGCCGCCGCCAGCTCTACGAGCGGAGGCGCCGCCGCCAAATCTTCCTCGATTCTTTCGAAGGAAGGCGCCCCAAGCGCTCCTCCCCCAGCTCCGGCGCCGCCGGCGCCACCAAGCTCAGCAGCCAGGCCCGGTGATTGGATAGCTTCGACCGTCACCAAGCGTGACGAGAAGAGATCCCGAAGCATGGGATTGATCTCCTCCGATGAGGGGAATGTGATCTTTCCAGGTGCGATTTCTCGACCTAACCCCCCTGCCGGTTTTACCGTGATGTTCTTGTCGTTCTTATACCGAGGCCTTTCACTTCCCGTTCACGAATTCCTCCTCCATCTCCTACGAACTTATGGAATCCAACTATGGCAACTCACTCCCAACTCAATCCTTCACGTTGCTGTGTTTATCACCCTCTGCAAAGCATACCTGGGCGTTGAGCCTCATTTTGGGCTGTGGAAAAAGATCTTCTATGTGAAGAGATACAGCAGTAGCAACGGATCTTTTGTCACCGGAGGAGTAGGATTTGTAGCTCGTTCGGATGTCAATTACTTTAATTTCCCAATGAGAGAGTACGTGCAAGGGTGGAGATTGAAGTGGTTTTATATCAAGGATTCCTTGTCACCCGAATCTCAGCTTCCTCGCTTTATCGACGTCCTTGAGGCCAAGCCTAAGAATTCTTGGAAGAATATTCTCTCTCCCAACGAAAAAGTAGCTGCCGATGAATTATTTGCCAAATTCCTTCGAATCAAGGAGGCTGACGGACAAACTATGGTCGGCACCGAGGTAGCGGCAGTGTTTCTGAAACGTCGAGTCCAACCAGTCATGGCTAGAGTTCGCCCAATGTGGTTGTATTCAGGTCCAAAGGATGAGACTAGAATTAACGCTGCCGAATTGTCAGAAAAAGAACTGCTCGATAAAGTCCGTCGCCTCACTTTCTTCAGTCAAGAGGACTTGATCCCACTGATGTCTCCGTATACTCCTTTTGATGCCGATCATCCACCACCAGAGGTAATTTCCCTCCTTAAATTCTTGTTATGCTGCTATCGACATATATGACTGTTATTCTCATTTGTTTTTTCTTCGACAGACCCTCGTAGCCTCTGAGGACTTACATAACTTGCCAAATGAAACTTTCGAAGGAAGAGGCTCTTCAGAACCCGTTGACTCTCGTACTGTTGATCATACAAACCCAACAAGCGAACATGATGACCCGATAGATTCTGAAACTGTTCACGCCAATCTCCCCCCATCAGCCGGTGACACTTGTGACACAGAGGGATCAGTGCGCGATGATGACGCTGATCACGGTGCCTTTGTTAATGCAGCTGCGGAGGAGATCAGGGCTCCACCTACGAAGAGATCAATCGACGGTTTTGCCGACGAAGATGATCTCCTTGATTTGTAAGTGTTTTTCTTCTTCTTACTATTTCCAGCTTCTTGACCTTTTCACATTTTTCTCATGACTTGGTCGATCAAATCTTTCTTGTAGTGACGATGCTTTCATTGAGACTCCACCTAAGAGGGTCAGATCTGATGCTGTCTCGCCAGCCGCCGTAGCTGCCGAAGCTTCGGCTCCCAAGGCGGCTCCTGCGGCGCAAGCGTCGACTGCCTCCTCCCTTTCCAAAGGGAAAGATGCTCCTGCTGCCGCCGCAGCTCCTCCTTCTGTAAGTCTTTGTTGAGTCTTACAAGAATCTTTTGGAATGTGTCTTTGCCTAACGATCTTTGTAAAACATTCCCTTTCTTCAAGGATCTACGAGGTGTGATATCCTCTTTAGAGGCCTTCGCCTCTCAATTCACCTCTCTGGAAGCAGACAAAATTCGGCTGCAGGAGGAGACTAAGTCTTCCTCTTCAAAGTTGGATGGCGCCATTAAAAAGGCCGCCGTAGCTTGCCAGGAGGTCGACTCCCTAAAAGAAGAGCTGAACAAGCTAAAGGAGAGGCTGAAGGAAGAGGAAGCTCGGGCGGCAGAAAAGGATGAACTCCTCCGTCAGTCTGCCTTGGCCCTACTTGGTAAGTTCCTACTTCCCTTGTAGATTATCACTTTTTATGGATCTGTTTCTTCGTTAATGATTTCCTTTAATTTCTCGCAGAAGCCGCCAGCATCCCTGCTACTGCCTTGGATAAAATTCCAAGCAATTCCCCAGCAAATGGTGTGTCGACGGTTCTCGCCGCCCACCAACTTACCCGGGAGCTTCTTGACAAGGGAAAGGGTGCTCTGATGCGGATGCATTCGATGATATTCCCCAAGGCCAAGCAGGAGAAGACTGCGGGGCAGGCGATCGATGCCTTCGCGGTCGACACCAAGGAAGTCATTGAGGTATTCAAGCGTACCTCGCGTACCTATGGTGCCCTCCTTGCCTTCCAACTTATGATGGGTTACGGCTTTAAGGCTGACATCGAAGAAATGACTAAGGAGCTGCCGAAAGAGAAAGATGGGCGATCTGTTGACTTAAGCGCCTTTACGGCGTCCGCCCGTACTTGTGCTCGCCAGCTCCTCGATTTAGTTTCAGGAAAAACATCGGTTGGCCCCAGCCTGTCGACTCAGACTCAGGCTCCTTGACTGTTGTAACAATTTTATCCTTGGGCTAGTATGAAACATTATTCTGTTGCGAGAACTTAAGTTTGTAATGAATACTGTGCTGCCAATGTTGCCAGCATGCTTTTATCATAATATCTTCACTTGTGCTTCTCCCGATAGGGATTACTTATGCCTCTCCCGATGGGAGTTTTGTTGGATGCTTAATTTGACCATATCATCTTCTTAACGCTGTTGCCTGCAGGTTTTCCCGGTGCCCTCGTTTGTTGATGACTCCTCTGGCGTTCTTCCCGAAGGTGATCGGATCCAACAGATGAAGGATCGGATCACCCAGATGGAGAAGGACCTGCGCAACACTTACGCCTTGGCTGCGATTGTCAACAAGAAGAGCGAGATTGCAGCTGACGTAGAGCGGTACGCTCTTACTAAGCTGCATAAAGCTACCGAGAGCTTGAACTGTGAGTCCTTTGATCTCTGCACCCTTTGGTCGATAGCGTTTTATCTGATCCTCTATTTTTTACTTCTGTGCCAGTCATAGCTCTGAACCGCGCAGAGGAGAGCAAACGGGTTCACGAGCGTGTGAATGCCTTGATCGAGCTGTCCTCAGCCGAGGAAATTTTCTGGCGGGAGCACTCGAAGGCTTCGACTGTGGCGCAATTTCAGGATCGAGTTCGGCGGGTCCACCACTTTTTTGACAAGTGCTACAAGGCTATGAGGGTGGTTTGGAAGACAATGTTCCCTTTGAACGCAGTCCCCCCGACTCTCCTTGCTTTGATGTCTGAATTTGGTAATGCCAAGAAGATCCGAGCCTTGGTACGTGCGCAAGTTTTTGCAGGGGCCAGATTTACGCTTGCCCTTGTACTTGCGCGTTATCCTTCGGCAGGTTTGCTGTCGATTGCCAATGCTACTGGAAACTTGGAGGAGCTGTATCCGAAGGTATTGTTGCCCGCCAACATAATTGTCGACAGGCTCGAAGAGGACTCAAGGGTACCTGAGGAAAGAGGAACTCCGCAAGGGTGATTTCATGGTTTTAATATCTGTTTGTAAATAGATGGTTTGGCTACTTTATCCAAGTATTTGGATTATGTAATGACGCCTTTTTATTTGGTAGATACATGCGTATGTATTTTTACCATGTTACTGCCGTTGGCAAGTTTCAATTTTGAGCGAATCTTAGTTGCTCGTTTTTAAATGTATGCATATTGGTTGGTTAGCAAATCATGTGAGTGATCATCTCGTGTTGCAGGTCTTGCTAAACCTGTTGTATGCGCAACTTTGCTTTCAACCGTTTTAAATTTCGACAGGCACTCCCGAATATTTCGGGTGTAGTGAGTCTGCCGATGAACCTGTTGTTCCTTGATATTTCCATAAGTAAAATATCGAACGTGGGTTGTTGTTTATGTGTATTTCCGAACTCTTGCTATTTACGGCACTCGTAGAGGCATCTATAGCAGAGGGAAAGGTGACGTCGTTTTAGCGCTCGTAGAGGCTTTTCGGAGCACGATCTTCCGCCCTGTACTATGTTTGCATAGGGGGCTTAGAAGTTTGTAGTTACTGCAATGCTTAACAAAGAATCGAAGCTTAAGTTCTTATTAATAAGGTAAGCACGATGCTAGAGGGCGAAAAGGGGAAGGCCCTGTTTATAATAAAGGAAAAACAAAATAAAGGCTAGTAAACTGCTTAGGCAAGGAAGGGGTTCTTCTCTTCTTCTGGCTTTTTCACTGCGTTAGTGGTTGCCGCAGCGCTGCTGGTTTCATCAGGGGTTTGAGCGGTGGTCGCCATCGTCTTGTTATCTCCTAAGCCTTCTATGCCGTCAACTGCCGAGCCCTTTGCTACCGAGGCTTCTGCTGCCGAAGCTTCTGCTGCCGAAGCTTTAAGGGCGAGAGCGGCTGGCTTCTTTTTGGTTTCCCTGCCGTCTTTTTCTTCCTTGATCTCTCGTAAAGACAGCTTGGGCGGAGGGTCGATGATTTCTCGCTGTGACCCGAACTTTGCAGCAATCCTCTGAAAGTCGCGATCACAATTGTCCGAGCGTGAAAAACTTCCATAGACTGTGATGTTTGTCCCGTTGTTCCCAGGCATTTTCAGCTTGAGGTATGCATAATGTGGCACAGCCATGAACTTGGCATACGCTGGTCTCCCGAGTATAGCGTGGTACTGTGACTCCCAGTTCACCACTTCAAACTCGATTTTTTCCTTCCTGAAATTGTCGGCTCTACCGAAGATAACATTCAGGTAGGCTTTGCCAAGAGAGTAGCCCGGTGCGGTTGGAAGGATCCCGTGGAAGCAGGTGTCTGTTTCTTCCAGCATGCTCATGGTGATCCCCATACTCCTGATTGTGTCGACAAATATCAGGTTTAGCCCGCTCCCGCCATCCATAAAGACTTTGCTCATCTTGAACCCCGCAATTTGTGCTTCGACTACCAGGGCGGCGTGTCCTGGTTTTGGTATGGTCATCGGGTGATCTGCTCGACTGAACGTAATGTTCTGAGAAGACCAGTCGACGTACTCGGGGATGTTTGCCATGATGCTTTCTGCCAAATTGATCTCTCGGGTGAGCTTCTTCATCTCCCTTTTCGGAACACCTGTCCTGTGGATCATGCTCATCTGCCCACGTGGTGGTGGGAACGCCTCGTTGGGTTGATGGGGTTGAGCCTGCTGGACTTGATGCTGCGGTGGAGGTGGGGGTGGCGGTGGTAGCTGTTGCTGGCCTGACTGCTGGATGAGTTTGTGCATGTCAAGGAACTGCCGGCAGTCCCTGAGCAGGTGACTTGACTTCGTTTTGCCGTCCTTGGAATCGACATACGAATGTAGGTAACAGGGGGCGTTGACCTGTTCAGCGTAGGGTAATTCGGGAGTCCTCTGCTGTCGTGGTTTATAGTTACCACAGTTCCCAGAGTTGTTCCGGTTACCATCGTGCCTGTCGTCTCGATCATCCTGCCGATCGGCGTACCCTGCGGCCACCAGATTGTTATCATTGTAGTTGCGGTTTTTCTTTCTGTTGTGACGATCCCTTCGACCACCCGAGTTGTGCTTCGGCTGGTCATCGTCTTCGTCATCGCTACGCTGTCGTGGCCTTCGTACGTTTTCCTCACCATCAGCCCAGCTGTTGGTTATTTCCATTAACTTGGTTATGGTTTTTGGCTTTTTGCGCCCGAGTTCTTCTATATAACTTTCCCGCTGGACGCCGTCGCTGAAGGCGTCGATTGCTCTGTTGACAGATACGTCTTCGGCAGCGTTCAGGAGCTTTGTGAATCTCCCGATGTATGAACGCATCGACTCCTTCTGCTTCTGCCGGCAATTCCGTAGCTCTTCGATCCCGACGGGCCTCTTGTATGTTGCTTGGAAGTTGGCAACGAAGGCGTCTACTAGGTCGTCCCATGATTTGACAGAACCTTTCGGCAGCCCCCTTAGCCAGGCCCGTGCTGAATCCTTCAAGTAAAGCTGTAAGCATTGCATTGCTGCTATCTGGTTTCCTTTGTGTAGGATCACAGTCTGCAGGTAGTCGCCTATCCAGGATCTTGGTTCTTGCTGCCCATCGTACTTGGCAGCGTCGGTAGGGGTAGGCTTAAACTTTTTGGGCAGCATTGCTTCGCGGATCTTGTAACTTAGACAGTCGGCTCCCCTGAGTTCGCCGTCGTACTCCTGGTCTTCATCCGAAGAATCGCTGTCGTCGTCCTTCCTAGCGGCGCGTCGTCGCCTTGCTTTGTCGATCTTGCTCTGGGTGATTTCGTCCCGAGCATCTCTCGCATGATGTTTCGACCCACTGCCTTGGACCATGGTCCTTTCTTTTTGCGGGACTAGGTTTTTCCCCAATATTGCGAGACTTTCCAAGGCGCCTCGGTGAGCTTGAGCCATAGATCCTTCGGGGCGCTGGTTAATGAGGTAAGCGGCGAGGTTGGCCGTTGCTCCTGCAACGGTTTTTGGCCGTGGCATGCCCGCGGTATCCGTAGTCATAAAGGATTTAGTCAGATTCGATGTTATCTCTCTGGCGTCATCTTCCGAAAGCCTGGACATCCTTGACCGGTGCTTGCCTGCTCACTGAGTGTTTCGGGAGGCGCTCCCTTGCGAGCCCCTGCGCCTTTCACTGGATCGGTCTGCCGCGGACAGGCGTCTTTCGAGGGTGGCTTGCTATTTTGACAGGTGCTCCCGGTTTTTCTCTAATATGGAGCGATAAGCATTGAGGGTTCCAACCGAAGTCCCTGCGGGGAGCGGCGTGTTGTTAAGTATTGCTGCCCTTGCTGCTGCCCACTCCTCATCTGCGATGGTGTAATCGCTATCTCGGTTGCTAGCGCTGTTTTCGAAACTCGCCCTTCTGCTGGAGCGGGAGGTATGGTCCTCGTCTCCTCTGCACCTTGTGTTTCCCGTGTTATTGGCGACATAAAACTGATGGTGTGCCGCTCTTCGGGTGGTTCCTTGGATGGTGCTGTCGATACTGTCCTCTCCCGATGAATACTGGGCGTTGCAGATGAACGGCGTGTCGCTTGATCCCAGCCCGTGCCTGGTGTCGCAGTTCAGGCAGTAGTACGAAGTTAGTTTTGAAGATGAGGAATCATCCGACCATACCGACATGGAGGACACCGAGCGGGGGGTCGAAGGCTCGAGTGAGCACGCCGATCCCGGTAGACCAGCCGACAGGTCGAGTGACGACGCGTTTGAACTCGTAGATCCGGAAGTGGAGGATTCCAGCAGTCGAAGGATTCCCTCCGCGTTGACGTTGTAGTGGACGCTGCCGAAGGTCATCTCCATGTTCCCTTGTAGATCTGAGAAGTTCGAGCGAGAGGAATCGCTGTGTGGAGTAAACTCGTAGGAGCCGAACCGAATCGGGCTTCCCAGGATTGGTGACGATGGTGTTGATGAAGTTGCTGATGAAGTTGCCGGTGAAGCCGCCGGCGTCATGATCGGACCTGCCGATGCCCTGCCTTGTGCCGACAGGTTTCCCACAGACGGCGCCAATTGTCGAGGGTGCTCCTCGGCAATGCCCTCCGATAGGGGCTTAGGGTTGATGGAATCCTGCAGGCTGACACGAGACATCGGTACATAGACAAGCGGGGAGAGCGATTTACCCAGGTTCGGGGCCCTCGATGAGGTAAAACCCTTACGTCCTGCCTATCTGTTCTTTGATTATGATGAAAATAGGTTACAATGGGGTGCCGAATCGTTCGGCTGTGATCTCGTCGAGATGCTAGTTGCTAGGGTAACCTAGTTCTAAGCTTCTGCTGGCTAGTATTGCTAAGGTTGATTGATCCCTCGATAGCCCCTCTCCTGGCCTTTATATAGGTGGCCAGGTCCCGAGAGATCTCATCGAGTACGAGTAGGTTTACAATAGATCTATCTTCAAGCTTTCCTTGTTCGGCTTCCTCCGTGTCTTGAACTCCAAGCAATCTTCCGCCGCACCGTCCTAGTGACCCATCTTGCCATCGGGTACCTTCATGGGCCTCCAATTGGACCGTATAGGGTAGAGCAACATTGGTTAGCCGAAGGGTAATGCCCACGTCAACGGTCTTCCGGAGCTGAGCGTTTTCAGATTCCAATCGGGTGAACTGCTCGGCAAAGTCTACCACATCATCGACCGTGGCGTAAATCGGCTGCAACGAAGAAAACCAAGAAGAATTAATTGGATGAGAGGCAAGAAAGAAATCAATGCAAAATAAAACACTTACATGGTCACGAGCAGCTGACGAAGTGGGAGCGTCGCCAGAAGGGATAACCCTCGACATTGGGATCATCTCTACAGTCGTTCGAGAGGGTGGCGTCGATTTGGCGGGAGAGGGATTCGGCTCCTGGGCTGATGATGTTCTCCCAAATAATAATTTGGGCATCTTTGCGAGAGGAACATCATTATCATCGTCAGAGCTACTTAAGAAGAATAAACAGTTAGCATGCAAAACAAAAGAGAATAAGTCACAAAGGGATATAAATGCTCACGGGTCCAGGTCATCTTCGACGGCGAAAAAGCTTGCTGGACCTTTCTTGGAAGGAGGAGGCGAAGCAGTTCCAGCGGCATCATTATCTTGTCCGCTAGGACTTGATTCAGCCGTAGTAATAAAATCTTCATTTATCTGTTTACGTCGCCTGCTCCTGATGAAAGCATCATCCTCGGCAGCCTCTTCCTCTTGGACATCGCTGTCCTCGAGGGCATGCTGGGGGTCCTCGGTCTCCTCGGAGTTGTCATCGTCATCCTCTGGTTCTACACCGCTTTCAGGCGTAGGAGGATAGCATTGAGCAACGGCGGGGGCATGTCGAGAGAAAATTTGTAAAGCACAACAAAAAAGGAGTAACAACAGCAAGCGAGAAACAGCAGAGAATTACCTCAGTCGGAAGATGGTGAAAATCATAAGGAGGACGAGCCGATGTCAAGACAATGTTGTCCTTCATACTAAGGCATGTCAGACGACGGACTTCATCTCGGAGGTCTTCGGCCGAAAGGTCTGCAGAGCTGACCCTAGACCCATCGTCCTTGCCCGTGTAAAGCCACAATTGGTGGGGGCGAGACATTAGCGGTTGCACTCGACGTTGTAGGAACACTGAGACTACCTCAGTGCCGCACATCGTCAAGCCTCCCGTACGTATTCTTTAGGACGACGACCTGGTCAAACAGCCTATCGGCTGTCACTCTTTCTTCGGGAGAGAGGGCGTTTTGCCAGGACTTCTTCGGCTTAGCTATCAGTTTATCTTCGAAAGGAGGGAGATTCAAGCGCTGCCCAGGCACCACAGGGTCTCGCAGGTAAAACCATTTGTTGCGCCAGCCTTGAACGGATTCCTTCATCGGGTAGTCGAGATAATCGACTTCCTTCCTGACAACAAAGCCAACGCCACCTACGACGGGGGGACCATTGCTGTCGTTGTGACGCTTTACATAGAAGATCTTCCTCCAAAGACTCCAGTGGGGGTCAATGCCAAGGAAGGCTTCACAAACAGTGATAAAGATAGAAAGATGGAGAATGGAATTAGGGGTCAACTGCCAGAGCTGAATCCCGTAGAAGAAAAGAAGGGAACGGAGAAACTCGTGGGCAGGAAGAGAGAGACCACGGAATAAGAAAGCAGTGAACATAACGGTGAAGCCCTTCGGAGGCCTTGGGCGAGAAACGGCACCTGGAAGACGGATGTCATCCTCAGATGAGGAGATGAGACCGAGGGCTCGCAGCTTGTTCACATCCCGATTGGAAATGGCGGAGGCGCTCCAATCGCGGCTGACTTTGGCCGCATCTGAGGTGCTGGTGCCCTTCTTCTTTCCCATGGCGCCTGAAGCTCTTGAGGGAAGAACAGAGGTGACAGGAAAGGACGGGCGAGAAGATGAGCAGTGGGGGTGTAAACAGTAAAAGCAGGAAGACCCTCTATTTATGTCGTAAAAATTGAGGCAAGATCGTGGCCATAATTTCACAGGCATCGTGGGAAGTGGATTAGATCTGGCTGTAGACGTGGCGTCTAAAAAGGAGAACGGAACCGGCGGCCCATTATTCCCACGACGCGCGAAAATCGAGGAGACGCCTCGGTTAGTGCGCGTGCGCTGGTCGTTCCCTAAAAACTGCTCGCGCAGAGCTAGGATGGGCCCGTCAGGTCAAGTCTTGTTAGTCACATCACGGCAGCAATACGTCATCAATGACATCATGAAGGATATCGAGAGCAGTCGAAGGAAAGTAGAGAATTATCGGGTGATCTAGTTTGAGTCTGCACCCGATCGCAAGCGCTCGAGTCCAGACTCGGGGGCTACTCCCATCGGGAGCGCTTGACGCGCACCCGATAAAAAGAGAGTTCAGAGACATTTCTGAGAAAGAATTTTATGAAGTCTATGCACGGATTGCAAGCATCCGTACCTAGACTCGGGGGCTACTCCCATCGGGAGCACTGGATACGCACCCGACGGAAGTTTTTTGTACTCCAGGATCATGCCCGGGGACCTTGATTCTGTGTAGGATGACGTTGTTTTGCCATCGGCAGTTAACCAACAAAAGTTGGGCACGTTATTCATTATCCCTTGTGCATGGAAAACTTATCGAAGAAAACAAGCCTTGGTACAAATATATCAGATGACCCATGAAGACTTGAAGCAAAACTTCGGCAGGGGGAAGCGTTCGAGTGGCACAACTTGAGTCTACGCACGGATTGCAAGCATCCGTACCTAAACTCGGGGGCTACTCCCATCGGAAGCGCTGGACGCGCACCCAATAGAAGAAGATGATGCTGATACAAGATGGACAGAAACAATCCAGGAGAAGAACATTAGGTGGAGGCATGTTTTAGTCTCTACCCGAACTATCTTCGGCTAGACACTCGGGGGCTACTGACGTGGGCATTGCCCTTCGGGTAACCGACATTGCTCTACCCTACACGGTCTAGCTAGAGGCCCATAAAGGTTGCGGTGACCCAGCATACAACTGCATGTTGTAGTATACAAGTCGTTGATATGATCTTCATGAAGGGACTTCTTCACAAATATCACATCCCTCAGAGTGGTACAACAGAAACATTGCAGGTCATAACACTCAATAATATATTACAATCATGGTCTTAACAAGTTGGTATTCTCACAGGTCTGATGAGAACACCCTACATTATTTAAGTACTATTACAAACCAACATACATATGAAAGAGAGCTCAACAACTTATTTAAGTATGCCACTACGCTCCTCGGCTCTAAGATAACTATAACATTCCACTACTCCTCGGCTTCCATGTTGTCTGCTCCATAGACTATCCCATAGTCTACGCCTTCCACCCCTCCGGACAAGTCTGGTTCCTCGTAGACCAGCTCGTAGTCTCCTCCGTGGTACCTCGGTGTTTGCCTCCACTTCCGGATCACAGTCTAGCAAGGGTGTCGAAAGAAAGTGAGTACAAAGGTACTCAGCAAGTTCAAAAGAGAAAAAGGTGTTTGATGCACTAGCTACCACTACAAGAAAAGTTGCCATGGCCGACGAAGTTGAAGTCGCGCCGTGGTTGCTGGTGTACCATGGCCGACGATTTTTGGTCCCTCCGTGGTTCATGTCAAAACTTTTTTTTTTCTCGTTTTTGAGGCCACCTAGCCCGACGAAAGCGGCCAAAACGTCGCGTATGGTGGCCCGGGACGTGGTGCATCTCGAAATCTCGGGTTCGCCGGCCGAGTCAACGCAAATCCGCACCACCGAGGGATGTAGGGCCCAGATGGCAGCCTCTCTGGCATTGTTTTTTTCTAGATCGCGCCATCTCGTTCAACGTTCTCCGATCGAGCCGTTTACGATGCGGGATCATGGGTCCCACATGTCATCCTCTATGAACTAAAATTCTTTCTATTCTTGGATTTTTTTTGACCCCCGATTTCCGGCTACTTCCTTTTTCTTTTGATCCCTTGCCGCCTTGGAAACGTTGAGACCGCTGCCGCTAAATGGGACCCGCATGTCATCCTCTATGTGCAATCAACTTTCTTTTCTTGGAGTTTTTTTTGGCACCTCAAATTTGGTCACTTGCCTTTTCTTTCGATCCCCGCCGCCTCTCAAACGGTGATACCGCTGTCGCTAACTCGGGACCCGCATGTCATCCTCTATGTACTATAAAACTTTCTTTTCTTGAATTATTTTTGGCACCTCATATTTGGTCACTTACCTTTTTCTTTCGCTCCTCCGCCGCCTCTCAAACGGTGATACCGCTGCTGCTAAATGGGACCCGCATGTCATCCTCTATGTACTATAAAACTTTCTTTTCTTGGATTTTTTTTGGCACCTCATATTTGGTCACTTGACTTTTTCTTTCGATCACCTGCTGCCTCTCAAACAGTGATACCGCTGCAGCTAAATGGGACCCGCATGTCATCCTCTATGTACTATAAAACTTTCTTTTCTTGGATTATTTTTGGCACCTCATATTTGGTCACTTGACTTTTTCTTTCGATCCCCTCGTCGCCTCTCAAATGTTGATACCGCTGCTCGCTAAATGGGACCCGCATGTCATCCTCTATGTACTATAAAACTTTCTTTTTTTGGATTATTTTTGGCACCTCATATTTGGTCACTTGACTTTTTCTTTCGATCACCTCGTCGCCTCAAACGGTGATACCGCCGCCGCTAACTGGGACCCGCATGTCATCCTCTATGTACTATAAAACTTTCTTTTTTTGGATTATTTTTGGCACCTCATATTTAGTCACTTGACTTTTTCTTTCGATCCCCTGCCGCCTCAAACGGTGATACCGCCGTCGCTAAATGGGTCCCGCATGTCATCCTCTATGTACTATAAAACTTTCTTTTCTTGGATTATTTTTGGCTCCTGATATTTGGTCACTTGCGTTTTTCTTTCGATCTCATGCCACGTTTGAAACTTTGAGGAACCTCGCCGGCTCATGGGACCCGCATGTCATCCTCTATGTGCTATAAAAGTTTATTTTCTATGGTTTTTTTCACTCTCTGATTTTTGTCTATTTCCTTTTTCTTTTGATGCCCTGCCGCCTTGGAAACGTTGAGTAAGCTGCTTACTCATGGGACCCGCATGTCATCCTCTATGTACAATCAAGTTTCCTTGAATTATTTTTGGCTCCCGATATTTCGTCACTTGCCTTTTTCTTTCGATCTCATGCCACGTTTGAAACGTTGAGGAACCCGTCGGCTCATGGGACCCGCATGTCATCCTCTACGAACAATAAAAGTTTCCTTTATTGGAGTTATTTTTGACCCCTAATTTCTCGGCTATTTGCCTTTTTCTTTTGATCCCTCGCCCCTTTGAAACGATGAGGACGCTCGTTAGCGGTGTCGGTCCCATATGTCATCCTCTATGAACAATACAAGTTTCCTTTGGTGGATTTATTTTTTACCCCTAATTAATTTCTCGGCTATTTCCTTTTTTTTTCTTTGATCCCCCGCCGCCTTGGAAACGTTGAGGATGTTCGCTGCCTCATCGGTCCCGCGTGTCATCCTCTCGTAACGATAAATGTTTTCTTTTCTTGGATTTTTTTACCAACCGATTTTTGGTTTTTTTTTATTTTCGATCCCCCGCCGCCTTTGAAACGTTGACGACCCCGCCGGCTCATGGGTCCATGATGTCGCCTCTCCCGTACAAGAAACATGTGATATCTTGATTATTTTGCGTACAATAAACAGGTGTATTTCGCTTCGAGCTATTGCAAACGGATAAATTAAATCTTTATTTTTACAACATATATCTTGAATCTCCTTGTTTTTTGTTTTGGCGAAGCATAGGACTTTCCTGTTTTTTTTTTTGAGAAAAATCCGAACTATCATGTTCTGGAGTGGGCTGAAATTGTACGTGTCAAAAGGCCCAGAAGGATAGTTCGAAGGCCCAGATGTCCAGATGCAGCCCAATTGAAATCTTTCTTTTCTTGGATTTTTTTCACCCCTGATTTCTGGCTACTTCATTTTTCTTTTGGTCCTGTGCCGCCTTGGAAACGTTTAGACCGCTGCTGCAAAATGGGACCCGCATGTCATCCTCTATGTACAATAAAGTTTCTTTTCTTGGATTATTTTTGGCTCCTGATATTTGGTCACTTGCCTTTTTCTTTCGATCTCATGCCACGTTTCAAACGTTGAGGAATCTGCTGGCTCATGGGACCCGCATGTCATCCTCTATGTACAATAAAAGTTTGATTTCTTGGATTTTTTTTCACCCTCTGATTTTTGGCTATTTCCTTTTTCTTTTTTTCCCCTGCCGCCTTTGAAACGTTTGCAAGCCGCCGGCTCATAGGTCCCACATGTCGCCTCGTATGAACGATAAAGCTTTACTTTCTTGGAGTTTTTTTTGACCCCCTAATTTCTCGGCTACTTTCTTTTTTTCTTTTGATCTCAAGCCGCATTTGAAACGTTGGGACCGCTGCCGCAAAATGGGACCCGCATGTCATCCTCTATGTACAATAAAGTTTCTTTTCTTGGATTATTTTTGGCTCCTGATATTTGGTCACTTGCCTTTTTCTTTCGATCTCATGCCACGTTTGAAACGTTGAGGAACCCGCCGGCTCATGGGACCCGCATGTCATCCTCTATGTACTACAAAAGTTTATTTTCTTGGGTTTTTTTTCACTCTCTCGATTTTTGGCTATTTCCTTTTTCTTTTGATCCCCTGCCGCCTTGGAAACGTTGAGTAAGCTGCAAACTCGTGGGACCCGCATGTCATCCTCTATGTACAATCAATTTTCTTTTCTTGGAGTTTTTTACCCCCTAATTTCTCGGCTACTTTCTTTTTCTTTTGATCTCAAACCGCCTTTGAACGATGAAGAATCATGTCTCCTAATGGGTCCACACATGTCAGCCTTCTAGACGCATAACTTTGGAGTTATTTTGACCCCTGATTTCTGGCTATTTTGCCTTTTCTTTCGATCCCGTGGCCGCCTTGAGAACGTTGAGGATGTCCGCCGCCACATGGGTCCCAGTGTCATCCTCTGTAGTCTAGTAACAGCTATATATTTCGCCCTGATTTTGTTACTCAACCCGATTTTGGTCGATGTGTATGTCGATCTTTCATCCTTCGCGTTTTTGAGACCTTGACGACTGCCAACACTCATGTGGTCCCGATGGTCAGCCTCGCACTGTTGAAGTCAGTGCATGATATCTGTATGATGTATTGGATGTGCCAATCAAAAAGTGTATTTCGTCTCTGGATGTATTGCAAACTCGATCGAATCTGAATCTTTATTTCGCATAACAACTAATATGAATCTCTTCTGTTTTGTGTTTTGTTTGCTGCATGACTTTTCTTGTTTGGAGTGCCTGTAACTACGAGCCAAAAGACGTCCAAACGTAGAGACAGGTCCTAACATGGCCGATGCATGCCCTATCTTATATCTTCCTTATCTTGATTATTTGGACTTCAAAGGCTCTGCAGTGCACATCCTTTTCTTTGGTCCCGTGTGCCTTGAAACGTTGAGAGACGCCGTCATGCTGGGACCCGCGATGTCATCCTCTATGAACTATAGAACTCTAGGAAATGCTTTCATTGATTTTTTTACTCACCCTCTCGATTTTTGGCCTCCAATTTTTCTTGCTCCCACTGCATGCATGGGACCCGTATGTCATCCTCTATGTACAAAAACTTCTTTTCTTGGAGTTTTATTCCCCTCAATTTCGGGCTACTTGTTTTCTTTGATCTCAAGCCGCATTTGAACAGCTGAGACACTGCCGTCGCAAATGGGACCCACATGTCATCCTCTCTATGCAAATAAAAGTTTCTTTTTCTTGGATTATTTTTCACTTCGATTTTGGCCATTTCCTTTTTCTTCGATCCCCGTCGCTAGCTCAAACGCTTGAGGATACTGCAGTCGCTCATGGATTACACATGTCATCCACTATGAACAATAAAAGTTTCTTTTTCTCTCATTTTTTCACCGTTTTTTGCATGCTCACTTGATCCTCATCGCCTTGGAACGTTGAGGATGTCGTGACACATGGACCCATACGTCATACTCTATGTACAATAAAGTTCTCTCAGGTTTTGGCTCCGATATTTGGTCACTTGCCTTTTCATCAATCTCATGCCGACTCAAAGGTATAATAAAAGTTTCTTTCTTGGATTATTTTTGGCTCTCGGATCATTGAGTCACTGCCTGTTTCTTTCGATCTCATGTCGTCTTTGAAACGCTCGGACCGCTACAACATGGGACCCTATGTCATCTCTATGTACAACAGAAGTTTTTCTATGGATTATTTTCGCTCTGATAGTTTGGTCACTTTCCTTACTTTCCTGACCTCATGCTCGGGCCCTCCTGAAACGACGAGTAGTTAGTTGGCTCATAGGACCCGCATGTCATCCTCTATGCACAAAAGTTTTTCCTTGATTTTGTCCCCCGATTTTTGGTCACTTGCCTTTTCTTTCGATCATGTGCGGCCTTTGAAATTGTGACCGCTGGCTCATGGGTTCACATGCCAGCCTCTATGAATAATAATATTTCTTTTCTGGATTTTACTCTGATTTCTGGCTATTTGCCTCTTTCTGATCCCGACCGCCTTTGAAACGATAGACGCACGGCTTATAGTATCCATGTACGCTCTAAGAACAATAAACATTCTTCTTGGATTTATTATTGACCTCTAATTAGTGGCTACTTCGCTTTTTTGTTCTCGTATGCCGCCATTGCCTTAGAAACGCCGATGTCGCTGCACCTAGCTCAAGGGTCCCATATGATAGCCTCATGAAAAGTAAACATTTGCTTTCTTGATTTATTTTTGACACCTAATTAATGACTACTTGGTTCTTTTCTTTGATCCCGTGACGCCTTTGAAACGTTGAGGAGGCCTCGCTGGCTCATGGGTCCAACATGTCAGCCTCTATGAACAATAAGAGTTTCTATTGTTGCATTTATTTTTGACCCTAATTTCGGCTATTTGCTTTTTTCCATTGCTCCTGCCACCTTAGAAACGTTGAGGACGGCCGCTGGCCGGGTCCCATCATGTCAGCTCTCTTTGTGCGATAAAAGTTTCCTTTCCGATTTATTTTTGACCCCACTCTCTCGGCTATTTACCTTTTCTTCGAACTCCACCGCCTTTGAAACGTTGATGACGCCGTCTGCAACCGGTACAGATATGTCACCTCTTTGTGCGATAAACCTCTTCCTTTCTTTGATTTTTGGACACTGATTTCAGCTACTTGCTTTTTTCTTTCATCTGGCCAGCTTCTGAGAAACGCCAGATCAGAACGACGTTGGCTCGTGGGTCCGCTACATATCATCCTCTTCTCGATGATAATGTTGAGTGTATGTCAAGATACGTCCCACATGAACTGACTGCTGAATAAACGCTTCTTCTCTGAATTTATATTTGACCCCTGATTTGCTCACTTTGCCGTCTCCGATCCCCGCATGTCCGCTACTCCACCGAAAAACGTAGACTGGCCATGTATTCATCACAATAGTCAGCTAATTTAGGGAAAATCGTTCATCACTGGATTCAAACAGTGATCTTCATCTCAGTTGAATTTTACTTAAACCAACATCGTGATTCATGACTTTAAGTTCACAAACACTATGGTTCTCTATCAAATCAGGATCACCATCCGAACCTTTATCAAGGTATTTCGAAGAAGTGTCTTTGGCTAATGGGCACCAAGGTTCTGCCGTTTAAAAAATCAATATCATACATATTTGTTTCAAAAAACTCGAAAATGAATGTAGACATAATAAATAAAGTAACCTACAAGCTGCAAAATTTTAATATGACATTTCTTTATATTGTATGACTACACAAAAGACACAAAATCAGGAAATTTGGAGATTTGAAATATGCATACCCGTGATCCACACGTTTGTTACTTTTGTGTAGCCCAGAATTTTTTGTATTTGAAACTGAAATTTTGCACGTTTATGAGGACAACTCATTAGCTACGCCATGATTTTTTTCTAATTTTTGAACAAATAAATATATTTTTATTTTCTTCTAAAATAAAGGTGGAGCACTGGTGCCCAAGAGCACCAAATCTTTATTACGTGCATTTGCGCCTCATTAGCGTGAGTTTAGCTAACTTTTTGAAGAAAAAAAGATGTCCATTGTGGTATTCAGACAAAGATCTTCATGTCTCACGCATCAGACCAAACAACAAACCAGGCATGTATTCATCACAATACTGGGTAGCAATTCGTGAAAAATATGTTCAAAGATGGGATTCAAACAAAGATCTTTCATCTCTCTTAAAATTTTGATTTCAGCAAAACCGAACGATCAATGTTCATGAGGTTAAGTTCACCGAACACTCATGCTTTCTCATAAAATAAGGTCACCATCTGTCTCTTGATCTTGCTCAGGAAAAACAGGTGGAAGTGTTGGGACGAACCACATGGGTGCCTTGCGCTCTATGTTCAATCTTCTCTTTTGTGCACCCAGATCTCGGCCTATGACGTGGCTCTCCATTGACGTGCATTCTGCCGCAACTTGGCCTGGACGTATCCATGTATCACGGGCGATGTATTGGTAGCAAAGACACACCAGGTTTGAAGAATCGAAACTGAAAATCGGTTCTGCAGCCCTCTGCATCGATAATGGCGGGTAGCATGAAAATTAGGTGATCGAGTCTCAAGAAAACAAAGAACGCCTCTTCAAATTGTTCAATCTTTGCGCCTCTTCTACTGCGGGTCCAGGTGTGGCAGATCTCAAGAAAAGAGCAGCACCAAAGCCAATAAGACTAAGCTCACTATACTCCATATGTAATATTGGAGGACGCAGGATGATGGCCGATAACCTTTAACCCTGAATCCACGCAGATCACGATTCAGCACGAATGGATGCTTTCTCATTGGTGCCAGAACCAAGTGCGCTGATCCGAAAATCCAAGAAATACATCTTCATCTTCATAATTATGATTATCACCAATCACATCTAATCTAATTCTTCATCATCGAATTCGCTCTTTCTAATTCAATTCTTCTTCTAATTTCTTCTTCATCAAGATCATTATCTTTCATCGGCACCTCCATCGCCTTGAGCCACATTTGCTTCATCATCTTCCATGACAAGATCTCCCTCGATTTGAGCGAAAATTGCAGCCACTTCTCGCTTCTTCATCTTCAATGACAAGGCCAATGAGACGCGGGGCTGCATGTGTCCCTGCAATGCACAAAGATCAACCACAATGCAGCAAGTAGGAACTACACCGAAAATTATCTCTTCTCTTCTATCTTCTATTTTCTACTACTATAAGGCACCAGCTTTTAACAAGACATGTAGCAAGCAATTCCAACAACTGGTGTCCAAAATCTAACGGTTGGGATTAGAGGTATTCGCGTGAAAAAATACCACACCAAGTGTCCACGTGTTTCTAGAACCGTCATGTTTCCATTATGAAGAAAATCGAGCAGTCTCACACCGATATCACACGTCCCACTTGATAGTGATTAAGAAAGGTTCCAAATTTTTGTTCATATTTATAAACGGTATGCTCACACTTATTTTGATGGTATAACCAAATTATTAGTTGTATTGAAAGTTTGAACAACATTTAGAACGCAACTTTTATACATCAGTATTGCGAATCGTAATTGGTCCAACATGTGCAACATGCCATTTACTAGTTAAGACATAAAACAAAGACTCACCACAGTATATGGTTCCCAAACCAGAACATCTCCATACGGATATGTAATCGCGTATACACGATGTAGGTGTGAACTTGTACCATATCCAGGAATGCCCATGGCATCGACATAGCTGTTTCTATCAAAGAATTCAGGTTTCTCGTAGATATTCCACTCCTTTCTAGGGGCGCTTGTAGGATAGCGATCAATTCGTCAAATACAACGATTACCTCGTAATGCCATGGCCCTCGCTTAGATCATCTTTGTACGGCATCTTGACGATCCGTACTTTGAGCAGCTCCAAACTTCTATCTATTTTGTATTTGAACAGGAATGGTGGGCTGCCATGCCACCATTCACTAGTAGGGCCTAAAGAAATTCCTCGCATCTTGCGCAGATGGAAGAGGTATAATAGTATCTCGATATGTATATGTTGTGGATCGTCAGTGCCCGTCCTCGCTGGACAAATGCCACCCAGTGGCCGTCACAACCCACCCAGCGGCATGGGTCCATGTCCATCCAGTCCTCCTTGGTATGGATAAATGCCGAACTGTCTGGCTTGTCTAATGGCATCACAGAACGCGTGAATGCCCCTGCAAATAGGATTTGTTTCAAAATTGTCTATGCATGCAAGGTATTCGACAGAATGAAGAGCGGATTGTGCAGTAACCGGCACATGATGTAATGGATAAATAAAGCAATCCAAGAGTACATGTGCATAGTGAAGGCAGCAAACCTTACAAGATTCTCAAATCAGTGATGATGTTGAGTCTAAATTCATGCATGATGTTTGGCAACAAGAAAAGTGGATTGAAAAACACAAGCTGAAACGAGATGAGTAAATAAATAAATACTCTTACAAGCATTGTCGCGGTCGTCCTGGCCATGTCTCGGGTCGCAGTGGAGCGTGCTCTCAGAACCGAACTGAACCTTATGCGCTCCGCGGATGGCATGCCGCATGCCGATCATGCCTCGAGCGAGGCGACCGATGGCTGAGGATATCCGCCCGCTCGGCTATGTTCTCCACCAATGGTAGTGGAGGTTGCCCCACCCCATGGACCGGTGGTAGCAATCATGAATCTCCTCAACCTTACGCTTCTGCTTCATTGGAGTCGGTAATCTAATGCAAGGGAGAGAGGGGTGAAGGGAGAAAGAGACAGAAGAGGGTTTTTTTTGGAGAAGATACAGTAGCAGTACTACGATACTAGGAGGTGGAGATGCGGGGCATGTTTCCTGGGAGAGGAACCACTATTTCCCTTAAAAAATAACAAAGACTTGCGCATTAGAACTTGGGGCGGGATATAGCAGTAAGAGGTATTGACCAACTTTCCCTCACCTTGACCCCACGTGGTTGTGAACCCGAGATAATTCTTTTGTATGAACCCGATATACTTATTATAGTACTAAAATAGTACAAGTATATACCTTGTACTCCTATATACTAACATTACTATTTTAAGGACTTCTGCTCCATGAGCAACAACTTCCCCACTCCGCTCATCCGAAATCCTAGCCCCTCCAACTTCAAGGACCAATCAACATAGCTATGGCCTTCTAATTTGGCTCAAGTCGCCGCACACATAGTCCTCCCGCCGACAAGGAATAGGAGCATCAGCCCTTTCGTCACTTGTTGTTATACATAATCATATACAGTACTATATATATTTCAAATTTCCATATCAAAAAATAGTTCAAATCTGAATTTTAACATCTCAAGCTAAACCCTCGCTTGCTCTTAAACATAAGCATACCATAGTTCTACTTTTGTCTTCACCCGAACAATGGAACACAATGTGTTCATCACAACATAGCCAACCGGAGTACCTAGTAATGTAACTAGAGAAGTGAACCTATAGTTGATCAAGCCTTCAACTTTAACACAATAATACTCCCACATTATGTGTTGAGGAGCCACACCCATATATTTAAGAGTACCATCAAGTAGACCACAAATGCATCAATGAAGAGAGGGGTATACTTATAGACCACCTCTTTACAAAACAGTTGTAACTAGTAGACCACAATTGCCTCGTTCATTAGCTATGAAATTACATACTATCAGTAGCTACAATGGTCTGCAGCCCCGTTTCGAATTAACATCACACTTGTTCCAATCCGGGCGTTGGCGAAGTTTGGGATGAACCAAAGCTGGTGTCTTTACCAGGTACCTATCTTTTTTGTTTTGCATGTTTTCTCCAAGGCGTTGGTTTGGAAACCAACGGCGCAATCTTCACGATTCAGATCGAATCGGCATATTTCGTGCAATCGCGAATTGCGAAGCCATGCTTCATTCGGCAAGGTGTACACACAATTTCTTCTCGTCGACATCCTGGGACAACATCTGCATCCGCCTAATGGCAAGCATAATCGGATAGTTCACCTCAAGGAAAAGAGAATATTCTCCAAGGTCATCAATCTTTTCCCATGGAATACCTTCATTTAACTTACTAGTGTCCTTCGTGAACACTCATGCAACCAAACCTGTAGCATAGTTGCCAACAAGGCGACCATGATGAACACGACGATCGAAGCGTGATGGCAAACTTTACAGAATATTCCCTTTCATCGCCAATGCCCAAAGTATGGATCGAAGAAGTCTAGAACCATCTATAGATCTTGCTAACCACCACATGCCATAATCGACCTCGTGATCATGGCCAAGAGCATCATCAAGTGCACACCGCCATTCAAACACAATGGGCGGTGGCTCTACGATCAGCGGAGGACCTGCTTGAAAACGAAATTATTGTTAAGAAGGGTATGTTTGGTTTGCACAAATCTGAAAACGTAAGAATTGGGAAAACGCATTAGGATTCAGATGGGATGATATAATGGCATTTCCATTCAATAATACAGCATATTGGTGTATTTGAGTACATCACATGGGAAACCAAAGGATTCATTTCAAGAAGTTCAAGTAGAGGTCAAAATCCAACATAATTCAATCTGAGAATAAAACTCCTAATTATACAATCCTCAAATTTTTCTATGGTAATCATCTCGAATAAAAAGTCTAAATACCAATGAAATTTCATCCGAAGCAAATATGCCCCAAGCCTCCAAGTCGATCAACCAGTTCGAAAATTAATAAGTTTGTGCATTAAAATTATCTTTACAGCCTATGAATAATGAAGCTCATCATACACTACGTCCGGAGGAAAATTACTGCACTTGCCGAGGATTCCATGCGTGAACAAAGCAGCGATGAGCTGTGGCAAACACAAGCCCATTGTGGAGAATTGCATCGCTGTAATTGTAAAAGATGTGGGACTTGGGCTCATAAGAACCGTCCATCCGTAATCTTCGCCGCAAAGGAGGGCAACTCGATGTCAAAAACAGCAACAAGAGAGAAATTTTTGTACCCTCTAGCAGACTGTGGGAACTTGGCAAATATATATCTTGTGAAATATAATAGCACGAAGGTTGTGGTGGTATATATTTGGAATGTGGGTGGTTTCAAACTACAGTGGAGAGGAATTTCACTACGAGTGTAGACGTTGACAAGTTTCCATTTGCAAGCAGGAAAGCTAATGTCAACCATGGCAACCCAATCTCCATTGGCACCTACCCACCGCTACCTGCACTGCTCCGGCATCACAATCGCTGGAGGAGAACCCGTCCAGCGTGCGCCACTTGCAATCCCGTGCTACCTTCGTCAGTGAGAATGAAGAACACATGGGAGGCCAAACGGAGAGAAAAAGATAGAGTTGCACTATCATTTGCAGAGTCGAAAAATAGTTTGGACGAACCGACGAGGCTCGCGGCGGTGATGACGTCGCATCTTGTTACGAGTTCTTCAAGGGGACCTTCGGAAAAGACCTTCCGAAACAGCTTCAGTAGTCATCATTTTCCTTGTTCGATGCCGCCATCGCAGGGCAGGGGTGGGCTCTATGAGGTTTGGGTTCAACTGATTGGAGTTTAATTTGGGTTCGATGGCGGCAGTGGCGGAAGATGAAGAACTGAGGCTCTCAAACCAGGCGGTGGAATTGATTCTAAAGTCGCATGGCGGCTAGACCGAGCGCGTGCTATGGAAGGTGGTCGATTGGTGCGGCGGGGCGGAGGTAGACGATGGAGGTGAACCGAAATAGGCAGGTGGGGCGGGCGCTTGACTTCGCCTCTCTACACTCTACAAGATCTCCTCCTTTTCTTGGAAAGTGTATAGAGATAGACCCATAATAAAAGTCACTGCTCCTCCGAAAAGGTGAAGAACAAGTCACCGGTCTAACGTGGCAAATTTGGACATCCCAAGCTATGTGTTGTCATGTCAATTCGATGTCCATGGCATGATTTTGAATTTTGCGTGACCAAAAGAAGTACGCCTTGGCCTTTCACAATCGGGGTTTCTTTAGAGCAAGAACAATAGAAGAGCCAACAGCTGGCAAAAGTACCACGTAGGCGGGCTATAAGCGCCCACTATTGTCCTACTTCCTCTTGGCGTGATACTCCCTCCGTCCACAAATAAGTGGACGTGTGGGATTTTCAAGGTAAATTAGTAAAAGGAAAGAAAAATGCATTGGAGCACTCGTATCTTAAGAAACACATGTACTCAACCACGGTTGTAGATTTTCTCAGCAAGACTTTTCCCCAAAGCAGCTTGTGGCTTTCAGCTATTCGTGGGTGTGGAGGAGCTCCGCCGCATCGTAGAAAGCAAAGAGGGACTGCGGCTCTCGATCGTGCGGTGTACTCGTAAATCACGTGCGACCCATGCCCTAATAATTCACAATGCATTGATGAGGGCTATCACTTCATCATCCAATAAAATGTACTTAGTAACTATGGTACGGAGTAATAATATTGTCTTCTCGCAAAAAAATGGTAAAAATATTGTCTCTTAAGCCATGTACTAGTACAGAGGTAAGATGCTTTAGAGAAATAAACCTATATTTTATTGCTACTCCGTAATACACATGGTTATTTATTCTAGGCAAATGCCTACCGAAAGATGTAGGAATAGGGAAATGTAGGATTGCAATGTCATGTCCACTCCAATCCTATAGGAATTCATAGAATCCAAACTTTGTTTGATTCCACCATAGGAAAAGTAAAGCATTCTTAAAAAGAGGCATGAGTAGATGTTTAATTTTCTATGGAATCTATGCAAAGAAATCCTTAGGAAAATTCCTATCGTAAACAATCCTACAAATCAAACAGCCAAGGATTCAATTGTACCAATTTCCTATGCAAATCCTTGGTGTTCACCCAATCCTCTCGAATACTCATCCAAAAATGCACTAATACTTTGATGGGGAGTTTTTGTATTCTAGGCAAGAATAGAGGGTTTGCGGGGATCACTAGAGAAGTGTATTAACCAAAGAAGGCATAAGTAATACACCAACACACACTAACATGCCCTTAATGGATGTATCTCCATAAACTCCTCTGCTTCTTTATTACTACTACTAGTTTATGTACTTCTTAACTAATATGGGATAATCATGAAATATATTTTCTAACATTCAACAGAAAAATATAGTGTTTCGACTTTTTAAAATACTCGAAAAACTAGTAATTAAAAATATTTGAGCTATCAAATCTAGGAAGTTTGAAAATATTTTGTATTCCGTCTCGAAAGTTGTGTTACTTGGTGTAAGATTCACACAAAATGATGAAAATATCAAACCTTCAAAAAAATTGTAGTAATTCAAACGTTATGCGCGTTTCATAATTTTGCAAAATCGATTCTATTTGCAATTAAAACTATAGTAGTTGGTGGTCCCCGATCATCTGATTTGCTCTTAAACAACTTTCAATCCTAAATTTGAACCTCCCCGCAATGTAACACGATAGTTGGTGGTTTGTGCGGAAAAAATTACAGCTTTAAAAAGTGTTTTACGCAACGAAGGCAAGAATAATTAAGCGGTAGTTTGTGCAATTTCCTCGTAAACAATATGCAGCGTCAAGTAATAGTACTAGGAGTACATAAATCTTGTGTAATTTCTAGTTCTACATATTACTAGTGTCCACCGTTT
>NC_061514.1:120381698-120464849 GCF_022539505.1 Lolium rigidum | reverse complement strand
TCCATGGTATGAGATTGTTGGAAGGCACCCGAGGATTCGGTTAGCCATGGCTTGTGTAAGCAAAGGTTGGGGGGAGTGTCATCCTTAAATAAACTAAAGTACATGTGTAAACAAAAGAGAAGAGGGATGATCTAGCTACCTTGCTGGTAGAGATAACGTCCTTCATGGGAGCCGCTCTTTGGAGGTTTGTTTGGCAAGGGGGTTAGAGTACCTGCTATCATTCGTTGACAACAACAAACACCTCTCAAAATATTACTTTTATTCTCTTTATGTGATTTCAAAATTGAAAAAGCTCTAGCACATGATTTAATCCCTCGCTTCCTCTCGCGAAGGGCCTCGTCTTTTACTTTATGTTGAGTCAAGTAAACCTATTTCCCTCCATCTCAAGCAAGCATTTGAGTTGTTGTGATCAAACTATTATATTGTGATTTGCTTCATCATGTCTTTTACTCTTCCTTGTTTAGTACAAGTTTTATCTGAATGAATATAGCTTTGCAAGTTATCAATGATCATTATGATTGAGTATGCGAGATGAGCTATATAAACTTTAACATGAGAGCGCCGCTCAATAGATAAGTATAATCTGTTAACTGTTCTCTGACCAAGAACAAAGTTTGCCATCACCAACTATGATTTCTTATGCACCTTTATTTGTGATTACCTTATACTTGTTTCAAGTTGAGTTATATGAGGAAGTTGTTTACTAGAATGTCTTGTGTGAATGAATATGATGCTTCTTGTCCGTATTTGATTTATCGACTCTTCACTCCATAAACATGTGGACCCGTTTACCGAGTTCGCCTTTGCTTGGGGACAAGCGAAGTCTAAGCTTGGGGGAGTTGATACGTCCAATTTGCATCACTATTTTATATCATAATTTGTCTGTTATTCATTGATATATTTCATATTTGGAGATGATACTTATGTTATTTCATCTATTTTGCATGTTTCATGATTATTGGAGGATCGCGCACCGGAGCCGTGATTCTCGCCGGAAAAAGCGCCGTCAGAATGCAATATTTCGGAAGATCAACAGTTGATGGAAATTATATGAAAAATCCTATTTTTCCAGATGACGAAGGGAGCCAGAAGGGGGAGACGAGGAGGGCCGCCATGGGCCCCCCTCACAGGCCGGCGCGGGCCATGCCCTGGCCGCACCGCCCTGTGAGGAGGGGGCCCACAACCCCCTCTCGCCTCCTTTTCTTCGCGTACGCCTTCGTCCCGAAAACCTAAGCTCCAGGGGTACGTCGCGAAGAGCCACGCCCGCCCTCGCGGGGCGGAGAACACCGGAGAGAAAAGAGCTCTCCCGCAGGCCGAGATCCGCCGGGAAATTCCCTCCCGGAGGGGGAAATCGACGCCATCGTCACCGTCATCGAGCCGGACATCATCTCCATCACCATCATCATCATCTTCATCATCATCACCGCCGTCTCCACCGCTGCACCTCGTCACCGCTGTAACAATTTGGGTTTGATCTTGATTGTTTGATAGGGGAAACTCTCCCGTGTTGATTTCTACTTGTTATTGATGCTATTGAGTGAAACCGTTGAACCAAGGTTTATGTTCGGATTGTTATTCATCATCATATCACCTCTGATCATGTTCCATATGATGTCTCGTGAGTAGTTCGTTTAGTTCTTGAGGACATGGGTGAAGTCTAAATGTTAGTAGTGAAGTATGGTTGAGTAATATTCAATGTTATGATATTTAAGTTGTGGTGTTATTCTTCTAGTGGTGTCGTGTGAACGTCGACTACACGACACTTCACCTTTATGGGCCTAGGGGAATGCATCTTGTACTCGCTTGCCAATTGCGGGGTTGCTCGAGTGACGTAAACCCGAGCCCCCGTTGGTATATCGATGCAGGAGGGATAGCAGGATCTCGCAGTTTAAGGTCGTGGTTAGATTTATCTTAATTACTTTCTTGTAGTTGCAGATGCTTGCAAGGGGTATAATCACAAGTATGTATTAGTCCTAGGAAGGGCGGTACATTAGCATAGGTTCACCCACACAACACTTAACAAAACAATGAAGATTAATTAGCCGTATGTAGCGAAAGCACTAGACTAAAATCCCGTGTGTCCTCGAGAACGTTTGTTCATTATAAGTAAACAAACTGGCTTGTCCTTTGTGCTAAAAAGGATTGGGCCACTCGCTGCAATTATTACTCTCGCACTTTACTTACTCGTACTTTATTCATCCGTTACATCAAAACCCCCGAATACTTGTCTGTGAGCAATTACAGTGAATCCTTCATCGAAACTGCTTGTCAACACCTTCTGCTCCTCGTTGGGATCGACATTCTTACTTATCGAAGATACTACGATACACCCCCTATACTTGTGGGTCATCACTGCGCCACGTTCCAGGGGTTTTTCTTGGGAACCCCTGTTTTCTTATCCTTGATCCTGTACGCTCCTCCTTCAATGACTTCCGTGACGATGTAAGGGCCAAGCCATGGTGACTCGAGTTTTTCAGTACGTTCTTGATTGAGTCGCAGAACCAGGTCTCCAACTTGAAAGGATCTTGGTCGCAAACGTCGACCGTGGTAGTTTTCGAGTCCTGCTGATATTTAGTTACCCTTGACAATACTTCATCTCGAGCTTCGTCGAGTGCGTCAATGTCGTCTTCCAATGCTCTCCTGGAAACTTCCTCATTGTACTCCGTGACTCTAGGAGAGTCGTGCTCTATTTCTATCGGCAGTGCTTGCCTCTGCCCCATGGACCAGGAAAAACGGAGTCTCCTGTGTCGCTGTATTTGGTGTTGTTCGGATGCTCCATAACACACTCGGCAGCTCCTTTGGCCAAGTATGTCGAGCTTTTTCCAGTGGTCCTAACAAACGCTTCTTGATGCCATTGCAGATGATACCATTGGCTTTCTCGACTTGGCCATTGGTTTGAGGGTGTGCAACTGACGCAAAGTGCAATTTGATGCCTACCTCTGCGCAGCACGCCTTGAATTCTTTGGATGTGAAGTTACTGCCATTGTCCGTGACGATGCTATGAGGTACTCCAAACCGAAACACAATGCCCTTCACGAATTTTATTGATGATGCTGCATCTGGTGAATTTATTGGCTTGGCTTCTATCCACTTGGTAAATTTGTCGACAGCGACGAGCATATACTCGTATCCTCCTGGCGAAGCTTTATGTAATTTCCCCACCATGTCGAGGCCCCATTGAGCAAAGGGCCAAGACAATGGTATTGGCATCAGTTCTGCTGCCGGAGAGTGAGGTTTTGCGGCAAATCTCTGGCACGCGTCACAAGTTCGTACTATCTCCTTTGCATCCTCAATTGCTGTTAACCAGTAAAATCCAGCTCGAAAAACCTTGGCAGCAATAGCTCGACTGCTCGCGTGATGTCCACATATTCCCTCGTGCACGTCCTTCAAGATTATCCTTCCTTCTTCAGGTGTAACGCATCTTTGTAGCACACCGAAATACTGCGTTTGTACAGCTCCCCTTTGACCACTGTAAAAGCTTTGGACCGTCGAATAATTCGCCTTGCTTCAACTGGATCGTCGGGTATTGTTTTCCTTAGGACGTACGATATGTACGCCTGCATCCATGGAACTTGTACCATTAGTATTAGATCATGTTCCTCTTCCTCTTCCGATGTTTCTGTCGCAGCCCCCGATGGTTTCTTATCCTTCTCCTTCTTTGTTGATTTCTTCGGCTTGGTGGACCTCTCTGTTATCTCCTCCCAGAACACGCCCGGAGGAATCGCGAGACACTGCGACCCGATGTTTGCAAGAACATCGGCTTCGTCATTGCTGAGCCTGCTGATGTGATTTACTTCGCATCCATCAAATAGTTTCTCGAGCTCGTTATACACTTCTTTGTATGCCACCATGCTATCATTGACTGCGTCACACTGGTTCATGACTTGCTGAGCCACCAATTGTGAGTCGCCAAAGATTTTTAGTCGAGTTGCGCCACAAGCTTTCGCCATCTTCATCCCGTGTATAAGAGCCTCGTACTCTGCCTCATTGTTTGACGCATTTGGAAACGTCATCCGTAAGACATACTTTAATTTGTCGCCTTCAGGTGATATGAGTATCACGCCTGCTCCAGCTCCTTCTAACCTTTTGGACCCGTCGAAGTTCATAGTCCAGGTTCTCGATAAATCCGGAGGCCCCGTATTTTGCAGCTCCATCCACTCTGCGATGAAGTACGGTAGAATTTGCGACTTTATTGCTTTTCTTTTTTCATACGTGATGTCCCGAGGAGAAAGTTCTATTCCCCAAAGGGAGACACGGCCTGTAGCTTCTGGATTGTTGAGTATATTGGATAAAGGCGCCTCATTGACCACTATTATCGGATGCGTCGAAAAATAGTGCCGCAATTTTCTCGCGGTTGTAAATACTCCATATGCTAGCTTTTGTTACTGCGGGTACCTCTGTTTTGTAGGCGATAACACTTCACTTATGAAATATACTGGCCTCTGCACTCCATGGAGTTTTCCTTCTTCCTCTCTTTCGACAACTAGTGCCGTGCTAACCACCTGAGGTGTAGCCGCAATGTATAGCAGGAGAGGTTCCTTCTCTTTTGGCGCCACCAAGATTGGTGGCGTCGAAATTGCGTGTTTAAGATCCTCGAAAGCTCTATCTGCTTCTTCGTTCCATTGGAATTTATCTCCTTGTTTGATTAGGGCATAGAACGGTAACGCCTTTTCTCCCAGCCTGGCGACGAATCTGCTTAAAGCTGCGACTCGCCCAGTTAGCTGTTGTATTTCTTTCAACTTTGTTGGCTTCCTCATTGTTACGATAGCTTGGATTTTTTCGGGATTAGCTTCGATCCCTCTTGCTGAGACTAGGAACCCGAGAAGTTCTCCTGCAGAGACGCCGAAAGAACACTTCGTCGGATTCAACTTGAGACAAAATTTGTCGAGGTTGTCGAAAGTTTCCTTCAAGTCCTCGATTAACGTTGCCCCCTTTCTTGATGTTATGACGACATCGTCGATGTACACTTGTACATTTTTCCCAATCTGTGTTGCTAAATATTTCTGCATCATCCGCTCATATGTTGCTCCCGCATTTTTCAGACCAAAAGGCATTGTTCAATAGCAAAACACGCCATAAGGTGTGATGAACGCTGTTTTGACTTCATCTTCTTCTTTCAATCTGATCTAGTTATAACCAGAGTAAGCATTCAAGAAGGAAAGACGTTCACATCCTGCCGTGGAGTCGATAATTTGATCGATCCTCGGGAGGGGAAAGTGATCCTTTGGACAATGTTTGTTGAGACACGTAAAGTCGACACACATGCGAAGGACTTTAGTGTTTTTCTTCGGGACCAATACTGGGTTTGCTACCCACGTGGCCTCTGTATGCAGTTCCTTGATGAAACCAGCTTCTCTTAATCGATCAATCTCTGACAGCATAGCTTTGCGGTTTGGCTCCGAAAAATGTCGCAAAGGTTGTTTTATTGGTCTCGCAAGTGGATCCAAGTTTAGGTGGTGCTCGGCAAGTTCCCTGGGTACTCCTGGCATGTCAGCTAGACACCATGCGAAGATTTTCCAGTGCTCACGGAGGAACTCGACGAGCGCGCTTTCCTATGCGAGGTCCATGTTTGTTGCGATGGACGTCGTCTTCTTTGGATCTGTCGGGTGAATCTGCACCTCCTTGGAATCCTTTGCAGTGTTAAAGGTTGGCTCTTTATTAGGCCTCCCCACATCTGGTAGCACATCATAATCAGTCGTAAGCCTTGACTCCATGTATTCTGCTTGCATCCCGAAAGTTTCTGATAGTCGATGAAAATCCTTGTCACATTTATCGGCTAGTGCGAAGCTTCCTTTGACTGTGATTGGTCCCTTAGGTCCAGGTAACCTCCACAACAAGTATGTATAATGTGGTACTGCCATAAACCTGGCATATGCTGGTCGTCCCAACAAGGCGTGATACTGTGACGGGAAATCCACGACTTCGAACTCCAGCTTCTCTATCCTGTAATTTTCTCGGGTTCCAAACTGAACGTCGAGATTGATCTTCCCCAACGGATAACTTGGCTTTTCTGGCGTAATTCCATGAAAACGCGTATCAGTTGGCTTCAAATTTGCTAGGGAGATGTTCATCTTCCTTAGCGTATCTGCGTACATAAGGTTTAGGCTGCTGCCGCCGTCTATGAATACTCGCGATACGTCGAATCCCGCGATTACTGCCGGTAAGATAAGTGCTTGACCGCCCTGGTCGAGGAACTTGCTTGCGGGTGGTCCGCTATCGTGAAGCCAATATCCTGCCCCGACCAATTGAGGTACTCAACCGTTGGTGGAGGCATCTTTTCTGCCATAAACACCTGTCGCGAGATTACTTTCCGAGCTCTATTAGATGGCCTGCCTTTTTGAATCATCGAGACCGCTCCATGAGAGTTGGGATCGACGTAAGGTGGTGGTGCTGGTGCTGCCGCTATTCCGAGCTGATGTCGATTTTCGTCCGTAATTGCGGGAGGAGGTGGCAAATGAATCTCACTCCCGGGCCCTTGCGGATTTCTATTTGTCGCCCGGGCATTGGCGTGCCCTCGCCCACCTTAGCATTGCTCGAAAATTTCGGCAATCCTTTTGCAGGTGTCCTGACTGTCTCTTTCCATTGTTGTCGACATAGAAGTGCATTTGGCATGGCCCGTTCATCATCTCCTCAGGGGACACAAAAGGTCTCTAAAACCTAGGTCCATTATTTGGCCTATTATTTCGGGAGTCATCTCTATTGTCGCCTCGCTGCTCGTTGCTCCTTTGATAATCATCTCTACTGTTTCCTCCAGCGCTTGCTCGAAATCCAGCCGATATTTGGCCAGGTGCATCATAACTCGTAAATTGTCGAGAAAATCGTCGTCTATTTTCAAAATTTCGACTGCGGTCCTCCTCTGGTGACCTATGTCGTTTATTATGCACGGCATCCTCGCCATCTGCCCATCTGTTTGCTATTTCCATTAATGCCGATACTGTCCTTGGGTCGGTTCTTCCCAAGTCCTCCACAAAATCGCCTCGTCGAACTCCTGCTACGAACGCATCTATCGCTCTCTCGTCAGATATATTCTCTGCCGAGTTTTTAATGATGTTCCACCTTTGAATGTACTTCCTCATTGATTCATCATGCTTTTGTCGACATGATCTCAATTCCTCTAGTGTCGCTGGCTTTTTGCAGGTTGATCGGAAGTTCTTGACAAACACATCCTCAAAGCTATCCCAGCTGTCGATAGAACCTGGAGGAAGCTTTTTTATCCAAGATCTTGCGGCTCCACTCAGGTGTATCTGAATGCTCTCATGGCTGTTGCTCTAGTCCCACCTATCGGCTTTACCGTCTCGAGGTAATCGACTAGCCAATCCTCGGGATCTTGTAGGCCATCAAATTTCTTGAAACTATCGGGTAACTTGAATCCTGAGGGGACTCGAGTTTTCCGGACCCGTCGCGTAAAACACGGGAGTCCACACATATCTTCTTCCGCGAGTTCACGGTGACTGCCGATGTTCTCTTCTGCCTTGTCGCGCTCTATCTACCCGGTCTGAGCCGCCGTATCTCTGACTCCACTTGGTGCCGGTGGATTTTGCACTGCTGCAGTAGGTCTCGGGCTATTTTGTCTTGCGGCTCCTTCGGGAGGTGTGGCTGCAAATGCTGCTCCCATGGCCCCACATCCTGCCATGGCCATGTTATACAATGCTTCTCTCGGGTCCCTAGGAGTTGGCCTGGACGCTAAGATGAAAGCTTGTGTTGCCATGTATCCTGCTTCTGGTGTTTTCGGGATGATATTCCCCCTCGTGTCGATTGACATAAAAGACATATTGAGGTTTTGGATTAGAGTCTCTCTTTCACCCTCAGGTATATTTTGCAGCCGAGATCTTGCCCTCCTTCGAGCTTCTCTGTGGCTATCTCCCGAAGTTCCTGATTGTCGACTTAACTCTGCTCTTCGCCTGCTTGATGCTGAGGCTGCCTCTTTTCTTCTGTTCAGATCAGCTGTCTGTTTTTCTAATTCCCTTCCAGCTCGAGCGAGCCTATATTGGTAGGCCTGTAATTCTTCGACCGTAGCGGTTGTCTCCATTGGTTCAGAACCATCCATAGCTCTTTCTGCTCTATCCCATGCTGCTTGTGGAAGTTGGACTCTAACACGTGGTGTAGGCCCGACATATTTAGTGCCCAGACCTCGCCTTAGGTCAGAAGGATCGACATATGGATTTCCCAAGTCGTCGAAAGCCTCTGATGTTTCCTCTTGATCGCGACTTGCTTCTCCGATGGCGCAGATCTGATGATATTTTGAGTTCTGAATTTTGCTTGGTTTGGTGACACCATCATAAAGATTGGTGAAGACCTTTCCGATAGAGATGGACTTGTCGATGAAGTTGAAGCTGTCGGTGTCGCTTGAGTCATCGCTTATATAGGAGTCCGCGGATGACTCAAAGGATATGTCACTGAAGATCTTGGCGAGTTTCTCGCTAACCTTGGTGTCGATGAAGCGTGGCGATGAAGTCTCCTCGTCGCCTGACTCGATGGATGATGATGAGCTTGAAAAATCGGGTTCGACCGCCGATAATCCCGACGAGATCGGAACTTCGAGACGATACGTTCCTTCTTTCTCGACGCGAAAGTGGAATTTTCCGAACGTCATCTCCATGGGCTCCTCCAAATACGCATATGCATCCAAACGGGAGGGCGGGTGAGGAACAAAATCAACAAGACCAGTTTCGATCTGTTTACCTCCATCCATGATGTTGCTTGCTATCGACGAAGTCGACGATCTTGAACGTGCCATCGAGATCAGCTCCTTGTCGCCTCTAGATCCCACAGACGGCGCCAATTGACAAGGTGTGAACTTGTCAATGCCTACAAGTTGTAGACTAGGGTTTTGTTGGATGTAGAGGGCAAGTAGATCTCGAAGGTTTCAGCCGAAAAGTACTCGACGATGTTAAAACTAGGGTTTGTGAGACAATGATTCGATCCTTTCTTTGTCCCTCGACTCCCCCTTATATAGGAGGTGGAACCGAGGGTTTCATAACATACAAGTTTACAGAGTCCGGGTGGGTTTCTAACCCGTCCCGCAAGATTATGAATAATGCTTCCTATTACAACTCTAACTTTCCTTAACAGTATCTTGGGCATCCGAATCTTCTTATTCTTCGGGTCATGGGCCTTTAGTAAACCCTGGGTATCTTCTTCGGCAGGCCCATTGGGGATGCCTATGTCAGCCGCTGCAGGTAGCAATCGCCACCGCCGATGGCAGCAAAGCCTCTCCTGACCGTCCTTGTCTGCGGCGACCGTCTCAATGAGATGAGCTCGAGGGAGCGGCGAAATTCGCAGCAAAGGCCGGCCGAGCGACCTGCAGCAACGGCGGCGCCGCTCGCAGCAGCATATTCAGGAGGCGGGAGATGGAGGGATTGGGGCGGCGCCGCTGGCAGCAGCACCTTGAGGAGGCAGGAGACGAAGGGATTGGGGAGGCGCGCTCGAGTCGGTGGCGGCCGGTGGCGAGGCGGAGCGGTCGCGGAGGTGGCGGCCGGAGGAGGCTCCATGGCAAGCTCGCCGGAGGGACGAGGAGGAGGAACAGTGGCGGTGTGTTGGGGAATCAGAAGTAGTACTAGCGCTAGGTAGAAGAGAGAGAAGGACGAGATCTGGCTTGGGATGGGCCCCACCCACGTTGTCCAGTGTCCACGCGTGTGGACGCGTGTCACGCGCGCGACGCGGAGGAAGGAACGCGAGAGATCCCCCGGGTGATCTCCAGCATTTCCCATACAATAAGGCCATGCGATCCAAGTGAATGCGTTGGGCTGCCCATTTTGGATTGTTTGGGTGATTTGTGGATGGCGCGTCCGCGCGTCTGTTTGGTTCGCGCGCTGCGTCTAACGCGGTAGATTTGGGTTGCGGCGCGTTGGAGTAGCTATTTTCTTGTAAATACACTATAAAAACATAATAATTTATAAAAAATATATATAATAGTCCAAATGCTCAACATTTATTACATAAGTACATTGTCCACGTAATCAATGACAAAGTATTATTGAAATAAAATGAAAAAACGATACAAATGCTCTAGGCTTCGGGATTTCCTTCATCATTGTTGTTTGCAGCATTGTTACCTACATGCTGCCACATGTGCTCGACCAAATCAGCCTACAGCTGGTTGTGTACAGCTAGATCCCGAATTTCATGGTGCGCATGGAGGACGTCCTGGAATGATGCCGGATCACCTTGAGGAGTAACCAACTCTCCCTGGCCATCCCACTCATTATCAAAGAGTGAATCATCCCGCTCTACCTCAACAATCATGTTATGCATGATTACACAAGCGGTCATCACCTCCCACAGAGTTTGCACATTCCAGGCTCTAGCAGGGTGTCTGGCGATAGCCCAACGAGCTTGGAGGATGCCAAACGCCCGCTCGACATCTTTCCGGGCTGCCTCCTGCTCTTTGGCAAACCTTACCTCCTGCTCTGAGTTGAGTTTTCGGATTGTCTTCACGAGTGTAGCCCAAGGTGGATAGATACCATCAGCAAGGTAGTACCCCTTGGTGTAGTGGTGGCCATTGATCTCAAAATCCACATCAGGGGACTGACCGTACGCTAGCCTATCAAACACCGGAGAGCGCTGCAGCACATTGATGTCATTGTGCGAGCCAACCATTCCGAAGAATGAGTGCCGAATCCATGTGTCATGTGAAGCAACAGCTTCAAGAATAACTGTGCACCCCTCAGAATGGCCGCTGTATGCCCCTGCCAACCAAAGAGGCAGTTCTTCACTCCCAGTGCATGCAGTCTATGCTGCCAAGCATCCCAGGAAACCCCCTGGAAGCGTTGATTGACAACAGACGAGCTGTGTCCTCTGCAGTAGGTTGCCGGAGATACTGTTCTCCGAACGAACCGATCACTGCTCTGCAGAACCTGTACATTGCTTCCAAGCAGGTGGACTCACTCATGCGTGTGTACTCATCTACGAAATCACCGGCAACACCATATGCAAGCATCCTAATCGCTGCCGTGCATTTCTGGTACGAAGAGAGGTCTACCTTGCCAATTGCATCCACTTTCGGGCAGAAGTAGTCGTCGTAGAGCTTGACGCCATCCATTATCCGGCGGAACAACGGTCTGGACATCCGAAAACGACGGCGAAACATGCCCGGCGTGAACAATGCCTTGGGTTGGAAGTAGTCGGTGAAGAGCTGGTCGTGGCCGCGTTCTCTTTTGCGGTCCAAGGCGCGCGCCCCGGCAAGGACCCCCGGTACACGGGGATCTGGGAGACAACGTGGTCGTGGATGAACAGCGCAGCGTCCGTGAAAAAATCGTCGTCGGACTCCTCATCTGACGACGTGTCGATGAAGTTCTTGAAGAAGTAGTCGTCGTCGCTGTCCAGCATGATCTACAGATGGAAAGGGACAATTTTTAGATCGCCCATTTCATTGAGCACCTCGCAGGAGGAGGCCATCCAGTGCCTCCGTAGGGACCTGCAGGCAATGGCCGTCCCGGCCGACTTGCGGTCTGGAAACACGGTGAACGAGAGCTCACCTCCGGCGGCAACGACGCAGCTGCTAACGGTGGGAGGTCTCGCGACGGTGAGAGGACAATAGCGACAGCGACGGCGTCCTCCGACTCTGCGACGATGCCGCGAAAGCAGCGCGGGACCGCGACCTATGGTTCCGCCCCGCTTGCCGGCGTCTCGACGACGGTGGACGGTGTTGACGCCTGATACGTCTCCAACGTATCTATAATTTCTGATGTTCCATGCTAGTTTTATGACAATAGCTACATGTTTTGCTCACACTTTATAATGTTTTATGCATTTTCCGGAACTAACCTATTAACAAGATGCCGAAGTGCCAGTTCCTGTTTTCTGCTGTTTTTGGTTCCAGAAAGGCTATTCGGGCAATATTCTCGGAATTCGACGAAACAAAAGCCCAAGGCCTTATTACCCCCAGAATGTTCCAGAACACCGAAGGAGAGCCGGAGGGGGGCCAAGGGGGACCCACACCATAGGGGGGCGCGGGTCCCACCTGGCCGCGCAGCCATGTGGTGAGGGAGCCCTGTTGCCCCTCCGACTCCGCCTCTTCGCCTATAAAACCCCTCGTGACCTAAAAACCCGATACCAATTGACAAAACTCCAGAAAGACTCCAGGGACACCACCGCCATCGCGAAACTCCGTTTCGGGGGACAGAAGTCTCTGTTCCGGCACGCCGCCGGGACGGGGAATTGCCCCCGGAGTCATCTCCATCGACACCACCGCCATCTTCATCGCCATCGCTGTCTCCCATGATGAGGAGGGAGTAGTTCTCCCCCGAGGCTGAGGGCTCTACCGGTAGCTATGTGGTTCATCTCTCTCTCCTATGGTGTGATCTTTATGTGATCATGAGCTTTGTATCACTATTAATCTATGTGCTACTCTAGTGATGTTATTAAAGTAGTCTATTCCTCCTCCATGATGTAATGTTGACAGTGTGTGCATCATGTAGTACTTGGCGTAGGTTATGATTGTAATCTCTTGTAGATTATGAAGTTAACTATTACTATGCACTCTAGAGGTTACTTTAATACGAACTCCGGAATTACTCTCCACGGTGTGACGGTGACAGTGTGCGCATCGTGTGTGATTCCTTTATGAAGTTGTGGAGCTTGTTTACTCCGGCTTGAGGGTGCTCTTGTAGCCCTACACAATGAATGGTGTTTGTTATCCAACAAGAGAGTGTGAGAAAGTAGCACAAGTGAAGAGAAGTTATTTATTTATGTGATCATTGTTGAGAGTGTCCACTAGTGAAAGTATGATCCCTAGGCCTTGTTTCCAAATATCGAATCACCGTTTATTTACTTGTTCTACTCGCATGTTTACTTGCTGCCATATTTATTTCAGATTGTTATTACCACTCATATTCATCCATATCACTTGCATCTTACTATCTCTTCGCCGAACTAGTGCACCTATACATCCGACAAGTGTATTAGGTGTGTTGGGGACACAAGAGACTTCTTGTATCGTAATTGCAGGGTTGCTTGAGAGGGATATCTTTGACCTCTACCTCCCTGAGTTCAATAAACCTTGGGTGATTCACTTAAGGGAAACTTGCTGCTGTTCTACAAACCTCTGCTCTTGGAGGCCCAACACTGTCTATAGGAAAAAAAACCGTGCGCAGACATCAAGCTATTTTCTGGCTCCGTTGCCGGGGAGGTAAGGTAAAAGGTATTCACATCCTCCGACTACTAAGCTATTTCCTAGCATTGTTGCCGGTGTGTGAGTGCTCGAAGCTATTTCCTTTAGATCCTGCAATTGCATCTTTTTGTTTCTTGTTTTTATTTCACTAGTTAGGCTTAATGGAAAACAACAACAAAATTAGAGATCTTTATGAATTTTATATTGAATTAGGACATGGTGTGTTTGAAGAGAGAATTAAAAAACCCATGGAACTTTGTTTGCAAAATAGCAATGTTATTAGGATGAACTCTTTGAACACTATTATTGCTAATGCTATGGAAGAATTTAAGCTTGGGGAAGCTGGTTTTGATGAGCATGATATTTTTAGTCCCCCAAGCATGGAGGAGAAAATTTACTTTGATGATACTTTGCCTCCCATTTATGATGATTATAATGATAGTGGTATTTTGGTGCCACCTACTATGGAGGATAAAGTTTATTATGATTATACTATGCCTCCTATATTTGATGATTATGGTGATGAGAATAATAATGATAGCTACTTTGTTGGATTTGCTCCCACTACAATTAATAAGAATGACTATGCTTATGTTGGGAGTAGTGATTATTTTATGCATGAGACTCATGATAAGAATGCTTTATGTGATAGTTATATTGTTGAGTTTGTTCATGATGCTACTAAAAGTTATTATGAGAGAGGGAAACATGGTTATATGCATCTTAATAATATTAAGTTTTCCCTCTTTATGTTGAGAATCTTGAAGTTGCGCTTGTGTTGCCTTTCTATGCTTGTTGCGTTATGCTTACATGACTTGTTTATTTACAAGATTCCTTTTCATAGGAAGTGGGTTAGACTTAAAAGTGTTTCTTATTTGCTTTTGATGCACTCTTTTGCTTCAACTCTTATTTCTTGCGAGTGCATCATTAAAATTGCCGAGCCCATCTTAATGGCTATAAAGAAAGCACTTCTTGGGAGATAACCCATGTTTTTATTTTGCTACTGTTTTGTTGTGTCTTGGAAGTTGTTACTACTGTAGCAACCTCTCCTTATCTTTATTTTATTGCATTGTTGTGCCAAGTAAAGTCTTTGATAGTAATGTTGATACTAGATTTGGATTACTGCGCATAAACAGATTTCTTGCTGTCACGAATTTGAGTAGACTTCTCTGTAGGTAACTCAGAAAAATCTGCCAATTTTCGCGTGTGATCCTCAGATATGTACGCAACTTTCATTCAATTTGAGCTTTTTCATCTGAGCAAGTTAAGTGCCCCTAAAAAATTTGTCTTTACGGACTGTTCTGTTTTGACAGATTCTGCCTTTTATTTCACATTGCCTCTTTTGCTATGTTGAATGGATTTCTTTGTTCCATTAACTTTCGGTAGCTTTGAGCAATGTCCGGAAGTGTTAAGAATGATTGTGTCACCTCTGAATATGTGAATTTTTTATTATGCACTAACCCTCTAATGAGTTTGTTTTGAGTTTGGTGTGGAGGAAGTTTTCAAGGGTCAAGAGAGGAGGATGATACAATATGATCAAGAAGAGTGAAAAGTCTAAGCTTGGGGATGCCCCCGTGGTTCATCCCTGCGTATTTCAAGAAGACTCAAGCATCTAAGCTTGGGGATGCCCAAGGCATCCCCTTCTTCATCGACAACTTATCAGGTCACCTCTAGTGAAACTATATTTTTATTCCGTCACATCTTATGTGCTTTACTTGGAGCGTATGTATGTTTTTGTTTTTGTTTTTGTTTGTGTTTGAATAAAATCGGATCCTAGCATTCTTTGTTTGGGAGAGAGACACGCTCCGCTCGTTCATATGAACACTGGTGTTCTTAGCTTTACTTTTAATTTTCATGGCGAAGGTTGAAACTGCTTCGTTCATTATTATTTGGTTGGAAACAGAAAATGCTTCATGTGGTAATTGGTATATGGTCTTGAATAATTTGATACTTGGCAATTGTTGTGCTCAAAAAGATCATGTTTAAGCTCTTGCATCATGTACTTTGCACCTATTAATGAAGAACTACCATAGAGCTTGTTGAAATTTGGTTTGCATGATTGGTCTCTCTAAAGTCTAGATATTTTCTGGTGAAGTGTTTGAACAACAAGGAAGACAGATGTAGAGTCTTATAATGCTTGCAATATGTTCTTATGTAAGTTTTATTGTACCGGTTCATACTTGTGTTTGCTTCAAACAACCTTGCTAGCCAAAGCCTTGTACTGAGAGGGAATACTTCTCGTGCATCCAAATCCTTGAGCCAAAACCTATGCCATTTGTGTCCACCATACCTACCTACTATGTGGTATTTCTCTGCCATTCCAAAGTAAATTACTTGAGTGCTACCTTTAAAATTTCATTCTTTGTCTTTGCAATATATAGCTCATGGGAAAATAGCCTTAAAAACTATTGTGGTAAAGAATATGTAGCTTATGTATCTTATTTCTTACTAGTTGAATACCCGTGCGTTGCTACGGCAAAAAAATGTTTCTTTTCTCCACACACATATAAATCATATGATTTATATGAAAATTCAATTGTATAGAAAAGATACGACATAGTAACTACATTAAGGTTCCCCTTTCCTCCAAGTATTACATCTATAAAAAGATGTCATTGGAAAACTAAGTCATATACATTAGCTGGTAGATACAGAAGATGATGGATTCAACAGATACTTAATGAGTGAAGAACAACGCATCTCATCAAGTATCAAGTTTGTTGTTTCATTCAAGAAACAATATGCAGTTCTCTCTCGAAGAGTAAATAGAACTGGCAGAATTAAGGCGTGTTTGAAATCAGATGAAATGAAAAGCATCGTGTTTGGGAAGAATCGAAGGGCACATCTCTTCAATATCTATAATCTTTTATAACAAAAAAAGTACAAGATGACCAGAACAGGTGTTCCACAGAACTATAAATTTCTATTCTTAAACACACAGAAGGACGGAACTTGAACATCAGCGCAAGATTTGAACTTCCAAAAACTGAAGCACCCCCATGACGCAAACTGATTCAATACACATATGCTGAATCTTGTGTAAGAAAACCTAACGACATATTGTTGAGGTAATGCCAGTGCTTACTCCAGTGCTGATTTTCATGAGATCTTGCAAAAGGATAACCTTGTCGTTATAGTTCAAGTTGAAGATGGCTCTTGTGGTTCCGACTGATTGTTCTGAACTATTCGGGAGATCGCCTTAGATATCTCAAAAATTGCAGTCTGCACCTAGTCATCTTCAGGATCTAACGGCCGAATCCATACATGTGACTATAGACCGGACATTGTACGGCTCGCGGCCTTCTTTTCCTTTCCAGATGCTGACAACTTTCTCCAGGGATGATTTCCTCAGGGGCCTTGGACTCTGAGGGAACAATCATAAGCAAAAAAAAAAGGTTAGAATCAATATGTGAAGAAGCATGTTAATGCTTTATGGTTACTATATTGCTATCTGCTATCCTTATATAAGTGCAGAGATTCCCAAACTAAATCCTAACTAAAAATTGTAACAGAGTATGTCCACGAGATCGCGTACATAAATAATTAACACCTACAAATCACAAAAAAATCCATTCATGAGGTTGACGTCTAACAGGTGCAGGCGAACAATACCAAAGGAACATAGAGGGAAGTACTGAATGCTCACATCTGATCTTATCACATCTTTGTCCCTGCTCAAATCTTCCTGATCGGGTAGAATGCAGCTTGCTTGCGCAGTCCTAGGATATTAGATCCAGTAAAGTCATCACACAATCTGTCAAAGTAATAATTATCGATGTTAGGCTCGACATTTTCAGCCTTCAATACAACTTGCAGTATCTTGCTTCTTTCAATACAAATAGGAAATATCGCATACGAGCATGTGATATATCAGCAGATGAAGTTCACATAAATTGTGTGTATGTGTGTGTGTGTGTGTGGGGGTGGGGGGGGGGGGGAATTCTCAATCTATCATTCTTGCATCATGTTGTTCCCTAGTATTTTCTAGAAGCACCTTAATTCTTACAAGTGTGACATATAACATGTTATTACTATCTAATTTTAACTTGAGCTGTCCAGACAGGTGTCTGGTCAAGGGTTTGTAAGATGGCTAGTATTTTTTTTAATGATGAGAATGTAAGTTAAACTAACCTAGGTGTCTGTGGGGTTTCTATCAAGTCCGCATACGTCCTCTTATATAGACGGTTAATGGGTGACATCTACATAAGAAAAATACTAAATGTTCAATGGCTGCCCACTGCAATGGAAAACCTTACCGTCCCCAGAAATGCATGAAAATTTGAATTAGCACGTAGAAAAAGTGTGTACCACAACGAAAGACATTCATCTAAGCAGCAATTCAAAAATATGTGAGGCAAATTAAGAAGAATTGTAGGCAGAGAGTATATGCAGGAGCAAGATTACCTGGCGAAAATGTCTAAAAAATAGGAACCATATGGGAAAGATAATCAACATGTGCTAACCTACAGCTCTATGTCAATGATAAGCTTGGCATCTTTGTTTTCCCAGTAAGGATCCAGAAATTCTGTCCAGGTTCAAATAATTCCTGGAAAAGAAGATTATTGTTTCACCTAGAAATATAGCAAGTTACAAAATTGTGTGATAGATCGGCTAACAATCTATACACGACAATGTGTTTGTTTGCCACAAGAAATGCACACCCAAAACAGCGGAAAAATCTTCAATGGTACGACACTCTTGTTCTTAAATTCCTATATGGGACAAGTTCACCCAAAAAAACTATAAGTAGAATCTTGCACTTTAATTTCTCGCTTTGTGCATGGGAGTACTTGAGATCTAAACTGAAAGTTTGGAGTCCCGGTACCACTGATAACATAGATGCTAAAGATGATTAACTGACGTAAGCAGTTTAACCAATAAATGGTGCCGTTAAATATCGGATTACCATTTACATCATTCTTAACTGAGATGGGAGCTTCTTTCTTTTATCTCCTACTGTCAGCATGTCAATAATAAACTGTGCAAACATGCTGTCTCAATAGTCAGAGCGTTACCGTGTACTTGATTTGAAACATCAAGGCTAACAATGAAAATAGATTAATTGAGACAGTTAAGCAACAACATAATTCACAGATGAACAGAAGCATTTCAGAGGAAGCGATTACAAATCATCAGGAATTAAGTATCAAACATATAAAAAACAGGGTCTGTTTGGAGTGTAACCAGTATTGGCTCATACTGGGTAACAACAAATGACAACTTCGGTTGACAACCTAGAAACAGAGATAAATAATGAAAAAGCACTCCAACAGAAAATAAAAGCCAATAAACATTTGAACAAAAAACTACTTGTAGTGCTGGTTTCCAAAAGAGCACCTCCTACCCCAAAAAATGCTGGATCGACTTGGGATTTAAACCTGCATATATTACATGGTAACATCATGAGTTACAGCATAATATTACATTTCAACTTAGAGTGCATTCCCCCATATTGTTTCAGATAGCAAAGGCTGTTGAAGTTGGTTATTCCCAAAAACATTTAGTGCAAGCAACCATTACGTCAGTCCATTTCTGAATGTAAGCAACAGGTTTGTTCACACCACACAGATAATAAACAACATATAGCAGGCATATAAGAAATCCAATTTATGCATATATTCGACATGTATGACTCATAGTGAGGTATAGTATTACCTATGAGGGCGCCGACAACACAGTCAGTGTAACCAAACAGTGAGTGAGTAGATCCATTTATGAACATAAGCGATACATGGATCTACTCATGTCTCTTTTCTAAACACATTTAGTAATTCAGTTCAGTGAGTAGGAGGCGATGCGTTTTGCAAATTTGTATGAGTTGGTCGCTACCATGGTAAAGATCCAACTTGTGGACCATATCAAGTCGGTCAATTACTGAATTCGTGTTGAGCTGAACCCTAATTTGCTTCACCAGAATGCAAAATGGGGGAGCTCGGGATACAGATGAAGCACAAAACTTGGAATATAAATGATCACAAAGTAGCTTAGGATATATCATTTGTATAAATGGCCAATTGGCCATCTATCTGAAGATCTGACTGTAGTTTGTTCAGATAGCTTAGCAACACATATAAATAGGAATATGAATAGTGCAATTACCTTTCTGCCTAGCAAGATGAGAAAGCTTGTTTTGAGCATCTTGGCACATCACTGAAAGTGTGATTATCCTGGAACAAAAAGTTCATGGAATATTTATATGTTACAGGGAATTACTAAGATATCAAGTCACACGTATGAGCATAATCAGCACATGAAGAGTACCTACATAACAAGGGTACAAGCAAATCAATCACTCCCGCTTCCTCTTCGTTTTAAGAAAAACAAGCTATTCTGCATTTCCTTACAAAGAGGGGGGGGGGGACCTGGAACCATGCCACTACATAATTTGGAACTTTGAAAAGTATCACTGACTGTGAGTAAGACATGTTGTCTGGGTTGAATGTTCACATGTCACCGACACATGCAGTAGAATATAAATGAATCTTCAGTGTTGGTTTAGGACATTCGCCCTAAGCTACACCACCACTATTTGGTAGAAAGAAAATGTCAAACATGAAAAGACTATTGTTGGCCAAATACACATCGAAAATGAACAATTCCTAATGGCAGAAGTTTTTTATCTGTACTCCTAGATTAGCATATGGGATTAGAAAATGTTTGAGCTTTATTAAGCGTAACAAAAACTAACGGAGAATTTACAAATCTTGATTGTGCTACTTAATACTACCTAGACACCAAGGAAAGGCAAAAAACTATGCGAACAAATATGCAAATATGGAGAGTGAGACCATATAATAAGCAACAATAAAATCAATGAATTGTGGTGAGACAATATAAGCAACAGATGCAAACCAGTATTTGTTTTGTAGAGGGTCAATAAATAAAGTCAATGAATTGTAGTGTATTTGTGAAACTGCAGATCACTCCCAGATTTATCCTTGTTGTAGGATGCTTCTCTATGGGAAATGTACAAGTAAATACACGACAACATACTACAAGTAAATAGCAGCATTGTTGAATAAAACCTGATCTATATATAGGAAATGTCCGCCATAAATAAACAAAACTGCTGAAGGCTTGCAAGTTGCAACTGCGCACATAGCTCAAACCCAGGGAAAGTACACACAACACATGAACAAGCCAATCGATCCTATCAGCACACAAAGCAACACGTTCCAACCTTTTGGACGTAGGTGGTCTTGGTGCTCATATGTGGCTTCCCAGGCGCGATAGCTCTGATTTCTGTAGGGCGCAAAAATCAGAAGAATTGGATGAAGACTGGTAAATAGCAGCAAAATATAAGGCTTGACAGGCTCCGGCCAGAACACTCTTACGGCCACCGGCGTGGAGAAGTTGCACTTGTAGACGCCGTGCGTGCTATGCAGCAACACGTACACACCGCCGCCGCTTTGAAGCCTGGGGCGGCAAGGAGGTAGCACGCAATGGTCTGGTGTGGTCAGTCGGCTCCTGGTACCGGACTTGAGGCAGGAGAAAGATGAGAGGAATTGAGGCAATGGATGTGCGGCCGTAGTATAATCGGAGGGCCTGTACCTTTTGCATTGGCGTAGGAGATAACCATCACGAGAACTACGATCGGCAAGCTCCACGATCTGGATCGGCAGTTGCCATAGAAAAAGCTGACTGGTGGTTTCCAGCTGACCATGGAAGATGGGGACGCGGCGCCAATGGAGATGGGGCAGCAGACACGGAGAAACGGGGAAGGCGGCATCGGGTGGGGGACGGGAGCGGGAGCCGGGCGGCGCATCCACGGCGCGGCGAGAAATCAATCGAGAGGGGATTTGTTTTCTTGGGCGTGCGGGAGGAGAGGTGACGACCGTGCGTGGGGTGGGTGCGTGAGGTGCGCGTCAGTTTCAGTCTTTTTTTCAGCGTGGCGCGCGGGATGCTAGAAGCGAGGTTTCTTCTCCCGAACGTACCAACCAACCATCTCACCACCTCTAGCCATTTAATATAGTAGAGATAAGTTGCTTGTTGAGCGGTAACCATGTTTCTGTGGACGCCATCAACTATTGCACCTTTGTTGAATATCATGTGAGTTGCTATGCATGTTCGTCTTGTCTGAAGTAAGGGTGATTTATCATGATCAAATGGTTTGAGTATGCATATTGTTAGAGAAGAACATTGGGCCGCTAACTGAAGCCATGTATCATGGTGGAAGTTTCAGTTTGGACATTAATCCTCAATCTCTTATGAGAATATTATCTGTTGTTGAATGCTTATGCATTAAAGAGGAGTCCATTATCTATTTTCTATGTTGTCACGGTATGGATGTCCTTAGTTGAGATCTATCAAAAGCGAGAAGTCAAATGCGATCTATCTCCTTGGACCTTTGTACAGGCGGCATAGAGGTACCCCTTTGTGACACTTGGTTGAAACATATGTTATGCAATGATAATCCATGTAAATCCAAGCTAATTAGGACAAGGTGCGAGCACTATTGGTATTCTATGCATGAGGCTTGCAACTTATAGGATGTCTTATGCATAACACATATGAATTATTACTACCGTTGACAAAATTGTTTCTATGTTTTCAATATAAAAGCTCTAGCACAAAAATAGTAATCCATGCTTCCCTCTGCGAAGTGCCATTCTTTTACTTTATGTTGAGTCAGTTTACCTACTTCCTTCTATCTTAGAAGCAAACACTTGTGTCAACTGTGTGCATTGATTCCTACATATTTGCTTATTTGCATTCATCATATTACTTTGTGTTGACAATTATCCATGAGATATACATGTTGAAGTTGAAAGCAACTGCTGAAACTTATATCTTCCTTTGTGTTGCTTCAAAACTTTCTACTAAGAATTTATTGCTTTATGAGTTAACTCCTATGCAAGTCTTATTTATGCTTGTCTTCAAAGTACTATTCATGAAAAGTCTTTGCTATATGATTCAGTTGTTTAATCATTGTCTTTACCATTGCTTCGAATCACTTCATTCATCTCATATGCTTTACAATAGTATTGATCAAGATTATGATAGCATGTCACTTCAGAAATTATTCTTTTTATCGTTTACCTACTCGAGGGCGAGTAGGAACTAAGCTTGGGGATGCTTGATACGTCTCCAATGTATCTATAATTTCTGATGTTCCATGTGAAAGTATAGAGATGGTAAACCTAGAGGGGGGGTGAATAGGTTTCTACAAGTTTTAATTCTTTCTTTGCAATATTAGGCTTTGCGGAATATAAAGGTGAGCCTAATGCGAACTAGGTGAAGCAACCTATATGAGGATACAACTAACTCGAGCACGAAGGCTCTCACAGGCAGTTAAATCACAAGTAAGGAGTTCGGTTAGAGATAACCGATAGCACGCGGAGACGAGGATGTATTCCCGTGTTCCCTTGCTTTGCAACAAGGTACGTCACGTTTGGAGGGGTGGAGGTCCCACGAAGGATTCACGCCACGAAGGCTCACCCTATTCTCCGGAGCCTATCCCACGAAGGAATAGCTCACTCACTTGTGGTAGACTTTGAGGTAGCCTCCAAACCTTCACAATCTTGCCCGGAGCAAATCCACAGCCCGGATGCTTCCGGACTCCTCTTGCCCACCTAGGGTTTCCAAGGAACCCTAGGAAGCAAGCTTCTCGATGAATACAAGGGGGAATGAGATTTGGCTTGGTAGAACAAGAGATCGGGTCCTCCTCTAACGATTCCCCGGAGGGATTTGAGTTTGGGTGGAGGAGGAGGTAGATCCGAGGCTTTTGGTGTTTCTAGCAATGGAGTAAGAGAGAGAGAGCTCAAGAACAGCTTGTAGTGTAGTGCCTAACTGTTCAGAGGTAGGAGAAGGCCTATTTATAGTGTTCTTCGAAATATGGCCGTTGGTCACTTGCCACCTCAGCTTTTCTCTCGACAAACCCGGTTGACCGGACCACAGACCGGACTGCCCGGTGGTGAGGCCGGTCGGACCGGGCCAGTGACCGGATGCCCTTTGCGTCGTCCTGGAGCTCCTTCGGTTGGTGCCCGGTTGGCGCCCGGTTGGCGACCGGTCGACCGGGCCGCACGCCGGACTCTCCGGTTGATAGGCCAGTTGACCGGTCGGCAACCGGATATGTTGGTTCCTCGTATGGAGCCCGGTTGGCGACCGGTTGACCGGGCCGTGCGCCGGACTCGCCCGGTTGGCGACCGGTTGGCCGGGCAGCACGCCGGACTGGCCGGTTGCTGGCCCGGTTGGACCGGGCTGCAGACCGGATTTCTGCTGTAGACCCCTTTTCGATTGTTGTTGAAGTGGGGGGTCTCCTTTAGCCTTCTTGTTCCTTTGATACACCATTTATGCCTCTTTGCCTAATACCTGAGATTATCCTTATAAACATATTAGGCCAAATACTCTAGCACGGTGTCATTGTTACCAAAATAATGGATAAGGGTAAAATACCCTTACAATCTCCCCCTTTTTGGTATACGATGACAAACCGAGCTAGAGTCACAAAATAGATATTATGATAAGCTCTAAACCTTGATTCCATATAAGATATTACGACAGCTCCCCCATAATGTGTGCACTTGGAGAATTTGCGTTTGAATGCAAAGTGCACCATCTGTGGAACATGAGAAGCTCCCCCAATATCTTTAGGAAACAAGCATGGTATGGAGATGTGCATATCAAGATACATAAGCATAGCACACATAATCATCCTAACATAGAGTAGCACACATAATAGTCGTCCATACACATCCATACATGAATTATTCGAAGTAGCAAATGGTTCTTGAGAAATCAAAGCAAATACGCACAAGCCATATAAAATCCAAATAAAGCAACTCCCATGGCTTGTGAAAATCAAATAACCCTGTGGTCCTAGACTCTACTCTCTTCTCCCCCTTTGGCATCGGAACACCAAAAAGGCGAAGAAAAGAGGAGAGATGCTATCGTACCCATCAATAGAACTCATGCCCGGTCGAGTAGGAGCTCTCGCCATCACCGCGTGCAGCTGCGTCACCCTCATCCTCATCACCATCATCATCAGCAGGGGTAGGAGCACGAGCAGTCCTAGGAGGAAGGCCACCATGAGCATACATGGAGAAGTCGAAATTCTGGATCATCTCGTCGGTAAGGGGAGGCATCTCCCACTGAGGTGCAACCACAGGCTCCATCTCCGGTCCAGAAGGAGGAACAGGGTGGTTCCGTGAGGCCATGAACTCATTCTGGCGCCTCCGTGTCTCCTGGTTCACAGTAAGGCTCTGATGTGCAACATCATTGGTGTTCTTGCACATTTGCCACATGTTGGAGAAGAAACGAGCGGCACCATGCTTGGAGCGCCGAGAGTAGCTGGAGCTAGCATCATGATCATGGTGTTCCTTGGAACGGCGCTCAGTGGAGGGCATCATGGAGGGAACGTCCGGACGAGTGGCCTCCCGAGTGGGTATCCTGAATGGGTCCATGATGACTCTTTCACCAAGAACGTTGAGAGGAGCGGGAACAATGTAGTTGATGAGCCGCTGAACATACTGAGCATAGTTGGGAGTCATGCGGTCCATAACTGCACGCTTCAGTTCACAGTGAATAAGATCACAGCCATGAATCTTCCTTACCCTGTCAGGATGACAATAGTACATCAGATTCAGGTGATAGTTCCTAACTTCGCTGGTGTCGCCAGACTTGCTGATGAGGTTCTCACGGAACAGCTTGGCAAGGACAAGATATGAGTAGTACATCCCAGAGATAGTGGGAGGTCCAGGTGGAGGGTTCGCAGGATAGCATAAGGAGATATCACCCTTAGTAAGCTTAGACCGTGAATGAATCTTGTACCCTGGAGCACTGTCACCACCACAACCCATGGCTGCACGGAACTGAGAGTAGGTGCATGAGTACTTCTCCTTGCCAGTCATCCAGGTGATGGTGCGGTCCGCATCATCATGGAAGAAGACGGTGCAGTTGAACTGACGGACTAGGAGGGGACAGAAGGTAGGATCCTCTTGTTGATCATCAGGCTTGAGGCACACAAGGTCATACAATCCCATACCCTTCAAGGTTTCAACCACAAAGCGGTACTTTGTGGCTTCATGCAAGGCAAGCTCGTCAGGATTGATGGCCTTGGGCATCACAATATCACCATTCTTCATAAACTCATGAGAATCAAAGAAACCATCCCAGAGGGCTGCTTGTGTCTTGGTCCAGAAGAACTTGTCCCCACGAGTGTAAGTCCGTTGCTCAAAGCGATACGGATTCACCGTCCGCATTTCCTGCCACTCAACACAGTTTGCATTCCCAACATTGAAAGTTGGCACTATTTCATCATCCTCTTGGGCGGCATGCTTATCCTTTTTCTTGCCACCAACTGACTTGCTTCTACCCCCAGCCGAGCTGCCAATGTCAGTACCCTGATGAGCTTGAGGGGGTACGTGACCACTAGAACGGCGGGGAGGATCAGCAGTCCTTCCTCTCTTGGCAACATTGCCACGTGCCTCACCACTCCAATTACCTGTGAATGAGAAAATAGAGCGAGGATAGCAGTGGGGTAAGTGTACATGTCATCGATAAGAGGGAAGCCAAAAAGCATAGCATATATCCAAGTGTATTGAGGAGATTGTGCGAAAACTGGGCAATCCGGTGCATAGGCCGGTCCAACCGGGCTGCAGACCGGACGAGCCGGTTGGCGATCGGTTGACCGGGCCGCACGCCGGGCCGGCCGGTTGAGCGGCCGGTTGACCGGGCTGGTGACCGGATCTGTCGATTTGTGAAGTTTTGCCCAGATTTTCTACCACAAAATCATGCAAAAACTCATAAACTTGAATACAGACTATAGCAATAGAGTGGAGTAAGTGCATTGTGTTGTGAGACACTCTAAAGGCATGAGGACTTACAAACCCTAACCCTAACACTAAAATTTTCCCAAATCTTGTCAAGAATTTGCAATGTCTGAGGGGGACTAGAGAATAGGGAGAAAGATAGATCACATTACCCGAAGACATGGTCCTCCTTGATCAAGAGAGCAAGAGGAACACTAGGTAGGGCTTGAAACCCAAGAACTCCAAGATTTCCCAAAATAGCTTGAGAGGGACCAAATCCTTTGGTGGAGATGTTCCAAGGGACCCGATCTATGGTTTGGTGAAGTTTGGGGGGATTCTTGTGGTGGGAAGGCCCTAGAGCTTGGTGGAGGTGATGGGAGCGGTGATGTCTACGGGAGCTTCTATTCTTGTAGACAGTGTTGGGCCTCCAAGAGCAGAGGTTTGTAGAACAGCAGCAAGTTTCCCTTAAGTGGATCACCCAAGGTTTATCGAACTCAGGGAGGAAGAGGTCAAAGATATCCCTCTCATGCAACCCTGCAACCACAAAGCTAGAAGTCTCTTGTGTCCCCAACACACCTAATAGGTGTACTAGTTCGGCGAAGAGATAGTGAAATACGAGGTGGTATGAATAAGTAGTAGCAACGGCACCCAGAAAAGTGCTTTGCCCGGGACGAGTAAACAAGCAGTAGTAACGCAGACAGTAGTAACGCAAGTAAAACGAGTAAACAAGCAGCGATAGCGATATTTAGGAACAAGGCCTAGGGATTAGACTTTCACTAGTGGACACTCTCAACATTGATCACATAACAGAATAGATAAATGCATACTCTACACTCTTGTTGGATGATGAACACATTGCGTAGGATTACACGAATCCTCAATGCCGGAGTTAACAAGCTCCACAATTCAATGTTCATATTTAAATAACCTTAGAGTGCATGAAAGATCAATTCGACTAAACCAAGTACTAACATAGCATGCACACTGTCACCTTCATGCTATGTAGGAGGAATAATACACATCAATACTATCATAGCAATAGTTAACTTCATAATCTACAAGAGATCATAATCATAGCATAAACCAAGTACTAACACGGATGCACACACTTGTCACCATTACACCGTGCGGGAGGAATAAAACTACTTTAATAACATTGCTAGAGTAGCACATAGATAAATTGTGATACAAAATACATTGCAATCATAAAGAGATATAAATAAGCACTTCACTACGCCATTCATAACGGTGAATAAGTATTCTCGTGAAATATAGCCTAAGAGACCCACACGGTGCACACACTCGTCACCTTTACACACGTGGGACAAGGAGTCTCCGGAGATCACATAAGTAAAATTCACTTGACTAGCATAACGACATCTAGATTACAAGCATCATCATATGAATCTCAATCATGTAAGGCAGCTCATGAGATTATTGTATTGAAGTACATAGGAGAGAGATGAACCACATAGCTACCGGTACGGCCCCGAGCCTCGATGGAGAACTACTCCCTCCTCATGGGAGCAGCAGCGGTGATGAAGATGGCGGTGGAGATGGCAGCGGTGTCGATGGAGAAGCCTTCCGGGGGCACTTCCCCGTTCCGGCAGGGTGCCGGAACAGAGACTCCTGTCCCCCAGATCTTGGCTTCGCGATGGCGGCGGCTCTGGAAGGTTTTCCGTATCGTGGTTTTTCGTATCAGGGTTTTCACGACGGAGACTTTTTATAGGCGGAAGGGCAGCCTCGGAGGGGGCCTGGGGGGCCCACACCATAGGGCGGCGCGGCCCCCCCTCTGGCCGCGCCAGGGTGTGGTGTGGGGCCCCCAGGGCTTCCTCTCGGCGGCTCTCGGGTGTTCTGGAAGGCTCCGGGAAAAATAGGACCCCGGGTCTTGATTTCGTCCAATTCCGAGAATATTTCGTTACTAGGATTTCGGAACCAAAAACAGCGTAAAACAAAGAATCGGCACTTCGGCATCTTGTTAATATGTTAGTTCCGGAAAATGCACGAATATGACATAAAGTGTGCATAAAACATGTAGGTATCATCAATAATATGGCATGGAACATAAGAAATTATCGATACGTCGGAGACGTATCAAGCGGCGGCAATGGAGGTGTGGGAGTTGGGGAAGAATGAGGAAGAAGACCCCAAGGGGTATCCTCTTCCACACATAACAGGCCGCGCGGCCGGTCGGGCGCCCGGTTGAACCGGACCTGGCGCCGGCTGATCCGGCGCAGAGGCCGGTTCAACCGGGCCAGAGACCGGCCACCCAGTTTTGTCTCGTTTTTGCCTCGTTTTGCCCCTATGCTTTGTGTAAATGTGTGTGAATGCTAAGATGATGACATGTACATATAGATAGATAGATGATGATGAGATGGGCATAGACATGGGGTTGGAAACACAAAGTTCTCTAGGCATACCCATTGGAGAGAAAATCCAAACAAGATGTAAATAGCAACAATGGGCATGATTCGAAATATATATCAAGAATCATAAGTCATTTTTGAAATAAGTTTTGCAATAAGATCATTTGGCCTTATATAGTCAAATCAAGTTGTAATGAAGGCTCAATGAGGGGCGGGGGATTACTCCCCCTATGTGAAAGCGCAAATGTCATGAGACCTCGAAGAGACATGCTTGGGTCCATATAATGACATTGGGTCTATTTATGTTGCACACATAGGTATGCATCTTACCAAGACATGGTAGGATGACTATCCCCATATGTGCTATGTCTCTAAGCTAGATAGCAAGATAAATGCAAGAATATAGTGCAAGAAGTTAATCAATCCAAGTTTTTAGGATCAAGAATACCAAGTTCTCCTCTCAAGTTAACAAAGCGGGCTTCATCCAAAGGCTTAGTGAAAATATCCGCCAATTGGTAGGTTGTTCCCACATGAGTGAGATCAATATCCTTATTGGCAACATGATCACGTAGGAAGTGATGGCGAATGTCAATATGTTTGGTGCGACAATGTTGAACCGGGTTATTGGCGATCTTAATTGCACATTCATTGTCACAAAGAAGAGGCACCGTACCAAGAGACACACCATAGTCTTTCAAGGTTTGCTTCATCCATAACAATTGAGTGCAACAAGAGGCCGCAGATATGTATTCGGCTTCGGCGGTGGATAAAGCGGTGGAGTTTTGTTTCTTGGATGACCAACTCACCAATGACCGGCCAATAAATTGGCAAGCCCCGGAGGTAGACTTCCGGTCAACCTTATCACCGGCCCAATCGGAATCCGAATAGCCAATGAGTTCAAAGGTTGACCCCTTTGGATACCATAGCCCGAGAGTAGGAGTGAGAACAAGGTATCTTAGAATCCGTTTGACCGCCATTAAATGGCTCTCCTTGGGAGCGGATTGAAAACGAGCACACATCCCTACACTTAGCATGATATCCGGCCTAGAGGCACAAAGGTAGAGCAAGGATCCTATCATGGAGCGGTATACCTTTATGTCCGCATCCTTCTCACCGTCACATGAACCAAGTTGCCCCTTTACGGGCATGGGTGTCTTCATTTGGCTTGCATTGGTCATGTTGAATTTCTTGAGCATGTCCTTCACATACTTTTCTTGAGAGATGAAGGTGCCTTTTGCAAGTTGCCTCACTTGGAAGCCTGGGAAGAACTTCAACTCTCCCATCATGGACATCTCAAATTTCCTAGTCATCAATAGCTCAAAAGCTTCGTTATGATTGGGGTTAGTTCCACCAAAGATAATATCATCAACATATATTTGACATATAAATAGGCCACCCCTTTAACCCATTTGGTGAAAAGGGTGGAATCGACCGTACCCATGCAAAACCCATCATGTAGTAAGAAATCCCTAAGGAACTCATACCAAGCACGTGGAGCTTGCTTGAGACCGTTGACGAGGCGATTCCTCGGCAATGCCCATCATGAGGGGCTTGGGTTTTAGAGAAAGGCGACGACGGAAGTTCCGGGAGCGAGGCGGTACACGACGTACCCAGGTTCACGTCCCCACGGTGGAGGATCGCTACGTCCTGCTAGCAATCCACTATATGAGTATATGAGTACAGGGGGCCGCCATAGGCGGAGTAGTTGTATCTAGTCTAGTTCTAGCCCGCGGATTGCGGTTTCTAGGCGTGTCGCCTCTATAGTTATGTTTATGATTGTGTGTGTCCAAGGGGTGCCCCTGCCTAGCTTTATATACCAGCCAAGCTAGGGTTTACAAAAGTCCTAGTAGGATTCGTATCGGAGTCTTCTTTCCTTGTAGTCCAAGTTGAGGCGCGTGCAGGTCCAGCTTGTTGAGTCCTTGTGCTGGTCCAGCTTCATAGTTTGCACCGGGTATGGCAATGTCGAGTACCCGAAGGGTTATGCCCACGTCAGTAGCCCCCGAGTGTCTGGCCGAAGTGAAGCTTCGGGCAGGGACTAAAGTTGTCTTCGCCGAATGTCTTGATCATCCGTTGAATCTTGTGCTTGATGTAGAGTCGGAGTTGCTTTCTGTCGGGTGCGCGAAGCGCTCCCGATGGGAGTAGCCCCCGAGTCTATGGGCGGGTGCTTGCAGCCACGCATAGACTCAAGTTGTACTACTCGAAGATCTTGATTGTTGATGCCGATGTCTTCAACTTTATTCTTCTTTGTTGGCGAGGTTGCCATATTTTTTATCGGGTGCGCGACTAGCGCTCCCGATGGGAGTAGCGCCCGAGCCTGTAGATAAATATGAAATGGTTATGTATAGGGTGTAAAAAATGCTAAGTCAAACACCGTAGACTTTTTCAAGTTCCGAGAACTTGATGCCAATGACTCTGATGATGCCATAGATAGAGGAGTTGATGACTCAGATGATATCCCAGAGAAGCCGATGATTGAGATGATGGCCCTAAGGAGCCGATGATTGAGATGATGGCCCTAAGGAGCCGATGATTGAGATGATGGCCCTGAGGAGCCGATGGTTGAGATGATGGCCCTGAGGAGCCGATGACTGAGATGATGCCCCTGAGGAGCCGATGATTGAGATGATGACCCTGAGGAGCCGATGATTGAGATGATGGCCCTGAGGAGCCGATAATTGAGATGATGGCCCTAAGGAGCCGATGATTGAGATGATGGCCCTGAGGAGCCGATGGTTGAGATGATGGCCCTGAGGAGCCGATAATTTTATCGGGTGCGCGTCCAGCGCTCCCGATGGAAGTAGCCCCCGAGTCTGGGCACTAATGCTTGCAACCATGAATAGACTCAAGTTGAGCAACCCGATGTTTATAGTTTTCTTCAGGTGCCGTTGACACATTGTTGTTTATTTCAAGGGGCAAAACGCACCTTGAGCATCGTTGATGCCATTGTTCGTAAGTTTTTCGGTAGGTACATATATATGCACTTTTACCGTGTCAATGCCGTTGGCAAATTTTGAAGGAGCAAATCTTAATTGCCCGTTTATGTGTATTCGTTGGTCAGCAAATTGTTTGAGTGATCAGCTCGTGTTGCAGGTCTTGCTAAACCCGTTGTATGTGCAACTTTGCTTTCAACCGATGCATGTCTTGACCGTGGGTCGTTTTCGTACGTGTTTCATGATCCTTGCTATCCGCGGCACTCTTTGAGGCATCTATAGCAAAGGAAAAGAGCAAGGTCCCCGTTGCTTCATGATCCTTGCTATTTGCGGCACTCTTTGAGGCATCTATAGCAAAGGAAAAGAGCAAGGTCTTCGTTGCTTCATGATCCTTGCTTTTTGCGACACTCTTTGAGGCATCTATAGCAAAGGAAAAGAGCAAGGTCCCCGTTGCTTCATGATCCTTGCTATTTACGGCACTCTTTGAGGCATCTATAGCAAAGGAAAAGAGCAAGGTCTTCGTTGCTTCATGATTTTTGCTATTTGCGGCACTCTTTGAGGCATCTATAGCAAAGGAAAAGAGCAAGGTCCCCGTTGCTTCATGATCCTTGCTATTTGCTGCACTCTTTGAGGCATCTATAGCAAAGGAAAAGAGCAATATCCCCGTTGATTACCATCCATTGCAGCACTTGTATTTTCAGAGGCTTTTAGATGATAACTTCAGGTATAAGAAGTCTTCATTTCCTCTTGAATTCCAATACACCAGCGCTGCCGATGGTAGTAATAATTCCAGCACACCGGCGCTCCCGATGGGAGTAATAGTCTTCATATCTTCTTGAATTCCAATACACCGGCGCTCCCGATGGGAGTAATAATTCCAGCACACCGGCGCTCCCGATGGGAGTAATAATCTTCATATCTTCTTGAATTCCAATACACCGGCGCTCCCGATGGGAGTAATAATTCCAGCACACCGGCGCTCCCGATGGGAGTAATAGTCTTCATATCTTCTTGAATTCCAATACACCGGCGCTCCCGATGGGAGTAACCGTAATAGCTCAAAGATATTCCAGGATCCCCCGAGTAATTCCAGAGCTCCCGATGGGATCGCATCGGGTCGATATTAAATAAGATGATATCTATTGAATATTCCAGATGATGAATCCACCAACCCGAGAGTGCATCGGGAGAAGATATATCCAGAGCCGAAGAAGATAAGTCCATCGAGTAATCATAGATGATGGAGAAAATAAATCCACTGATTCGGGGAAAATAAATCCACCGAGTAATCGAGAGTACTGGAGGTAACGATGTAATGGCGCCTCCCCAATCATCGGGTGTGGCGAAAGAAAGAGGAACACTTAGTTCTGCAGGCGCAGTCGAAATAGTTGCACGGCCAAAGATAGTCCGTGCGGCGGGCGCAGCCGAAATAATTGCGCCATCCAAGATAATTCACGCGGCGGGCGCAGCCGAGATAATCCCGCCATCCAAGATAATTCATGCCGGCGGGCGCAGCCGAAATAATCCCGCCATCCAAGATAATTCATGCCGGCGGGCGCAGCCGAAATAATCCCGCCATCCAAGATAGTCCATGCGGGCGCCAGGCAAACGTGGTCGATGAAGAGGACGCGGTTGACATAGCCGATCCGCTGCGGGTGAGCATCCGAATATATCGGGTCCGTAATGTCGGGTCCGCGGCAGGCGAGCTCCCGAGAAGTTGAATCTGCATTATTGGGTCCAAGACAGGCGAGCCCCGAGTGCGCGATGGCGGGCGCGGCCGACCGCGGTCGACCGCGCAGAGGAGCCGAAACCTGCGCACAAATAATAGCACGAGCCAAAAGTATTTGGCGAAATAAATTTTACGTGTAGTAATTAGAAATATAGCACCTGATTATTTTGCGTTGGACGCGACTTCGCGGCGGCGGCGCCACAGACAGGTCAGTCTGTACTGATGCTGGATGACCAAATAAACTGGAAACTTTTTAATCTTTACTTCTTCCTGATGCCTTGCATCGGCTCTCCGTGTCGTAGGCAAGACCTTGTTTCTAGGATTCCAATACTCACGTGTGCGTGCACAATGAGTTAGCATAGGTATGTCAGCTTTGTTTTTAGCAGAGGTACGATCCGCCTTTGGAACCTGTGATTAGCAAGAACCGCAGCATAGACCAACTGGTCGATCTTCAATGCATCAGGTCGTATGGTCAAATCACGAACAGAGTAAATCCATCTCTTTTCCTTTCATGAATAGATCATTCTTTTGGCTTCAGATGGCTTTAATCGCTGCTCTCCTTCTGCGCACTCGATGGATATGACGGCAACCCAGATCGTGCAGACAGGAACTGAAAACGGACCCGACGAAAATTGATTGCTGATGGCGAACTGAAGGTCATATACGATCCGATGATAGAAGTAGCTTTTCCGAGATGCGCCAGATACGATCTGAAACGTTGTTGATGCACACTATGAATCTCGCCCGGATGACAAAATCCAGTCGTCGCTTTCCCACAGACGGTGCCAATTGACGAGGCGGTTTCTCGGCAATGCTTATCATGAGGGGCTTGGGTTTTAGAGAAAGGCGATGACGGAAGTTCCGGGAGCGAGGCGGTACACGACGTACCCAGGTTCACGTCCCCACGGTGGAGGATCGCTACGTCCTGCTAGCAATCCACTATATGAGTATATGAGTACAGGGGGCCGCCATAGGCGGAGTAGTTGTATCTAGTCTAGTTCTAGCCCGCGGGTTGCGGTTTCTAGGCGTGTCGTCTCTATAGTTATGTTTCTGATTGTGTGTGTCCAAGGGGTGCCCCTGCCTGGCTTTATATACCAGCCAAGCTAGGGTTTACAAAAGTCCTAGTAGGATTCGTATCGGAGTCTTCTTTTCTTGTAGTCCAAGTTGAGGCGCGTGCAGGTCCAGCTTGTTGAGTCCTTGTGCTGATCCAGCTTCATAGTTTGCACCGGGTATGGCCATGTCGAGTACCCGAAGGGTTATGCCCACGTCAGTGGATTGCTAGCAGGACGTAGCGATCCTCCACCGTGGGGACGTGAACCTGGGTACGTCGTGTACCGCCTCGCTCCTAGAACTTCCATCGTCGTCTTTCTCTAAAATCCAAGCCCCTCATGATGGGCATTGCCGAGGAACCGCCTCGTCAACCGTAGAGTGCCTTATGGAGTAAATACACGTGGTTGGGTCGGCATGGGTCTTCGAAACCCGGGGGTTGAGCCACATATGCGGTTTCTTTTAGAGGACCATTCAAAAATGCACTTTTCACATCCATTTGATATAGTTTGAAATTGTGGAAAGATGCAAATGCAAGCAAAAGACGAATAGCTTCAAGACGGGCTACCGGCGCAAAGGTATCCTCAAAATCCATACCTTATATTTGGGCAAACCCTTGCGCCACTAACCTTGCTTTGTTTCGTATGACAATGCCATTCTCATCTTGCTTGTTCTTGAATAACCATTTGGTCCCAATTACATTGATGCGATGATCTTTGGGTCTCTCAACTTGTTATCACCAGAATTTGACCGAATCAGAGGTGGGCCGCGATCAAGATGGGCTTGAAGAATATACATGGAACAAATACATGAATCGGCCTTGTATACAAAGTTTGGGTTAGTTTGCCCGTGTATCTGTAAATATAGTAGGATACGTGTCGGTTAGATAGAATTTGGCTCGTGCACGGTTGGGATTATTCCCACGTTAGAAAGTCTACGGACTATAAATATGTATCTAGGGTTATTGAGAAAAACAACAATCACGTTCATCACAAACCAATCTAGGCGCATCGCCAACCCCTTGTTTCGAGGGTTTCTTTCGGGTAAGCATCATGCTGCCTAGATCGCATCTTGCGATCTAGGCAGTACACGTTTATTCGTTGTTCATGCGTTGCTCGTGCCGAAGCCTTGTTGATGGCGAGCAACGTAGTTATCATAGATGTGTTAGGGTTAGCATTGTTTCATCGTATCATATGCTTTCGTCCATGCAACCCTTAGACGTCTAGCCGCCCTTACACCTATCTTAGGTGTAAGGGCGGCACCTCGCTTGATCATTATTTAGTAAATCCGATCCGTTATGATTGCTCCTTGTTCTTCAAGGATTAGTTTAATATCCGCATAGTTAGGCCTTACAAACGGGTTGAAGGATCCGAGTGGCACGTAGGGTGTAGTTTGCTAGTCCTAGATAAGATGTTCCGGGGATCAACTTCATGTTGGTTTTTAGGCCTTGTCTAGGGTCGGTTTATTATCACCGTGCGTGGCCGCCGGGCTCAATCACGCGTAGGATGTTCCGATTATGTGGTGAAATCCCTAAATCGTCGTAGGTCGTTTTAGCTCTATATTGATCAAGCAGGACCACCATGTGATCGTATACCTCATACGGATCATGGGTGGATCGGCTCCTTGAGCCGATTCACGAGACAACCTGAGAGCCGATCGAGGCTCGTATTTAATGTTTACGTGTATGCCATGCAGGAAACTAAGCGAAGCAAATCCATCACCTTCCCGACCGGGTATAGGTCAGGTGGCACGCCCTTGCACCAGCATCGGACGTGTGTGCCGAGTCTTTGCGGGCCGTCGCTCGAGGGACCAGGGCCAGCCGCGGTCCTGGGAGCCTCCCGGCTCTACTGTGTTGCCCGTCGCTGCTCGCCGGTGGGTTTCTGACCGCAACACATTCTGGCACGCCCGGTGGGACAATCTTCGACATCAACTGCATCGCCATCTACATCTGAGATGGCGGAAGGAACTCCAGTCACGTACGAAGACCTGACTGAGGAGCTCAAGAAGAAGTATGACGAGGTCAAAGCGATCCTTGAAGCCGACCTCATCGGCTCTTTCCAGAGAACCCGCTCATACGGCATCAGGTGGAAGGGGTTCTCACCCGAAGGCGCGCTCGATGGAGTGGACCTGTCTGCCCCGTCAGAAGAACGCACCAGGTCTCCGCGTCATGAGATCAATTTCATGGTAGCTTATTCGCTGCACCGCCATTCTGAGAGCCTGGTGAACACTTTGGAGCGTATCGCCCTTCGGGTGATCCAGGAAATCATGAGGCATCAACACTCTCCGTCAGGACCAGCTCTAGGGACTCACCAAGGAGAGATGCCACTCCAGTCCCGACCACCGCTGCCGTTCGCGTTGGCAGCACCAGAAGTGCCGAGTTCACCGGCATACGTCGTCTACAAGATCGGTGGTGACCCTAGTGATTACCAGTTCTTGTATGAGGCGCCTAAGGAGATCCCTCACGGATACACGTGCACATACCGCCAGGCCGCAATGAATGGGCACTCACGAACCAGACTGCAACAGCAGGGACTTCTGGAACAGCAGGAGGAACTTCTGGAACAGATCTTGAGAAACAAGCGTGGCTGGCTAAGTATGCCACTCCTGCGAATCTTCAGAGTTCGACTCCTGCAGCCAGCACCGCGGATCAGATCAGTACAATCTTGAGAGACCAGTTCGGCATGGTGCCGAAAAGGAGGGCAATCGGCTATTCCAAGCCGTACCCCAACGAGTACGATTTGATCCCACTACCACCCAAATATCGGCTCCCTGGATTCTCCAAGTTTAGTGGATCAGATGGCTCCAGCTCAATCGAGCATGTGAGCCGATATTTGGCACAGCTGGGCACGATCTCAGCATCAGATGAACTACGTGTGAGGTTCTTCGCACAGTCCCTCACAGGATCGGCTTTCGGGTAGTACACATCGTTGCCACCAGACTCAATCCGGACTTGGAAGCAGTTGGAAGAACAGTTCCACATGCAGTATCACTCAGAGGCTTCCGAGGCTGGCATTGCCGATCTAGCACAAGTACAACGAAGCGCGGAGAAACAGTGTCGGAATACATCCGGCGCTTCAGGACCGTTAGGAACCGATGCTATTCGGCTCGTGTGACCGAAAAGAAACGAGTCGAGTTGGCGGTGGTGGGTCTCGCATCACCGATCAAGGATGTGGCCTCCCAAGCGAGACTACCCTTCACCGGCGCATATGGTGCGAGGCTGTCGTTATATGAACAGCGCCACCCGGAGGTGTAGCGAGGATAAATTCAAGCGTGCGGTGGTCCTGGTTGAGGCAGATGAAGATGAAGGCTCTGCGGGAGATCAAGAGGTAGCAGTGGCTGAATGGACTCGGGGGGCAAGCCCCGTGTCCTACAAATGGGTTAAGCCACAAGGTCCTCCAAGAGCTTTTGACTTCGACGTGACTAAGGCTGAGCAAATTTTCGACCTCTTACTTAAGGAGAAGCAGCTAAAGGTACCCGAAGGCCACAAAATCTCCACGGCGCAGGAGCTGAACGGAAAGCCATACTGCAAGTGGCATAACACGTTCACCCATGCCACCAACGACTGCAGGGTGTGGCGTCAGCAGATCCAAATGGCGATAGAACAAGGGCATCTAATTTTCAGCCAGTACGCCATGAAAGTCGACACACACCCCTTCCCCGCCGTTAACATGGTGGAGTGCACTTACCCTGGGAGGTGCCAGCCAGGTTTCTCGTTCAACATCAACATGGTAGGACCTGGGCACCACCCTGGTAAGGACAGAGACGAGGGCAGCTGCTCTCATAACAAGGACAAAGAGGAAGCCGTTCCATGCGACCGGCTCCGGCACGATGGCAAGCGCTACATCACAGAGGGAGAAGTGAAGAATGTGAGATATCAGCGACCTCTCTCTGATCACCTCCTCAACAAATACGTGAGTCAATACGACCAACACCGACGGTACGACAACGATGACGAAAGAGATCGTCTGGCTAGCAGGGGCGCCAGGAGACATCGTCGGCATGATCGCGAAGAGGAGAGATATGAGCGCCACGCCAAGGAAAAGTCAAGAGAGCAAGACGACGTGGATAGGCATTGGGACTGTCCCTTCTTCAGACACTGCTGGGATTCAGGAATGAGCCGATTGCCTACAATCGGCAAGCGCCAGAATGTAGACGAGAAGAAGAAGGATGCGGGTGACGTGTCCGTGTTCAAACGTCTAGGGCCTCTCCCGCCTCGGAACAAGCACGCTGAATCCTCTCGGGTGGAAGATCTCGAGGAGTTAGAAGACGATGATGAAGAAGAAGAAGATAAGTACCACCGGCCAAGGTGGTGCCCTGATGGACTCAGCCGTTCCCAAAAGCGTAGGGTTCAGCGACTACGTGGTTTGGAGGAAGCCGAAAGGTTATACCTCCACACGTTAAGGAAGGCGCGGCCTGATCTGGCCGCGAAAATTCAGCGGACTACGGACGAAGAAGGTCGGCCACAAAAGAAAGAGTGGCACCCCAGACAAAAGAAAGCCGATGATGAGACATCGGCTGGCACAAACATGGTGTTCATCCTTCCGCCGGAGTTTAGTGCTCCAGGATTAGACGAAGCACCTGTGGCACAACTTGACTGCGGCCCACGGCCGGTTATCTTTGAGAAGCCACGAGAAAGAAGCTATAGACACCGAAGGCCCCTGTACTTGCGAGGTTATATCAATGGGCAGCCTGTCAACAAGATGCTTTGGTGGACACCGGAGCGGCGGTCAACATTATGCCATACTCCATGCTACGTCGGTTGGGACGCTCTAGCTCGGATCTGATCAAGACCAACGTTACACCGAGCGATTTCAACGGCCAAGCATCCGAAGCACAAGGTGTTCCGAACGTGGATCCGACTATAGGAAGAAAAACCATCCCTACGACGTTCTTTATTGTCGATAGCAAGAGCACCTATGCTGTCCCGCTAGGGAGAGATTGGATCCACGCCAATCTGTTGCATTCCATCCACGATGCACCAATGTTTAATACGATGGGATGGAGATGAAGTAGAGGTCGTCCAAGCGGATGACTCAGCCGAGGTTTCAACGGCTGGCATGAACGTTTGGGAGACGACGGAGCCAGGAGCCACTCTCGGGCATCACTTTGGACGACTCGCGAGCGCATCGACGTGACGAAGGACGGAGTGAGGCTGGTCTTATCCACCGGCCCGACCGTGTAACAAGAGCAAAATCTATGAACGAATGTGGCAAGGCCGATCCTTGTGATCGGCCCCAAAAATAGAAAGGGATAATCTTGTCTCAAGCATGTCACGTAGTTATACTCGAAGCAAGACCGAGATGTAAACCTTCATTGAACAATTCAATCAACATGGAGGCCGATTCCAGCAATCGGCCAAAATTATCCTCACCATACGTTACCGCCCGTGTTCAACGTCGATCCAACGGGCGGCGGAAAGCGGAGATACGGGTTTACGTCGGCTGATGAGCTGGAAGAAGTCAACATTGGTCCGGACGGAGCCGATGTTCAAGTACGAGTGCCTTGGCTAACTACAGAGCCGATATCTGCAGTTACCTGACAGATTCGGCTCGGGGGGCACCTAATCAGATGAGCATGTGTGATACATGTGCAGTGAAATATTGGGGGCCGATAGGAAAAATCGGCCAGTAAAAAAAATGTACATACAAATCACAGCCGATGCACAGACATCGACTTCAGAATAATAAAAGCCGATGCATTGCTATCGACTCTAGAGGAACAAGCTCAATTGAGCAGGTTAACAGATCGGTTTCAGACCAGAGATCATGATATCTGAGATGAATCTCCCAGTGGATTTGCTGAAGATTTGAGTCTGCGCGTTTGAGGTTGGAGGATGGTTTGGACCTGTTTGACCGTGTGATTAGGCAACTGTTTGGCCTCAAGTCGCGTTTATAGTGCAGGCCGATGCCCTGCCATCGGCTCTCTGTACAGCGACTTCGTTTGACAATCGGCAAAATTGACAAGGAAGCAAAATTAATTGGGGAATATTTTCTTCATTAATAATAGGATTTCTTACAAAGAAAGAGCCGATTGCTCAAGGGAGGAAGAACAAAAGAAAGGTCTATTGACCAATCTGCTACTACTATTAGGTCTACACTAGTAGATCCTAATCTACGGGCCGTCGCTGCCCTCGTCGTCGTCCTCGGAGCTCTCGTCGGCGCTGCTGCCGGCGGGCTCCTCGTCACTGCTCCCGTAGCCCTCTACGGGAGCCTCGTCCTCCTCGTCATCGTCGCTGTCGTCGTCATCCCACCAGGTGCGGAGGCGCTTCGCCGGTGGGTAACCCTCGAGGGAGTCGTCGTCGTCGTCTTCCTCCTCCTCTTCCTCGGAGGGGGTGTAATCGTCCCAGGAGAACGAGTCGTCCTCGCTCTCCGATTCCGGTTCCCCATCGGCGAGGAACTGGAGGTCTTCATCTCCGCTGGTCAAGGACTTGTCGTCCTCGGACCAGACGGAGGAGGCGTGGTCCTCCTGGTCCCACTCCTCTGGGGCGTGCTCGTCGTGCGCCGCCATTTGAGCCGCCACCGGATCCCACTCTGGCGTGGGTTCGCGGGAGGAGGAGGAGGAGGAGGAGAAGGTTTGGGAGGAGAGATCCGACGAGGCGGAGGAGGAAGAGGAGGAAGACATTGCTCTGAGACTGGGGTTTTTTGGTGCCGATGGCCAGAACAGAGCAAGGGGATGAAGTAGCGGACTGTTTGTAGCGGTTAAATAAGAGGGGATATAGTGGAGATTCAATACCACAGCAGTTTCCGAGGAAGTGGTGCCCAAAGAAAAAAAAATTTGCCAGGTCACGCGGAGAAGTTGAGGAGGCAAGGCATCATGATGATGGGTACTGCGGCGGTTCTGCTCTGCCACGACATGACCCCACGAAGAAAAAACAGAGTGATTTTGGAATTATCATTTCCAAAACCAGGGGGCATGTGTTATCACTAGAATTTGACCGGATCAGAGGTGGGCCGCGATCAAGATGGGCTTGAAGAATATACATGGAAGAAATACATGAATCGGCCTTGTATACAAAGTTTGGGTTAGTTTGCCCGTGTATCTGTAAATATAGTAGGATACGTGTCGGTTAGATAGAATTTGGCTCGTGCACGGTTGGGATTATTCCCACGTTAGAAAGTCTACGGACTATAAATATGTATCTAGGGTTATTGAGAAAAACAACAATCACGTTCATCACAAACCAATCTAGGCGCATCGCCAACCCCTTGTTTCGAGGGTTTCTTCCGGGTAAGCATCATGTCGCCTAGATCGCATCTTGCGATCTAGGCGATGACACGTTTATTCGTTGTTCATGCGTTGCTCGTCGTTGAAGCCTTGTTGATGGCGAGCAACATAGTTATCATAGATGTGTTAGGGTTAGCATTGTTTCATCGTATCATATGCTTTCGTCCATGCAACCCTTAGACGTCTAGCCGCCCTTACACCTATCTTAGGTGTAAGGGCGGCACCTCGCTTGATCATTATTTAGTAGATCCGATCCGTTATGATTGCTCCTTGTTCTTCAAGGATTAGTTTAATATCTGCATAGTTAGGCCTTACAAACGGGTTGAAGGATCCGAGTGGCACGTAGGGTGTAGTTTGCTAGCCCTAGATAAGATGTTCCGGGGATCAACTTCATGTTGGTTTTTAGGCCTTGTCTAGGGTCGGTTTATTATCACCGTGCGTGGCCGCCAGGCTCAATCACGCGTAGGATGTTCCGATTATGTGGTGAAAACCCTAAATCGTCGTAGGTCGTTTTAGCTCTATATTGATCAAGCAGGACCACCATGTGATCGTATACCTCATACGGATCATGGGTGGATCGGCTCCTTGAGCCGATTCACAGGACAACCTGAGAGCCGATCGAGGCTCGTATTTAATGTTTACGTGCATGCCATGCAGGAAACTAAGCGAAGCAAATCCATCACCTTCCTGACCAGGTATAGGTCAGGTGGCACGCCCTTGCACCAGCATCGGACGTGCGTGCCGAGTCTTTGCGGGCCGTCGCTCGAGGGACCAGGGCCAGCCGCAGTCTTGGGAGCCTCCCGGCTCTACTGTGTTGCCCGTCGCTGCTCGCCGGTGGGTTTCTGACTGCAACACAACTAGAGACCACACTTCATTACGAGTGAAACACTCCAATTCTTCTTGCATGGCAATTACCCAATCCGGATCAACCAAGGCTTCATGTACCTTGAGTGGTTCAAAACTAGACACAAAAGCATGGTGTTGACAATAAGTGATAAGTAATGCATGGTGTCTACGAGTTACCACTCATCTTGAGATGCTACCAAGGACATGATCTACTTTCATGTCACTTGCCCTTGTAGCGGCCTTGATCTTCCGAATGGTTCCTTCATGATCAATGAATTCATCTCTTGCTAGTGCTTGATCATGAGGGACCACTTGAGCTTGAACATGAGTTGAGGATGTTTCTTGATCATCATCATGGTCTTGCTCCGTGGGATGAGGACTTTCTTCTTGTTCTTCGGAATGTGACTCATCTTGAGTGGAGAATGGTTCTTGAGTTGCACTTGATGGTTCGGCTTGAGTTGAGCTAGGCTCCACTTGAGCCGTGCTTGATACTTCTATTCCATCATCTTGATCATCACTATGAATTTCCATGGGCCGAATGTGTCCAATGCCCATATGCTTGATGGCACTAGATGGATCATCATCATTACCTGCAACACATGGAACAAATTGCTCCACTTGGGAGCCATTATCCTCCAAGAACTCCACGTCACAAGATACTTCAATAGTCCCGGTGGACCGGTTGTAGTACCTATAGGCGTGAGAGTTCTCCGCATAGCCAACAAATATGCCCTCTATGGTTCTAGTTTCAAATTTACCGAGCTTTCCTTTGTTGTTCTTAACAAGGCATTTGCATCCAAAGACACGAATGTACATGACATTAGGCTTGTTACCGGTAAGAAGCTCGTATGAAGTTTTGTTGTGGAGGGGACGGAGAAAGAGCCGGTTGGAGTAGTGGACGGCCGTAGAGATGGCTTCTCCCCAAAAGTTGTGGGGTGAGTTGAATTCACTCAACATGGTTCTTGCCATCTCAATGATAGTCCGGTTCTTCCTTTCAACAACACCATTTTGTTGAGGGGTGTATGGCGCCGAAAACTCATGCTTGATGCCCTTATCATCGACAAACTCTCGCATGGTGTAGTTCTTGAACTCGGTGCCATTGTCGGTTCTTATCGCCTTGATCTCAGATTCATACATACGTTGAGCTTTCTTGGCGAAGATGATGAATTCCCTATGGGTCTAGTCCTTAGACTTAAGGAGAAAGACCCAAGAGTATCTTGAGTAATCATCAACAATGACGAGTCCATATTTGCTCCCACCAAGAGTATCATAATGTGATGGCCCAAAGAGATCCAAATGAAGGAGCTCCAAAGGCCTAGATGTGGTGACGATACTCTTGATAGGATGTCTCTTCTTGAGTTGCTTTCCGGCTACACATGCACTGCAAACACGATCTTTCTCAAATGAAATGCCGGTTAGTCCCACAATGTGTTCACCCTTTAGGAGTTGTTTGAGATTCCTCATGTTGACATGACCAAGGCGGCGATGCCACAGCCAACCTTCGTCATGTTTGGTCGCCATTAGACATGTGGAGTGAGAGGAGCTCTCTTTCGAGAGGTCAACCACGTAAAGGTTGTTCTCCACATATCCAACGAGGACCAATTTGAGATTGTCACTCCTAAAGACTTTCACACAATAACTAGTAAAATATGAATTGTAACCGGCATCGGCAAGATGATATATAGAAAGTAAGTTATAGCCAAGGGATTCAACAAGCATAACCGTCTCAAGGCACAAGTCCTTAGAGATTGCTACCTTGCCATACCCAAGTACCTTTCCCTTTGAGTTATCACCAAATGTAATGCTTGACTTCTTGTTGATATCTTCAATGAATTGATCAAGCACACCTCTTCCTCCGGTCATATGATTGGTGCATCCACTATCAAACACCCATTTTGGACCACCAGAGGAATATCCCTACAAGATCAAGTAGAGGATTTAGGAACCCATCGATTAATGGGTTCCTTTGCAATGGCAACAATATCTTTTGGTACCCAAATTGAGTACCCTCTATAAGCATAGCCATTAGGAGGGCCAACATAGTTAGCATAGACATCACCATAATAATCAACAAATAATGCATAGTGATCGTTTGGCCCTGTGCGGTCACTACTAGTGGCTTTGCCCTTTGAGGCTTTGCCATTATTAGTGACCTTCTTGTTCTTATCTTGAGCGGGTTTCTCCTTGTTGTAGTTCTTCTTCTTGTGAGACTTGGGAACATATCCAAGTCCAAACTTTTGATTGTTTGACCTTTGCTTACTCAAGAGGTCATCCAATCCCATCTTGTTCTTGGCGGTGGTGAACTTTGCAAGTTCCTTTGTTAACCTAACATTTTCCTCAAGAATAGATGCATGCTCACAAGAGGATTCATTAGGATGATAGTCGAGACCATATTTAGTCACCAAGGATTCAAGATATGCATTGGTCTCAACATGCAAAGAGAGTTCCTCTTGTAAACAAACATGTTCCTCAACAAGCTTAGCATGCTCACTAGTAAAAGAGGTAGGGGAACTAGCATGCTTTTCAACAACAATGGGATCCTTCATTGATTCAAGTGCTTTTGTGTAGGTTTCTTGGAGTAGGTCATGGTTCTCTCCAAGTTTCTTGAGCTCATCCTTAACAAGCTTGTTAGCTCTTTCAAGGTGGTCAAGATCCCTAGTGAGAGAAGCATGAGCAACTTCAAGTTCCTCCTTTGAGGTATGGAGCACTTGAGTCAAAGATTGAGCCCTATCAATAGTTTCTAGGTCCTTAACTTTATCAAGTTCATAAGTTTCAATTTGTTGCTTAAGACCTTGAGATATGCACCTTTCGGTTTTTAGCTCTTGTCTTAGGAGATTGAATCTCCGTTCCTTCTCATTTAAATGATATTCTAATTCCTCAATGGACTCATCCTTTTCCTTGAGTGAGTCCATCAAGAAATCAAACTTGACAAGAGCTTCACCACGAAGGGTGCATCTAACATCGTAGAGTTCCTTAAGCACAATTAATTCTTCTTGATTTTCGTTTTCATCATCAAGAACACTAGATAGGGAAGGTGGAGGTTCCATTACCTTGGTTTCCCTTGCCATAAGACAAGAGCCAACGATTGTAGAGGAGGGAGAGTCATCGGAGTCATCATCTTGATTTGTTCTTGCCATGAAGGAAGAACCAACATCGTTCTCCGTGGAGTAGTCCTTGGAGTAGTCATATGTGAAGAGTGACCCGGGCTTAGAGAAAGCCAAGCCGGCACCCCGGCCTCCTTCCCCTCATCTTCCTCTTCATCATCGGACAAGTACTCGGCCCCAACAAAGGCTCTTCCCTTGTTCTTCTTGTATCGATCGTTGATTGGGTTTGGCTTCAATCTTGGCTTGACCCCTTTGATGAATCTTGGCTTGTCTACCCTTTTCTCATAAGGGCACTCATTTGCAAAGTGGCTATCTTCATCACAATTGTAGCAAGTTCTCTTCTTCTTCTTCTTGTCATTGAGGAGCATTGGGAACTTTGCCTTGTATTTCTTGGCAAAGAAAGCAAAGTCGGTAGCAATGTCACTAGTTGAAGTCATCTCTTCTTCTTCTTCAGTTTCATAGTCTTCATTGCTTCCATGATCGGCCCTAGCTTTGAGAGCAAGGTTGTGTGACGCTTCATGGTTGTGTGAGGCTTCATCAACACGGTTCATTGCCATGAGCCTCTTTCCCGCTTTGGCCATGTTTTCATTGGCGGCCACATAGGAGACGAGATCATCGGAGTTGAGATCAGCACTCTTGGTCATGATTTGCAAGTTGAGTGCAAGGTTGGTGTCTTCTTGCTTGACGGCAATCATAGCAATGACCTTGGACTTTATGAATGCTTCATTCATCTCGAAGCCATAATTGTACTTCTCAACACCAAGTCCCTTGACTCTTACTCTAAGAGCACCAAGCCTAGCATAGGCATCGGCCACAGATTCTCCATCTCGAATCATGAACTGGTGAGCCTCTTGCTTTGCGGTCTCATAAAGAGCTGATTGGATCAAATCGGTTCCCTCTTGGAGTACTACGATCCGATCCCACAACTCTTTAGCGGAGTCGATGTCATTGACTTGATCAAGAAGCTTGCGGTTGATGCCACTTCTAATCTTGTCACGTGCGGAGGCATTGAGTTGACAGTTGTAGAACTCGGTGGAGGTCAACCGAATGGGATCTTGTGGCTCCCGGTATCCATGAACAATGATCTCCCATAACTCCTCACTCGCAGCTTGCGAATATGAGATTCCATAGAAGATTTCCAAAAAGGAAAGTGAGTTCCATCAAAATGGGGAACATTCCCACTATGGTTTATATGAGGCATGGGTGAAGTGTTTTTGGGATAGTCATGATTAACTTCATGGAAATTCCCTAGAGAGGCCGAAGCCGCACTAGGAGGAGGTCCACTAGTTAATTTCTTAAGCATGGAAGACATTTCTGTCATTTGGTTTTGTAGCTCATCCTCCTTTTTCTTCTTCTCGGCATCATATGCCAAGAGTCTAGATCTCATCTCTTTAACCGAAAGGTTAGAGTCGTCATCTAGACCCTCGAAGAGTTTATCCATCTCACTCTTAAGGCGGTGAAGCCCTTAATAAGATTCCAGGCTCTTATATCAATTGAAAGTATAGAGATGGTAAACCTAGAGGGGGGGTGAATAGGTTTCTACAAGTTTTAATTCTTTCTTTGCAATATTAGGCTTTGCGGAATATAAAGGTGAGCCTAATGCAAACTAGGTGAAGCAACCTATATGAGGATACAACTAACCTCGAGCACGAAGGCTCTCACAGCGAGTTAAATCACAAGTAAGGAGTTCGGTTAGAGATAACCGATAGCACGCGGAGACGAGGATGTATTCCCGTGTTCCCTTGCTTTGCAACAAGGTACGTCACGTTTGGAGGGGTGGAGGTCCCACGAAGGATTCCCCACGCCACGAAGGCTCACCCTATTCTCCGGAGCCTATCCCACGAAGGAATAGCTCACTCACTTGTGGTAGACTTTGAGGTAGCCTCCAAACCTTCACAATCTTGCCCGGAGCAAATCCACAGCCCGGATGCTTCCGGACTCCTCTTGCCCACCTAGGGTTTCCAAGGAACCCTAGGAAGCAAGCTTCTCGATGAATACAAGGGGGAATGAGATTTGGCTTGGTAGAACAAGTAGATCGGGTCCTCCTCTAACGATTCCCCGCAGGGATTTGAGTTTGGGTGGAGGAGGAGGTAGATCCGAGGCTTTTGGTGTTTCTAGCAATGGAGTAAGAGAGAGAGAGAGCTCAAGAACAGCTTGTAGTGTAGTGCCTAACTCGTTCGCAGGTAGGAGAAGGCCTATTTATAGTGTTCTTCGAAATATGGCCGTTGGTCACTTGCCACCTCAGCTTTTCTCTCGACAAACCCGGTTGACCGGACCACAGATCGGACTGCCCGGTGGTGAGGCCGGTCGGACCAGGCCAGTGACCGGATGCCCTTTGCGTCGTCCTGGAGCTCCTTCGGTTGGCGCCCGGTTGGCGACCGGTCGACCGGGCCGCACGCCGGACTCTTCGGTTGATAGGCCCGTTGACCGGTCGGCAACCGGATATGTTGGTTCCTCGTATGGAGCCCGGTTGGCGACCGGTTGACCGGGCCGTGCGCCGGACTCGCCCTGTTGGCGACCGGTTGGCCGGGCAGCACGCCGGACTGGCCGGTTGCTGGCCCGGTTGGACCGGGCTGCAGACCGGATTTCTGCTGTAGACCCCTTTTCGATTGTTGTTGAAGTGGGTGGTCTCCTTTAGACTTCTTGTTTCTTTGATACACCATTTATGCCTCTTTGCCTAATACCTGAGATTATCCTTATAAACATATTAGGCCAAATACTCTAGCACGGTGTCATTGTTACCAAAATAATGGATAAGGGTAAAATACCGTTACACCATGCTAGTTTTATGACAATACCTACATGTTTTTCTCACACTTTATAATGTTTTTATGCATTTTCCGAAACTAACCTATTAACAAGATGCCGAAGTGCCAGTTCCTGTTTTCTGCTATCTTTGGTTCCAGAAAGGCTGTTCGGGCAATATTCTCGGAATTCGACGAAACAAAAGCCCAAGGCCTTATTTTCCCCGGAATGTTCTAGAACACCGAAGGAGAGCCGGAGGGGGGCCAAGGGGGACCCACACCATAGGGGGCGCGGGTCCCACCCTGGCCGTGCCGCCATGTGGTGAGGGAGCCCTGTTGCCCCTCCGACTCCGCCTCTTCGCCTATAAAACCCCTCGTGACCTAAAAACCCGATACCAATTGACGAAGCTCCAGAAAGACTCCAGGGACGCCGCCGCCATCGCGAAACTCCGTTTCGGGGACGAAGTCTCCGTTCCGGCACGCCGCCGGACGGGGAATTTCCCCCGGAGTCATCTCCATCGACACCACCGCCATCTTCATCGCCATCGTCTGTCTCCCATGATGAGGAGGGAGTAGTTCTCCCCGAGGCTGAGGGCTCTACCGGTAGCTATGTGGTTCATCTCTCTCTCCCATGGTGTGATCTTTATGTGATCATGAGCTTTGTATCACTATTAATCTTTGTGCTACTCTAGTGATGTTATTAAAGTAGTCTATTCCTCCTCCATGATGTAATGTCGACATTGTGTGCATCATGTAGTACTTGGCGTAGGTTATGATTGTAATCTCTTGTAGATTATGAAGTTAACTATTACTATGCACTCTAGAGGTTACTTTAATATGAACTCCGGAATTACTCTCCACGGTGTGACGGTGACAGTGTGCGCATCGTGTGTGATTCCTTTATGAAGTTGTGGAGCTTGTTTACTCCGGCTAGAGGGTGCTCTTGTAGCCCTACACAATGAATGGTGTTTGTTATCCAACAAGAGAGTGTGAGAAAGTAGCACAAGTGAAGAGAAGTTATTTATTTATGTGATCATTGTTGAGAGTGTCCACTAGTGAAAGTATGATCCCTAGGCCTTGTTTCCAAATATCGAATCACCGTTTATTTACTGTTCTACTGCATGTTTACTTGCTGCCATATTTATTTCAGATTGTTATTACCACTCATATTCATCCATATCACTTGCATCTTACTATCTCTTCGCCGAACTATCTCGCAGCAGCACGTTGAGGAGGAGAGAGAGGGAGGGATTGGGGCGGCGCCGCTCGCAGCAGCATATTCAGGAGGCGTGAGAGGGAGGGATTGGGGCGGCGCCGCTGGCAGCAACACCTTGAGGAGGCAGGAGACGAAGGGATTGGGGAGGCGCGCTCGAGTCGGTGGCGGCCGGTGGCGAGGCGGAGCGGTCGCGGAGGTGGCGTCCGGAGGAGGCTCCATGGCAAGCTCGCCGGAGGGACGAGGAGGAGGAACAGCGGCGGTGTGTTGGGGAATCAGAAGTAGTACTAGCGCTAGGTACAAGAGAGAGAAGGACGAGATCTGGCTTGGGATGGGCCCCACCCACGTTGTCCAGTGTCACGCGCGCGACGCGGAGGAAGGAACGCGAGAGATCCCCCGGGTGATCTCCAGCATTTCCCATACAATAAGGCCATGCGATCCAAGTGAACGCGTTGGGCTGCCCGTTTTGGATTGTTTGGGTGATTTGTGGATGGCGCGTCCGCGCGTCTGTTTGGTTCGCGCGCTGCGTCTAACGCGGTAGATTTGGGTCGCGGCGCGTTGGAGTAGCTATTTGCTTGTAAATACACTATAAAAACATAATAAATTATAAAAAATATATATAATAGTCCAAATGCTCAACATTTATTACATAAGTACATTGTCCACGTAATCAATGACAAAGTATTATTGAAATAAAATGAAAAAATGATACAAATGCTCTAGGCTTCGGGATTTCCTTCATCATTGTTGTTTGCAGCATTGTTACCTACATGCTGCCACATGTGCTCGACCAAATCAGCCTGCAGCTGGTTGTGTACAGCTAGATCCCGAATTTCATGGTGTGCATGGAGGACGTCCTGGAATGATGTCGGATCACCTTGAGGAGTAACCAACTCTACCTGGCCATCCCACTCATTATCAAAGAGTGAATCATCCCGCTCTACCTCAACAATCATGTTATGCATGATTACACAAGCGGTCATCACCTCCCACAGAGTTTGCACATTCCAGTGCTCGGCGAGTGTGTCCGGCGATAGCCCAACGAGCTTGGAGGATGCCAAGCGCCCGCTCGACATCTTTCCAGGCTGCCTCCTGCTCTTTGGCAAACCTTACCTCCTGCTCTTAGTTGAGTTTTCGGATTGTCTTCACGAGTGTGGCCCAAGGTGGATAGATACCATCAGCAAGGTAGTACCCCTTGGTGTAGTGGTGGCCATTGATCTCAAAATCCACATCAGGGGACTGACCGTACGCTAGCCTATCAAACACCGGAGAGCCCTGCAGCACATTGATGTCATTGTGCGAGCCAACCATTCCGAAGAATGAGTGCCGAATCCATGTGTCATGTGAAGCAACAGCTTCAAGAATAACTGTGCACCCCTCAGAATGGCCGCTGTATGCCCCCTGCCAACCAAAGAGGCAGTTCATCACTCCCAGTGCATGCAGTCTATGCTGCCAAGCATCCTAGGAAACCCCCTGGAAGCGTTGATTGACAACAGACGAGTTGTGTCCTCTGCAGTAGGTGCGGGAGATACTGTTCTCCGAACGAACCGATCACTGCTCCGCAGAACCTGTACATTGCTTCCAAGCAGGTGGACTCACTCATGCGTGTGTACTCATCTACGAAATCACCGGCAACACCATATGCAAGCATCCTAATCGCTGCCGTGCATTTCTGGTACGAAGAGGTCTACCTTGCCAATTGCATCCACTTTCGCGCAGAAGTAGTCGTCGTAGAGCTTGACGCCATCCATTATCCGGCGGAACAACGGTCTGGACATCCGAAAACGACGGCGAAACATGCCCGGCGTGAACAATGCCTTGGGTTGGAAGTAGTCGGTGAAGAGCTGGTCGTGGCCGCGTTCTCTTTTGCGGTCCAAGGCGCGCGCCCCGGCAAGGACCCCCGGTACACGGGGATCTGGGAGACAACTTGGTCGTGGATGAACAGCGCAGCGTCCGTGAAAAAATCGTCGTCGGACTCCTCATCTGACGACGTGTCGATGAAGTTCTTGAAGAAGGAGTCGTCGTCGCTGTCCAGCATGATCTACAGATGGAAAGGGACAATTTTTAGATCGCCCATTTCATTGAGCACCTCGCAGGCGGAGGCCATCCAGTGCCTCCGTAGGGACCTGCAGGCAATGGCCGTCCCGGCCGACTTGCGGTCTGGAAACACGGTGAACGAGAGCTCACCTCCGGCGGCAACGACGCAGCTGCTAACGGCGGGAGGTCTCGCGACGGTGAGAGGACAACAGCGACGGCGACGGCGTCCTCCGACTGTGCGACGACGCCACGAAAGCAGCGCGGGACCGTGACCTATGGTTCCGCCCCGCTTGCCGGCGTCTCGACGACGGTGGACGGCGTTGACGCCTGATACGTCTCCAACGTATCTATATTTTTTATGTTCCATGCTAGTTTCATGACAATACCTACATGTTTTGCTCACACTTTATAATGTTTTTATGCATTTTCCGGAACTAACCTATTAACAAGATGCCGAAGTGCCAGTTCCTGTTTTCTGCTGTTTTTGGTTCCAGAAAGGTTGTTCGGGCAATATTCTTGGAATTCGACGAAACAAAAGCCCAAGGCCTTATTTTCCCCGAAATGTTCCAGAACACCGAAGGAGATCCGGAGGGGGGCCAAGGGGGACCCACACCATAGGGGGGCGCGGGTCCCACCCTGGCCGCGCCGCCATGTGGTGAGGGAGCCCTATTGCCCCTCCGACTCCGCCTCTTCGCCTATAAAACCCCTCGTGACCTAAAAACCCGATACCAATTGACGAAACTCCAGAAAGACTCCAGGGACGCCGCCGCCATCGCGAAAATCCGTTTCGGGGGACAGAAGTCTCTGTTCCGGCACGCCGCCGGGATGGGGAATTGCCCCGGAGTCATCTCCATCGACACCACCGCCATCTTCATCGCCATCGCTGTCTCCCATGATGAGGAGGGAGTAGTTCTCCCCGAGGCTGAGGGCTCTACCGGTAGCTATGTGGTTCATCTCTCTCTCCCATGGTGTGATCTTTATGTGATCATGAGCTTTGTATCATTATTAATCTATGTGCTACTCTAGTGATGTTATTAAAGTAGTCTATTCCTCCTCCATGATGTAATGTTGACAAGTGTGTGCATCATGTAGTACTTGGCGTAGGTTATGATTGTAATCTCTTGTAGATTATGAAGTTAACTATTACTATGCACTCTAGAGGTTACTTTAATATGAACTCCGGAATTACTCTCCACGGTGTGACGGTGACAGTGTGCGCATCGTGTGTGATTCCTTTATGAAGTTGTGGAGCTTGTTTACTCCGGCTAGAGGGTGCTCTTGTAGCCCTACACAATGAATGGTGTTTGTTATCCAACAAGAGAGTGTGAGAAAGTAGCACAAGTGAAGAGAAGTTATTTATTTATGTGATCATTGTTGAGAGTGTCCACTAGTGAAAGTATGATCCCTAGGCCTTGTTTCCAAATATCGAATCACCGTTTATTTACTGTTCTACTGCATGTTTACTTGCTGCCATATTTATTTCAGATTGTTATTACCACTCATATTCATCCATATCACTTCCATCTTACTATCTCTTCGCCGAACTAGTGCACCTATACATCTGAAAAGTGTATTAGGTGTGTTGGGGACACAAGAGACTTCTTGTATCGTAATTGCAGGGTTGCTTGAGAGGGATATCTTTGACCTCTACCTCCCTGAGTTCGATAAACCTTGGGTGATTCACTTAAGGGAAACTTGTTGCTGTTCTACAAACCTCTGCTCTTGGAGGCCCAACACTGTCTACAGGAAAAGAAGCGTGCGTAGACATCAACGCCGCTCCCAAATCGCCGGTCGTTGGGTGGCGGCGGAGCGGCGGGAGATGTGTGCGACGGGGTTTGTGTTTTGGGAGATAGACAGGCGGGCCAGGGGCGGACAAGGGGAGGGCGCGAGCGGCCAGCAATCGACGTCCGCGCCCACGCAAACTCGTCCCAGGTTTGGGCCGGGTTTGGGTCATCCCGGTGTTATCACCAGAATTTGACCAAGTCAGAGGTGGGCCGCGATCAAGATGGACGTGAAGAATATATGTATAGGAGTAATACGTGGATCGGCCTTTTATACCAAGTTGGGCTTAATTGCCCGTGTATCTGTAACATATTAGATCGCATCTTAGTTTAGAAATAGAATCTTACTCGTGCACGGTTTAGTGCACGCCCACATTAGAAAGTCCGCTGGACTATAAATATGTACCTAGGGTTTATGGAATAAACAACAACCAACGTTCAACCACAAACAAATCTCGGCGCATCGCCAACTCCTTCGTCTCGAGGGTTTCTACCGGTAAGCATCATGCTGCCTAGATCGCATCTTGCGATCTAGGCAGCACAAGCCTGCCTACGTTGTTCACGCGTTGCTCGTACTGAAGCCTTTTTGATGGCGAGCAACGTAGTTATCTTAGACATGTTAGGGTTGGCATTGTTCTTCATTTTACATGCTTTCGTAGTGCAACCCTTGCATGTCTAGCCGCCCTTACGCCTATCTTAGGCGTAGGGGCGGCACCCCGCTTGATCATAGTTTAGTAGATCTGATCCGTTACGATTGCTCCTTGTTTCTACAAGGATTAGTTTAATATCTGCAATAGTTAGATCTTACAAAGGGGGGGGGGAGGATCCAGCGGCACGTAGGGTGTCGTTCGTTGGCCCTAAGCAGGATGTTCCGAGGATCAACCTCGTGTTGGTTTTTAGGCCTTGTTTAGGATCGGCTTACGATCGCCGTGCGTGGCCGCGAGGCCCAACTCTGGAGTAGGACGATCCGATTATGCGGTGAAAACCCCACATCGTCGTAGATCTCATTAGCTTTACCTTGATCAAGCAGGACCACCATATATTCGGACACCTCGTCCGAATCATGGGTGGATCGGCTCTTTGAGCCGATTCACGGGATAACCCGAGAGCCGATCGAGGCTCGTATTTAACGTTTACGTGTGTGCCCTGCAGGAAACTAAGCGAGGCATCATCCACACCTTCCCGACCGGTATAGGTCAGGTGGCACGCCCTTGTGATAAACATCGGTGCGTGCGACCGTAAGGCTTTGCGGGCCGTCGCTCGTAGGGACTAGGGCCAGCCGCAGCCCTAGTTGTTCCCGGCTCTACGGTGTTGCCCGTCTCTGCCCGCCGGTGGGTTTCCGACGTCAACACATTCTCGGCACGCCGGTGGGACACCCTTCAACATCCACCACGTCGCCGCCTACATCCGAGATGGCGGAAAGCACTCCGGTCAAGTACGAGGACCTGCCTGATGACCTCAAGAAGAAGCACGACGAAATCAAGGCAGTCCTCGAAGCCGAACTCATCGGCTCCTTCCACCGAACCCGCTCCCATGGCGTCGGTGGAAGGGTTTCACACCTGAAGGCGCACTCGATGGAGTGGACCTGTCCACCCCGTCGAAGAACGCACCAGGTGGCTGAAGTACGAGGATCTGCCCGAGGAGCTCAAGAAGAAGCATGACGAGATCAAGGCAACCCTCGAAGCCGAGCCCATCGGCTCCTCCGAGAAGACCCGGCCGCACGATATCAAGCTCGATAGAGACTCAAGTCCGTCGCCCGGCGTCAACATGGTGGATCTCAGCCACTCCATAGGCCAGCCAAAGTTCTCCTTTGGTGTCAACATGGCAGGGCTTGCAAGCCGCCACGGCAAAGACGAAGCAGAGAGCAGCCACTCCCGTGGCAACGATGAAGAGGAGGCCGATCCACGCGACCGGCCCCAAGATGATGATAGGCGGTACCCGACGGGGAGAGGATAAGACGCGTGCGGTATCGGCGTCCACTCTCCGAGCACCTCCTCCACAAATATGAGCAGCAAGCACGACCGACGTCGGCACTACGACGTAGATGATGAAAGGAATTGTCGGTCTGAGTGCAGAGGTCAGGAGGTACCGTCAGCATGATAGAAGCGACGACGGGTACAATCGTCGCGCTGAAAGAAGGTCAAGGGGGCAGGATAACATGGATAGGCACTGGAGCTGTCCGTTCTTCAAACATTGCTGGGACTCAGGAATGAGCCGATTGCCAACAATCGAGAACTGCCCGAATGCAAACAGAGGAAGAAGGACGCCGCTAACGTGTCCGTATTCGAGCGTCTAGGGCCTCTCCCACCTCGGAGCAAGTATGCCGAGCCCGCTCGGGTAGAAGATCTCGAGGAACTAGAGGACGATGATGAAGAAGATAAATATCATCGGCCCGTGTGGTGCCCCGATGGGCTCAGCCATTCCCAAAAGCGAAGGGTTCAGCGTCCGCGTGGGTTGGAAGAAGCCGAAAGATTGTACCTGCACACGCTAAGGAAGGCACGGCCTGATCCGGCCGCCAAAATCCGGCGAACTCTCGGACGAAGAAGGTCGGCCACAAAGAAAAGAGTGGCGCCCAAGCAGAAGAAAGCCGATGATGATACATCGGCCGGCACAAACATGGTCTTCATTCTTCCATCGGAGTTTAGCGCTCCAAGATTATATGAAGCACCTCGTGGCGCAATTAGACTGCGGCCCACGGCCGGTCATCTTTGAGAAGCCAAAGGAAAGGAGTTACAGGCATCTGAAGGCCCTGTACGTGCGAGGTTACATCAATGGGCAGCCTGTCAACAAGATGTTGGTAGACACCGGAGCGGCAGTCAACATTATGCCATACTCCATGCTACGTCGGTTGGGACGCTCTAGCTCGGATCTGATCAAGACCAACGTAACATTGAGCGATTTCAACGGCCAAGCATCTGACGCGCAAGGTGTTCTCGAATGTGGATCCGACCGTAGGAAGAAAAACTGTCCCTACGACGTTCTTTATCGTCGACAGCAAGAGTACCTACGCCGTCCTACTAGGGAGGGATTGGATCCACGCCAATCGTTGCATTCCATCCACAATGCACCAATGCCTCGATACAAGTGGGATGGAGATGAAGTTGAAGTCGTCCGTGCGGATGATTCGGCCGAGGTTTCAACGGCCGGCATGGACATTTGGGAGACATCAGGCCAAGAGCCGCTCTCGTGTATCAATTTGAACGACCGTGAGCGCATCGACGTGACAAAGAGCGGGGTTAGGCTGGTTTTATCCACCGGCCTCGACCGTGTAACAAAAGCAAATGTCGATGGATAAACGTGGCGAGACCGATCCTTGTGATCGGCCCCAAAAGATTTGTGAAGGGACATCACAAAACCTTCACCAAGAAAGCAATGGGAGGCCGATTCTAGCGATCGGCCAAAATTATCCTCAACATCCAGTCTGCCTGGGTTCAACACATGATCCAACAGAGCCGATACCATCAATTCTCTTGACAGAATCGGCTCGGGGGGGACATAGAAGGATAAAACACGAGGAAAAGCAGTCTCATCCTTTGATGATGGATATTGGAGTATGGGGGCCGATACACAAGTCGGCCGAAAAATTCAAAAATTTTCGAGCATAGCCGATGCGCAGACATCGACTTAAGAATCAATGGAGCAGGGGGTGGATCTTCCCTTCAAGGACCCCTAGTTCCCATTCGCAAGTCTCCAAGATCGGCGGCGTTAGCGATGGGGAACGTGACATCTTCTAAGACCCCGACTAAACGCACAAGTCGTGGTAGGGGTGAGCCCGACGAAGGGAGCATATCTCTTCCAAGACCAGGAGAACCGCCGATGACTACGCCATCGGCTGCCACATTTTGACTCAGTAATCGTCACTTCCAGGAGATGTTGCGCCCAGAGTCTGGAGGGCGTCGGAAATGCGAAGACGTTCTCACCAGAAGTTGCCGCAGCCTCGCCAAAGATGATGAGCTGATCTCGATCGGCAAGGCGCAAGGATTGGACTGAAGAAGCTCGGGGGAGGGCGGCTCGCCCTGAAATTTCCTCATTCTAAAGAACCGATTTTGTTGAATCGGTTGATACTCCGTTGCGAGTTGGAAACCGAGGATGATCGACGTGATCGGCTCACTGCTATTCTCGCCCGACTGAGGCTCGGGGGGCAGCTCACCTTGAAGGTTCTCTCGTCTCCGGGAGCCGATTTCGTTGGAATCGGTTAAACTCTGCACCACAACTTACCCGAAGAATGGTGCTAATGTTGCAAAATTATCATAGCCCGCCGGATCGGCTGTATAGACCCTCGACGGAAGGAAGGTGATCGGCCGGTGGCCCCGCAGATAGCTCTCTAGGACGAGGATGAGCCCGCCCCGAAATATCAATGATCCGGGGACCGATTTGTTGGAATCGGTAGATGCGGCGCCACAGCTTGGAAGCCGGTGATGGCCCATTCTTTATCCTCGCCTTGGCCGAGGCTCTGGGGCAGCTCGCCCTCGAGGTTTAACCAATTTTGTCGAAATCGGCTCACTCTTCGTGACGGCTCGTTCGAAAGACGGTGATTATTGCGTAAGGAAGCTGCCGGAGCTGAGCGAGCAGAATTCGGAGAGGATAATGCGGCAGAAGAATGTCTGAAATTTAAAGTTAATAAGGAGACCGGACATTATTTCAGGAGTTTTGCCGCTAAGTTTAACATGCCATCTTAAGAGATCTGCATTTACAACTCCTAGGATTTGCGCGATTATGGCTTGGCCTTGTTTGACAAGGAGTTTGGGTCCGGGTGGATCTATCTCGAAATCTCTCGTGAGAGACCGATGCGATGCCATCGGCTTGTTGGGCATTGACCAGATTGGCAATCGGCAGAATCAGAACGAAGGACAATCGGCTAAATTATCATAAAGGGAATCGGCAAAATCGAGTTGGGGAATTTCTTCATTAATAAGCCGATTTCTTACATAGAAGAGCTGATTGCTCTCAAAAGGAAATACTAGGGGGATACATTGCCCCGTCCGCTACCGCCGGCCCTATGCTAAGACCCTATCTAGGGGCCGCTGCCGCCTCGTCGTCGCCGCCGCCGTCATCGCCACCGGCCGGCGCTGCTCCCTACCGGCTCGTCATCGCTGCTTCCGCCGGCCGCCGGCAGGACCCTCGTCGTCTTCATCCTCTTCGTCGCCGTCGCCGTCACCGTCGACGTCGCCGAGGTTCCCGGCCGGAGGTGGCGGCGTTTGGCCGGCGGCTCGTCGGAGGAGCTGTCTTCGTCCTCCTCCTCCTCTTCCTCCTCCTTCACCTCCTCGGAAGTGGTGAAGTCTGCCCAGAGATGCGATCGTCATCGCTCTCCTCCTCCGGCTCCCCGTCAGCAAGGAAGCGGAGGTCGCTCTCCCCGTCGGTCAGGGATTTGTCATCCTCGGACCTGACGGAGGAGTCGTGGTCCTCTTTGTCCCACTTCGTTGGGGCGAGGATGTCGTACGCCGCTTGCGTACCCCACGAAGGCGTCGACTCTCGGATGGGAGAGGACACGTGGGAAAGATCTGATGAAGAAGAAGAGGAAGAGGAAGAAGACATGGTTGCAGGGGAGGGGTTTTTTTTTTTGGAGTGCTAATGCGGAAGGGGTGAAGGGGAGAACTGTTCGATGCGGTTAAATAAAAGGAGTTGGGGGTTTTAATTTTCGAGCAGTTCCCGAGGACATGGTGCCAAAACTGTCAAATCGTGCAGAGAAGTTGGGAAGGCAAGTCGTCATGATGAAGCATGCTGCGACAGTTCTGCCCTGCCATGACACGACCCCTCGGAGGAAAAAACAGAGTGGTTTTGAAATTATCAGTACCAAAACCAGGGGGGCATGTGTTATCACCAGAATTTGACCAAGTCAGAGGTGGGCCGCGATCAAGATGGACGTGAAGAATATATGTATAGGAGTAATACGTGGATCGGCCTTTTATACCAAGTTGGGCTTAATTGCCCGTGTATCTGTAACATATTAGATCGCATCTTAGTTTAGAAATAGAATCTTACTCGTGCACGGTTTAGTGCACGCCCACATTAGAAAGTCCGCTCGGACTATAAATATGTACCTAGGGTTTATGGAATAAACAACAACCAACGTTCAACCACAAACAAATCTTGGCGCATCGCCAACTCCTTCGTCTCGAGGGTTTCTACCGGTAAGCATCATGCTGCCTAGATCGCATCTTGCGATCTAGGCAGCACAAGCCTGCCTACGTTGTTCACGCGTTGCTCGTATCGAAGCCTTTTTGATGGCGAGCAACGTAGTTATCTTAGACATGTTAGGGTTGGCATTGTTCTTCATATTACATGCTTTCGTAGTGCAACCCTTGCATGTCTAGCCGCCCTTACGCCTATCTTAGGCGTAGGGGCGGCACCCCGCTTGATCATAGTTTAGTAGATCTGATCCGTTACGATTGCTCCTTGTTTCTACAAGTGTCGTCGTGGTGAACGAGCAGATGCCATAGGATGGCTTAAGTTGGGGCCGAATGGACGTATGAGGATTCGGGGGAGGGTTTGCGATTAGATGGGAAGAACTTCCGGATGCTTTCCTCAAGAACACAACCAAAGGCCGGTATGCAAGAAGAGAGACAAGAGGAAGAACTCTTTACTAGATCGCTAGCTTCATTGATCTCAACATGGTTACAAGTTTCTCAAGCATACGGATCTCTCTATGGTCTCGCTACGTGCCCGTGAAGAAGGGCTGCCCCTCTCCTTATATAGGGGAGAGGGTGGCTTACACCGGAAGAAACCCTAATGGCATCTTTGACTAGACAAACTACTTTACAAAGCTACTTTAATCATAGATGACACCGGAGTCCTCTTTAATCGTGGGCGCTGACGTTCTCCGGCTTCTTTGACCGTCACTCTTCTCTTTATCGTCAGCCCTTCGTCAAAAGTTACTTTGCTTAGCTCATCTTTGTCTTCTAGCTCCGGAGAGAATCTTTGACCAGTCCTGCCGATAGGCTCTCCTTTCCGGTACCTTCTTTACCGGGTTCCGGTATACCCCTCTTGGGGATACCGGCTTAGCTCCACTTAGCTAAACTCTTAACCTCAGGTTCCGGTATAAACATTAAACCGGTATCTTGATGGCACATGCCATCCGGTTTGGCATGCCTTTGGCATACCGGGGTCATCCCCCCAACATTAGTCCCCGAGCTGGTATAGCCCGGAGGATTCTATCCTACAGGCCATGCCAGGTTCTCATTTTCCTCGGATACCGGTTTAAATACTCATGTCATGAGCCTAGTTCCGGCACCTTTACCCTTGTTCTTTTTCTTCTCTTTGCAAAGCTCGTTCCGGCATCTCTATTGTCCGGTATCATGTGTCTTTATTGCTTCCTCGGCGAAGTCGAGAATATCTCGGGCCCCGCGCCTGACAGAGACATGCGCACTGTGACTGACGCGCCAGTGTCAGGGGTCACTTCCCTTCGACTCCCGCGCGCTCATTTAATGCATCGCAGCTGATCCCACTACCTCTTCGGGATCCCGTGTGCGCCTCCGTGTGGCTCCGTGTTTCTTCGCGTGTACTCCCTCGCCACGTGGCGGCCCAAGGCGCGAACCGTCGTGGGCCGCGAGGCGAACCGCCGCGGCCCAGCGGTTCCCTGCCCACTTTCTCTCTCTTATATAAACGCAACTGCCCGTTCCTCTTCATCTTCTTCGCATTCTCCTCCTTCGCGCACAGAGCTCCAAGCCTTTGCGCCACCGCCGTTCTCCGTCCGCCGTCGCTCGTTCAAGCTCCGGCGCCCGGCGAGCTCACGCCGCGCCCTCGTTGGACTTCGCCGTGCGGAGATCTTCGGCAGCAACTCCGTCGTGCCCGCCGCATTCGCGTTTCTTCGCGAGCTTCTCCGCCTCGCCGCCGACGGTGCTCTCCGGCGGCCGCAGGTCCGCTCCGCCGCCAGCAAACGACTCCCTCAGCGGACTCCGCCGCTTAAGGTTGGTACCAATCTCGCTTCACTTGTCCTCTGGTTGCTTTCCAGCATCTTGGGTGTTTAGTGTTCTTATTTCCTCTTTTTCCTTGGTTTTCTTCTTACTCGTAGATCTTCACGCGGGGTTCAAGTCTGGGATTCTTGTTTTTTCGCCTCTCCTCGCAATGTCTGGCGAGGAGTCCACCTCCGCATCTTCTTCTTCCCTTTCTCTCCAGCGCCGTAGACCCTCTCCCGGCGAATCCACGGCTTCTGATCCGATGGAAACCGATTCCGGCAATCAGCAGGAATCCGGTAGCCACCAAGAGTCCGGTGGCCCCCTAGAATCCGGTAGCTTTAGCCAAGCTTCCGGTAGCGCAACCTCCAGCAGCTCCAGCCAATCTTCCGGCGAGGAGCCTTCCCCAATCACCCGCGGAGCCTGGATGGGTTCCAGTGTCACCCAATTCGAAATTGATTGGTTATACCGGTCTCGACGGATTCCGGAAGGAGTTTCTTGCCGGATTCCGGATGACGAAATCGAACCGGATCCTGAAGATGACGAATACGTTGTCTTTCTAGCTCACTTTGAGCGTGGCTTCGGCCTTCCTCGCCTCTCCCTTTTTCCGCTCCTTCTTAGATTTTTACAAACTCCAACCTCACCACCTTCCCGGCAACGCCATTTTCTACCTCTCTTGCTACGCCACCTTCATGGAGGCCTATATCGGCATTCGTCCCACTCGTGAGACGTTTGCTCGCTTCTTTGCTCTTCGGATTAACTCCGTTCAGTGGCAAGGATATTCCTAAACCCAAGCCCCCGTTCAGTGCGGGTCTTGCATTATCGGCTCCCGTCAAGGGAGCCCCTTTTTAAGTTTTCCGGCCTCGAATCTTGCCGGTTGTGGCAAGGGACTTTCTTCTACGTGAAGAATACCGGCCGCGCCGATCTCATCGATCTTCCTCCCTTCGAAGCGGGGCCCCCAGCAGGACCAACCGGAGCTACAACCCGAAGTCGGATCATGCTCGAAACCAGCCGGTGGTACGCTTCTTGACCTCTTTGAAGAAGGAGACCAAGATCTGCTCGGATGACATCATCCGCACTTTCATTTCGCGCCGGGTGCTTCCTCTAAAGCGCCGCGCACATAGGATGAGCGAGATGTATGGCCCAGGCGATCCTACCAAGATCACAGGCCATCCTCTTAGCAAAAGGGATGTTGTTCGCAAGGCTAAGCAGCATTTGCCAAACCGCTATGCCCTCCGATTGGGAATGGGGCCTCCTTCCCCTATGCACCGACAACCCTCCGACCCAGAAGTAAGGGACTACGCGACAGGAGTTGTCTCCGACCGGTAGCTTTCTGCTCTTGCTAATCTTGCTTTTTCCCGTTTCGTGCCAAGGACCGCTTCCCCTCATCGGCGCAGCGGCGTGGACCTTGCCAGCCTCGCGCCCTCGACTCCTTTGATCCGGATCCTTATATTTTCTGGAAGGACTTGAAGATGGGCAAGGTTCCGGCAGCGCATCTTGGCCGGTCTCCGCCGAAGCCCACCGGGTCTGCTGACGACCTTGCCACGCTTGAGGTATTTTTCTTTCCGGTTTCTTTTACCTTTCCGTTATCGTTTTCCTGTGAATTGGTTCTTATCCAAACTTAACTCACAGATCCATGAGCGCGTGGCGCCCCTGCGCGCCGAGGCCGGCTCCGAGTTCGTGGACAAGCTTATGGCCCAGGGCCAGAAGAACAAGCAGCCGGCATCCGATGCCGGTGCCGCCCGTGCCCGCCCCTCCAAGCGCTTCCGGACCGAGCCTCGTGGGGAGAAGCAGGTGGGCATGCGTCGCTACGGGCGCAAGGCGATGCCGACCTCTTCCGGGTAAGTTACTCGTTTTCCGCCAAATTCTCTTTTTTGCCAAGAGTTTTTTCCGGTTTCCCTCTTCCAACCGTCTTTCTTTCTTTTTCTCAGCCCTCGCGCTCAAGCTTGGCCCAAGGCCATCGGGCTCGAAGATTCTACAAGGACTTCAACCCCTCCTCCTCACTCAAGCCCGGCACCACCTGGTGCCGGCAACATCTCTGCCTCCCTTTCGGGGGGCACAACAAATTCGGGGCGTGCGGCCCCTTCACCGTCAGATCACCGCACGGAGGAGGATTCTTCCTTCCCTCCAGAGACCCAAGACACCGGCGCCAGCAACATCGGCGCCGGCGAAGAAGAAATCGCCGGGCGGGCGGAGCCTCCAGCCTCCTCCCGTCCTTGAAAAACAACAACTTCCGCGCCGGAATCTTCCGCGCCGGAAGGTTCCAGAACGGGTGATGCACCCAGCGCTCCTCCGTCTCCACGCTCCCTCCTGATGCCGCCGCCAGGTGCTCCTCGCGCCAAAGCCCTCGGGGCCACTTCTGCCGCCGCGCCGCCCAAGACCTCCAAGCTCGTCAAGGGGAAGGCGACGGCCTCCAGCGCTTCCTCCGGCGGCCGGCAGCCCTTGGTGCTGCACGTCGCCAAGGCCGCCAAAGATGCCGCCGCGAAGCCCACCGGCCTCCTTGGCCGCATTACGGAGTTCAAGCGCCAAGGCCGAGACTTGGGGCACCTTCTGCCCTACGCCCGTAAGTGGAACGCCGCGGACATAAGTCCGGCGACCCGCGGCTCGGGCAAGGATAGGCTACCGGCTCCCGATCCTGCCGGGGACCGGTCGTCCGAGGAGCACTTCATGCGGCTCCGCAATGCCGTGAAAGAGCTCGACAGCGCGTGGTATGATGCCACGAACAACTTGATGGTACGTTTTGCTAACTTGTCTCAATTTTTACCGGTTTCTTCGTTTCCGGCTTGGTCTTATCTTTTCTTTGGTTTCATGCCGGTTTCTCTCTTGTCTATCTTCCCAGTCCCCGAGTTTTGTGGTGAGAGCGCAGCTCTTAGTACAAAACTTAAATTAAAAACTTAGCATGAAACCGGCACTGCCAGTCCTCGAGCTCATGTTAAGAACTTTGTTCTTATCACAAAACTTAACTTAAAACTTAGCGCAAAACCGGCACTGCCAGTCCCCGAGTTTCGGGTTAAGAACCTTGTTCTTAGCGCAAAACTTAACTTAAAATCTTAACGGAAAACCGGCACTGCCAGTCCCCGAGTTTCGGGTTAAGAACCTTGTTCTTAGCGCAAAACTTAACTTAAAATCTTAACGCAAAACCGGCACTGCCAGTCCCCGAGTTTCGGGTTAAGAACCTTGTTCTTAGCGCAAAACTTAACTTAAAACTTAGCGCAAAACCGGACGCCCCCGAGTTTCGGGTTAAGAACCTTGTTCTTAGCGCAAAACTTAACTTAAAATCTTCTTTTCCTTGAACAGCTCACGGCCGACGCTCGGAAGGCCCTCTTCGAGGAGCTTCTATGGGAGCATCGGGAGCTCGCCGAGGCACACGACAAGTGCCAAGGTAAATTTTCGTTTTGCCGGCATCTTTCTTTCCGGAAACCTTTCCCTCCTAACATTCGCAATTTCTGCTTAACAGTGGTTCCGGAAGCTTCCATCGATGCTCTCAAGGAGCAGCTGGCTACCGCCCAACGTATGATTCTTTCCTTGGTTTCTTTTCCATTTTTACTAGTATAACCTTGTTAACACTTTCTTTTCCGGTTACAGGGGAGAAGGACCAGCTCATCCGGCAGCACAAGGAGGAGTTGGACGCCCTCCAGACCAGCCACCGGGAGCTCAAGACCCAGCTCATCCAACTGGGGCTTGACCATGCCAAGGCCTTCGAAGCCGCTGCAGCTGACGCGGCGGCCAAGATGGAGGAGGCATTGGAGGACGCCAGCAACGCCAACGTGGTGCTGCTGGCTGAGCTGGGAGGAGGCGGCCAAGGCCCGGAAGGCTGCCGAGGAGAAGGCCGCGCGGCTGGAGGAGGAGCATAAGGAATGCGATCGCCTGATCCCGCGACCGACGCCCTCGCCTATCGTAAGTTCTTTTATCTTTTTCTTCCGGACTCTTTTTCTTCCGGACTCTTTTCTTTCCGGTCTCGTTTTCTTCCGGACTCTTTTCTTTCCGGTCTCTTTTTCTTCCAAACTCTCTTCCTTAACCTTTTTCTTTCTTCGCACAGGCCTCTTTCCGGACTCGCAGAGGTACGCCGTCAAGAAGGTTGACGCGCAGCGCAAGGACAAAGGCCAAGCGGATCTTACCGTGCCATGGACGCCCAAGGACCATCTGGTCGCGCTTAACGCGCGGGTGTCCCATATGCGCTGCATAGACCGCAATCTTTCGGACATCCCTGATGTAGCTACCCAGCTATACAGGACTTTATGGCCTGGCGAGGAGGTGCCGGACACCTTCTCCCTCATCAGCGATCGCCTCAAGGGTGCCGGCAGGAGGATCCGCGAGTGGCAGTGCTCGCTGCCCGCGCCGGAGCTGACTCCGCCCTTCGCGTCGCCCTGCTCCCGGTACCCGGAGCTCGATCTGGACGCCCTCACCGGCGTGCGTGAAGACGCAGAAACCGATCTGGACCCGATCCTCTCCGCCAAGCGGCAGGATCGCGCGTACCGCATCGCGGAGTATGCCGACATGCGCACCTTCATCCCTCCCCCTCCTGGCGTCGAGGACTATCTGGCCGAGGAGGAGGATGAAGCCGAAGACGAGGTCCTGGACGATGCTGATGCCGGCGCTGCTCCTCCGGAAGCCCCCGCCGCGTGATTACTCTCCTTGAAGTGTTTGCCTCGCTATCCGTTTGTTGGTCCCGCTTATCTTTGAAACAATGTTCGTTAAATTCTGCCCCGGAATGCCGGGGTCTATGATGTAAAACTTTAAACCTGCTTTTGGCTGTGGTACAACATTTTCTGCCGGTGAGTTATGCCGGTAGTTAATTATCTTAAGTTTGTTTTAGCACATTGCTTTGGTTTTGCTTTTATCTTGCACTGCAAAGATTTCTCAATTGTCTCCGCATCCAATTTGATGCATACTTGGTTCTTTTGCCTTGGCTCTGCCTGCCTTCTCTGGGCGTTCTTTGGCATATGAGCACAAGGTTCTTTCACCAAACAAGCATCTTCTTGAACTTAGAAATAACTTTGAAATTTTGCAAAAACCGGTTTAACCGGGGTTAGTTAAATTTTCCGGATTGTTCTTTCCTCGCTTTCCCTCTTCGCAGTTCATGTGCTTATCTCCTACCGGTTTATCTTGCTTGCCATGAAGCCGGTTTTCGGACAGCAGCAGAGTCGAAGACTCCGGTAGGATTTAGCACACTACTAAACCGGAAAGAAAAAACATTCAATAAGCAACCGGTAAACTGAAAAAATAGACAAGTTACATGCAACTTAAGTTGGGGTAGTCCCCGAGACTCATTTGAGGTTCCGACATCTTTTATTCATAGCATATAAGGTACAAAAAGGAACTTCTTACACCACCACTTCAAGAGTAGAAAGGACGCAACAGAGCTACGTTCCATGGACGCTTGCTCTCCTCTCCGGACTTGTCCGCCTTTCCTTTTTTCCACTCCTGTGCATCAATTAGGTAGTATGCATCATTGTGAAGCACCTTGCTTACAATGAAGGGACCTTCCCAAGGTGGCAAGAGCTTATGCCGGCCTTCAGTGCGCTGCACTAGGCGAAGCACAAGATCTCCTTCCCGGAAAACTCTTGGATTGACTTTCCGGTCATGATAGCGTCTTAGGTTTTGCTGATAAATGGCTGTTCTTGCCAACGCTAGCTCTCTTGCTTCTTCTAGCAAGTCCACATCATTTTCTCCGGCCTCTTTGACCTCTTGCTCAGTATAGAGCTGTACCCTTGGTGAATCATGGATGATGTCGGTTGGTATCACCGCTTCGCTCCATAAACCATGAAGAAGGGAGTGTATCCGGTAGACCGGTTTGGGGTTGTTCTTATGCTCCACAACACTGATGGTATCTCATCAAGCCAACACCCCGGTGCTCTTTCCACTGCGTCAATGAGTCTGGGTTTGATACCGGAGAGTACCAAAGCATTCATTCTTTCCACTTGGCCGTTGCCTTGTGGGTGTGCCACCGAGCACAAATCCAACCGGATATTCTTATCCTCACATAACCTTTTGAACTCCCCTTGAGCAAAGTTGGTTCCATTGTCAGTGATGATGCTGTGCGGGTATCCATACCGCAAGATGATATCCTTCAAGAATTTCACAGCTGTATGCCCATCACACTTTGCGATAGGTTTTACTTCTAGCCATTTGGTGAACTTATCCACCATGACCAAGATGTGAGTCATGCTGCTCCTTGCAGTCTTGAATGGGCCAACCATGTCCAGGCACCAAACAGCAAATGGCCATGTCAGCGGTATTGTCTTTAAACCGGACGCCGGGGTATGATTTTGCTTGGCGTACCTCGGCACCCGTTGCATTTTCTTACCAAATCCTCGGCGTTCTCCAAAGCAGTGGGCCAATAGAACCCATGCCGGAATACTTTTGCTACTAGCGCCCTTGACGAAGCATGATGCCCACATTCTCCTTGGTGAATTTCCTCAAGCATTTCTTTCCCTTCCTCCGGTTCCACACATCTTTGAAGGACACCGGTAACGCTTCTCTTGTACACCTCACCATTGATGAATGTGTATGCTTTGGCATCCTTCTGTACGTATGGTGATATCTATCGCCCATTTCGCATTCGACGTGGCGTCTTTGTTGCACATGATGTCGAGATTGGTGCTTCGTTCACCACCTTCATAGGATGTTCCTCAAGTAGTGTTTGAGCTTGGTGGCGACCATAAATACGCCATAGGTCATTTTCGGAAGTGCGGGTAGTTTTCATTGAGAGCGAGAGCACTTCGCTCGGTAGTATCCGGCCTCGGACGGTTTTTCCTTCCTCTTCTCTTTCTACTACCACAACAACACTCACGACCCGGTTGGTTGCTGCTATGTACAACAACATGGGTTCTCTTTCCAACGGCGAAGCCAATATTGGCGCGGTAGCTAACATTGTTTTCAGCTCTTTGAACGCTGCGTCTGCCTGAGGGGTCCAGACGAACTTATCGGATTTTCTCATTAAGGCATACAATGGCAAGGCCTTTTCTCCCAACCTGCTTATGAACCGGCTTAGCGATGCCAAGCTTCCGGTAAACTTTTGTATGTCCTTCAAATCCTGTGGTATTGTCATTCTTTCGATTGCTCGGATCTTTACCGGATTGACCTCAATGCCTCGGCTCGAGACAAGGAAACCCAGCAGCTTGCCGGCAGGGACACCGAAAGTACATTTTGCCGGATTGAGTTTCATCCGGAACCTCCTTAGGTTATCAAATGTTTGCCGGAGATCATCGATCAGGGTATCTTTTACCTTAGTTTTTATCACGATGTCGTCCACATACACCTGCACATTCTTTCCGATCTGATCAAACAAGCATTTTTGCATACAGCCGGTACGTTGCACCGGCGTTGCGCAAACCAAAAGGCATAGTGATATAGCAATAAGCCCCGTGCGGGGTAATGAACGCAGTTTTTATTTGATCTTCCTTTTTCAAGGGAATCCGGTGGAAACCGGAATAGGCATCCGGGAAGGACAACAACTCACACCCAGCGGTTGAATCAATCACTTGATCGATTCGTGGCAAAGGAAAAGGGTCTCTTGGGCAAGCTTTGTTGAGGTTAGTGTAGTCGATGCACATGCGCCACACCTTCGGAGCTTTTGCCTCCAGGTTCTCATCTTTTTTCTTTTCAACCATCACCGGATTGGCCAGCCACTCTGTGTGCGTGACCTCCACAATGAATTTGGCAACAAGCAGTTTGGTTACCTCTTCTCCTATGATCTTTCTTCTATCTTCAGCGAACCGGCGCAAAGGTTGTCGCACCGGCTTGGCATCTTTCCGAACGTTCAAGGAGTGCTCAGCCAGCTCCCTCGGAACACCTACCAAATCTTCAGTTGACCAGGCAAAGATATTCCGATTCTCACGGAGGAAGCTGACGAGCGCGCTTTCCTATGCTTGATCGAGGCCGGCACCGATACGAACGGTGCGCTGTGGGTAGGCCGGATCCAGCACAATGTCCTTTGTCTCATTTGTTGGCTTGAATGCCGGAGCGCTCAGACTTGCACTCATTGCCGCTAAGCTCAGCTGTGAGGACTGAGCCAGCGCAACAGCTGTTTGCATCCTTTTCTTTTCCTCCGCGATCACCAGCGATTCCGCTAGGTTCGATCCGGCAGATGCTGTTTCCAGCGAGACCTTGTAGTTTCCCACCACAGTTAGTGGTCCACGAGGTCCCGGCATCTTCATCTTGAGGTAAGCCGTATGGGTTGAGGCCATGAAAGCTGCCAATGCCGGTCTTCCCAGCAATGCATGGTAGGGACTGTCTAGATCCACCACCTCAAACTCCAGATTTTCCACCCGGCAATTGTCACGTCCTCCAAATGCCACGTCCACCCGGACTTTTCCAACCGGTGCGCAGGACAAACCCGGAACGATTCCATGGAAGGTTGTGCGCGTTGGCTGAAGCATGTTTTCTCGTTATGCCCAGCGTATGCATGGTATGCTTGTACATGATGTTGATGCTACTGCCATTGTCTATCAGCACTTTGCTGAACTTCACTCGAGTTTGTGGCCCTTTCATGATTGGGTCCACAACAAGAGCATATCCACCCGGATTCGGCATGATCTTGGGGTGATCCTTGATCGACCAAGCAATTTCCTGGTTGGACCACTGCATGTATTTGGGCACCGCCGGCATCACGGCATTTACTTCCATGGAGCGGCGATGTAGACTTTGCCTGTCTGTCGGCTCAGTGACAAAAACAACACAGCATACATGTGGGTCTTCGTAAACATTCCGGCCTAAAGGTGGCGGTGGAGGTAGCTGGTTACCATCTTGTTCCACCCGGTTAACTTGCTGGTACTGCTGCCGGTTTGGCTGCACCGGTAGAGCATTTGGCCCGGTAGCGGCGGTGGTGGCGGCATCTGCTGCTGCCGCGGCATGTCCGGTGGTGGCATCATTGCATTGCCTCCTCGCCCTTGGGCATCTTTTACCGCCCCTTTTTCCATCAAGTACTTGGTCCAGGTACAATCCTTCGTCAGATGGTTTGACGGGTGTGCCGGATTCGGTGTGTGCCACCGGCAAGGTTGGTCCATGGCAGCTTCCATGGTGTATTTTGCGGGTTCTTGCCAGTTTCTTTTCTGGACCCAGGGTTTCTTTTCCACCCATTGTTTCTTTGGACCCGCCCATGGCTGCGATCCGGTTCTTTGCCTCTGGCTGCCGCTGGCATCAGCGTCTTCCTGCACAGCAGCAACTTGCTGCGGGCCATACCTTCGATCCGGGAAATCTTCCCTCCTCTTGTTGTTCCGGTTGTCCCGGTGTTGCTCTTGGCGTAGCTGTTCCGGTTCAGGTTGCATTGCCGGCTGCGTTGGGTCTCCCAACGCATAGTTATCCGCCACACGTATCATCTCTGCCAACGTTGTCGGCATGTTCCGCTGCAGCCTTTGCCACAACGGCGAACCTCTTTTGCACCCACTGCTGAACCAAGCAATGGCCTGCGCCTCGATTACTCCTTCGCAAGAGTTCCTTATGGTGTTCCACCGGGCCAGATAATCCCGGTCTGTTTCGTTCGGGCGCTGCAGACACAGAGCAAGTTGCTGCGGCCTGTTTGGCCTCTGATAGGTACTGCTGAAATTGCTCACAAAAGCCTCCTCAAAATCCAGCCAGCCATTTATGCTTCCTGCCGGCAAGTTGTTTAGCCAGATTCTTGCCGGTCCAACCCGAAACGACGGTATGATCCTCACGGCCCAACGCCGGTTTCCTCCTCCGGCTACGGTTCCTCCGCCTCCTGCGACGTATACCGCGGTCACGTAATCCGCGAGCCAATCTTCCGGCTTCGTAGTGCCATCGTATGTTTTTGTGTCACGGGGCAACGTGAAGTTGCGAACCGGTGGTTTTTCTCTCATGATTCTTGGGCCAAAGCATTTTGGACCAGGAGGACCTTCCTCCTCGATCATTTCGACAAGTATACTCTATCCGGACGGTGCCTCGCATCCCGTTCCGGTAAGTATCTCTCTCCCAAGCGTTCTCCCAAAGGGTTCCGGTATGCTTGCCGGTCTGTTAGAATCGGCTTCATCGTAACGTTCCGGTGCCGCGGCCCTTGCCTGCCGGTACCTTGGTGGAGGCATCTCTTCCTCATCTTCATCATACGCTGCCCTTGCAGCCGGATAGTTTTGCCCGGTTTCATGTTTACCGGCATGTTTGTTTCCGGCATACCCTTCTCTGGCGTAGCCTCGCTCTGCCCCTTGGCTTTTTCTACCGGCATCGTGTTGCCCGGCTTTCTGTTTACCGGCAAGGACCGGATCATACACAGTCATCTGCCGTGCGTTCACTTCTTTTTCTTTTCTTCTGTCCGGATGGGGGGACGAGGCCTGCCCCTGGGACTTGCTTCCGGCATTCTTTGTTGAACGCGCGGATTTCGAGGCTATAGCCTTGTTCAGCTTAACCAGCTGCTCAGCGTTCTGCTGCTCTACAGCATCTAGCAGCTCTCTGACACGCTCTTGTTGCTTTGCCAGAGCCTCTCCGGTAAGCGAATCACACAGATCTACGGCAGCCTTAGCAGCTTTTATTGTTTTATCCGGACTGCTGTACTTAGGTTTCTCTACAATGCTAACGGATGCAGAGGTACTTTTGCCGGTAAGAACTTCCTTACGCAAATCCCGATCTAGATTGCGAGCCTTTAGCCGGTTTTCCGGTATCCTAGCAGCATGAGCGCTAACGAAGCAAAGCCATGGGCAGCGTTATACTCACGTACGGTTAGGTTCAGCTCGCGCTGCGCCTTGACGACGTCTTTGCCGCTCTCGAGTATCCTCGGGCGCTGCGCCTCCGGCTCCGCTTGAGCCGGCTGCCGGGTCGATGTTCCGCGCGATGGGGGTCGCCAGCGCGTTCATCGCCGTTTGGAGAGGCGTTGCCGGTGGCGCGGATGATGCTCCCGCTGCGCCTGCGTCGCGCTCCAGCGGTGGCTTAGCCGCACGGGTCGAAACCGCGCGACCAGCACCTTCGGCCTCAACCTCCTTTCCTGCACCAGCCACACCAGTCATCATTACCTCGACGCTGCCGGGCGCGCGACCAGCGCAGAGCCATCTTGGCGGGTCCGGTGCCACCAGCACCGGCGAGAGGCGCTGGCGCACGGGGACGGTGCCGAAGTAGATGCGGTGGCTGCCGAACTCGATGACGCGGCCGTTCTTGGGGAAGATGCCGCCGTTGGCGAAGCAGCCCGCGTTGTCGTTGATGAAATCGATGGAGTAGAAGCTCTGCACAAGCGCAGACACCGTCCGCTCGCCGGCGAACTCGAGGAGGCCCGCCCGAATGTGTACTCCAGCATGCGCCACTTCATGCCCCACGGTGGGCGCCAACTGTCGTCGTGGTGAACGAGCAGATGCCATAGGATGGCTTAAGTTGGGGCCGAATGGACGTATGAGGATTCGGGGGAGGGTTTGCGATTAGATGGGAAGAACTTCCGGATGCTTTCCTCAAGAACACAACCAAAGGCCGGTATGCAAGAAGAGAGACAAGAGGAAGAACTCTTTACTAGATCGCTAGCTTCATTGATCTCAACATGGTTACAAGTTTCTCAGTACACAGATCTCTCTATGGTCTCGCTACGTGCCCGTGAAGAAGGGCTGCCCCCTCTCCTTATATAGGGGAGAGGGTGGCTTACACTGGAAGAAACCCTAATGGCATCTTTGACTAGACAAACTACTTTACAAAGCTACTTTAATCATAGATGACACCGGAGTCCTCTTTAATCAGGGCGCCGACGTCCTCCGGCTTCTTTGACCGTCACCCTTCTCTTTATCGTCGGCCCTTCGTCAAAAGTCTACTTTGCTTAGCTCATCTTTGTCTTCTAGCTCGGAGAGAATCTTTGACCAGTCCTGCCGACAGGCTCTCCTTTCCGGTATCTTCTTTACCGGGTTCCGGTATACCCCTCTTGGGGATACCGGCTTAGCTCCACTTAGCTAAACTCTTAACCTCAGGTTCCGGTATAAACATTAAACCGGTATCTTGATGGCACATGCCATCCGGTTTGGCATGCCTTTGGCATACCGGGGGTCATCCCCCCAACAACAAGGATTAGTTTAATATCTGCAATAGTTAGGCCTTACAAAGGGGGGAGGATCCAGCGGCACGTAGGGTGTCGTTCGTTGGCCCTAAGCAGGATGTTCCGAGGATCAACCTCGTGTTGGTTTTTAGGCCTTGTTTAGGATCGGCTTACGATCGCCGTGCGTGGCCGCGAGGCCCAACCTGGAGTAGGACGATCCGATTATGCGGTGAAAACCCCACATCGTCGTAGATCTCATTAGCTTTACCTTGATCAAGCAGGACCACCATATATTCGGACAACTCGTCTAAATCATGGGTGGATCGGCTCTTTGAGCCGATTCACGGGATAACCTGAGAGCCGATTGAGGCTCGTATTTAACGTTTACGTGTGTGCCCTGCAGGAAACTAAGCGAGGCATCATCCACACCTTCCTGACCAGGTATAGGTCAGGTGGCACGCCCTTGTGATAAACATCGGTGCGTGCGACCAGAAGGCTTTGCGGGCCGTCGCTCAGAGGGACTAGGGCCAGCCGCAGCCCTAGTTGTTCCCGGCTCTACGGTGTTGCCCGTCTCTGCCCGCCAGTGGGTTTCTGACGTCAACACCCGGACGCCGCGGCCATCCGTTTTTGGGATGGGTCCGCGCGCTGGGCCGCGTTTTTGTCCGGTTGGACCCATCCGGACGCGGGCGCGGTTTGGGTCGCCACGTTGAAGATGCCCTAAGATCCAATCAGCTGACTATAAAAAATAAAGTATTACTCGAATCGGAAAAGTTCAAACATATTTAACATACAAACATACAAACAAGAACAAATTTAAAAATAAATAAACTATAAACTTATTCTTGGCCTTCTTGTTAGAAGGCCTTGCCTCATCGTCCTCACTCATGCGCCTCTTGCTTGTAACCTCCTCGTCGGAAGAGGAACTGGCGGACGACGCGTCCGTGGAGGAGTTGGAGTCGGACGAAGTGTCGTCTTCGTCATCGTCATCGGTGAACGGACGACGACGCGCCGCCCGCGCCTACGCCCTTGCCCGGGCCCTGGCCTCCTTCCTTGTCGCCGCCTTGTCGTCCGCCGCCTCCTGCGCCTCCAGCTGGGCGAACCTGGCGTCGGAGTCCTCCTCCTCCTCGTCCTCACCGTCGCTGCCAGCGGCGCCTCCGTCTTCCTCCTGGCCGTCGCTGGCATCGACGCCTCCGTCCTCCTCCTCCGCACTCGGTGTGGAGGTAGGGTCGCTGGGCGTGGATCCTAGATCGCTTGTCGTCGCAGGGGATTCCCACCAATGCAGCCATCCCGGCAGCTTGCCCTCGCTCTTCGAGTCCGACGGCAGGGTGTAGTCGCTCATGGCGTCTGGGTAGCCGATGTTGGAGAACAAGAAGAAGAAGAAGAAGCAGGCACAGGGGTTATATTCTGGGGTTATATTCTGCAGGGATTAAATGGCGGCGCGTATAACGAAGAGGTCTGTGGTTGCTTTTCCGCGGTTCGGCGCTCCATTCCGGCGGTTGGCGGGTTGATCGGCGCGGTTGCCACTCCGGCGGTTGACATTGGCGCGCTTGTTGTGCTTTAATTCGAGGCTGATCGAACCAGGGTCGCTGCCAGGCGGGCCCGTGGGGAAAGCGAGTGAACGCTAGGCGCGACCGCGCAGCGTCCGCGGAGATGCAAACGTGTCGCATATTTGCGCCGCGTTTGCATCGAGGCGGACGCCCCGGACACGATGCGTTGCCCCGCTGGAGCAGGGTGCAGACGCATTTCCGGTCCGCGCGGACGCAAACGGTCGCACAACATTTGTTTGCGTCGCCCCGTTGGAGATGCTCTTAGTTGGAGGTGGGAGAATAGGAGAGAGAATGTAAGTGGGCTCTTATTCAAAAGCTAGCTCTAGCACGTCCTCCTATGCACTTTATGATAGTGAAAGGTGGGCCAAATTTTAATAAAGTATTGTAGTACATCTTTAAACTCAACTATTATACATGGTGGCTATAAGTTAGCTACAATCCACTATGGCCCGCAGCTGGCTACACTATTATTCTGGCTCTCAAGAAAACAACGTGCGAGTGTCCAGAGTCAGATCGAATGAATAGGAGACGCCGTTTGGTGGTGTCAATTTCAGACCGCGTCTAGAGCTTTTTTAAGAAATAATAATATTTTATATATGATTCAATCGCTTATATAGAAGGAAATAGAAGTAAAACATTGCGATCATCATCAAATACCTTCACCGTATTTAAACTAGAGGCTTTTGGGTATCGTCATTGTCGCCGCCGTGCACTTTCGTCGATGCTCTCGTAGTGCATGCGGCACAAATCGTGTCGTCCAACACGTGAAGCTCGCCATCGTCTTCATACCTTACATATGGCCTTGCTCGTCGAATAAGACCTCGATGGGCCACTCGCAAAAACCACAGCTAGCTTCCTGCAACTGCACCTCGGCTGGTTCCTGGGCATTGAGAAATCACGCGAACTTCTCTGGGGGCCTCTTATTGCCAAACGGGTCTTCAATGAAGAGGATGGAGAATTTTATGTCGTGGAAGTGCGGCGGCGGTGACCACGGCGACCCCTACCCCTGCCCTGATGGCGGTGGCCGCGACCATGGACCCTAGAACCCGCCATGGAGCGCGTAGGCGTTGCTAGGATTGTGGATGGGGTTGTGCTAAGGTTATGGATGGGCGGCGCTAGGGTTGTGTGATGAGGGGGCGAACACCCCAAATTATACGATGGGGGCAGGCTATGAGGCGGTGGTAAAGGCTGGGGCGCATGGCCATGTGCGACGAGACGTAGACGCCTAGGAAAACTACAACGTCGCACTGAGACATGTGCGGCAATTTATTTTACGTGGCTTGACTAAAGATAGGACACGGACTTAAGCCAACGATACGTCGCATGACAATCATGTGTTACTGATGCGATGTGTCTACCACTCGCCCCGCATCTTCGTGTTGTGTGCGGCGCTCCCGCAATGACCCGTGTGTAGCAGAGGCGGGCTCAGGGTGCCGGGCACTCTATTGGGTCGCTTCGAACCGAATCGATATTTGGGGCACGCAGCTGAGGGCAGTAAATTATCCGATGCGCCTAAAATCGCTTTGAGGACGCGACTAGAGATGCTCTAAAACTAGACCCAATGGGGTATGTTAACCGGTATCGCAGAATCCAGATCATTAAAAGCGTTGAAGTTGCGGCCAATTAAAGAAAAGAGAGGGGTTTACGGTAATAAGAGTGGATACCGTAACATGACGCTTGTCACGAGAAACTTAATTGCCGTATCGATCTTGTGCACCATGCAGTCTCCAGCTTTCCCTTTCCTCGCCTACGTCCCCCTCCTAGGATCACCGCGGTGACCCAACACACCACTGCATGTTGTGATGCGTGGTTTTGATATAGCACTCATAAAGTACCGTTTCATAAATATTATATCCCTCGAAGTGATACAATAGAAATATTGTGGGTCCAAAATTACACACTTAATACTACAAGCAGAAACCGTAGAAATATCGCAAGATCCTCCTCGGTCCGGTGAGGATTTACATAAGACTCGGAATCCAACTTTAGAAACTTAAATACTATTGGTACAACCACACTAAGTACCATGATAGCTCAGCACCTTATTCTATAAAGTCTGATGCTGCTCGGCTAACTATCAATGTTCATTGCACGACTTCATCTTCCAGGTTTCCTTCTCCATAGATGATGTAATAATCCATGCCTTTTATGCCTCTAGACAAGTCTGGGTCTTCATATTAGACTCCTCCTCCTCAGAATGGTTCCCGGTGGCCTCCTCCTCAATGCACTCCTAGCAAGGCTTTAAGATGTGGGATGAGTACAACGTACCTAACAAATTTAACGTTTTTTGATGCAGCCCTAGACCAAGAAGCGGTAGAGTGATGCAATTTTCATAATCATTTGTTCAAAAGATTTCTTTTATTTAGAAAAATTATATCCATCAGTCTTCACAAGTTAACTAGAACTTCATGAAGTTCATTTCTTGTAATGTTTACAGATAGTGACAAGTTATAATTTTATACACTCCCCGAATATGCATTACTTTTTCCATAAGAAATCAACATTTTTGTTGCCAACCAAACATACTTTCGTGTCCATACTTTCTCATGTATGGGACCTAGTTAGTGATCTAATTCAACCACTATCGTTCTACATGACTCCGCGCGCTTGACTTTTTGTACGTAGTTCCATCCTCGGAAAACCACTCCTCACGTTCTCCTACAATCCTCAAAGACACCATACTACCATAGTATACAACACCCCCAGGATTGGGATGGGAACGTTTCAGTCTGTTCCGAACAATTGACCAAACCAGTCCTCATACTAGGTATACAAAAGTTGTGAGGAAGGAAGAAGATTCAGCTGACTTCTCCATCCACTCCAGATCGTGTGGTTAACACGTAATATACGATGCAAGAATCACTTGATGATATTTATTATTAATTCTACCCGAATTTACCTGGGTGTAATAGAACCTCCACCATCAACTCAAACAATATTCTATCACCCACCACATAGTCATATTTATAGTAGGAAAGTAATACTTGGAAGAATGATACGAGTAGTAATTTGAAAATACTTTGATAGTAAATGATCAAGGAGATGCATAAATATTAAAGTTGCCTTGGAACTGCGAGATAATGCATTTCAATGGTTCGGCTTGACCATGGACCTCGTGTTTCTAAGAAGAAGCATGATTGTTCGATAAGACGACATTTAAAGAATAAAATTATGCTAGTAAGCATAATTATGACACGCTTCATTCGTTTAAGTTTTAATCCCTCTTCTTTGTGCGTTTTACCCAAGATTTAAATATATTAACTCAATTTTAGGGTATTCATAATTCATTTAAGGGTTAATTAGATATATGACACTGCAATAATTTCGTATTTGAGAAATGCCACTACAATTTTCATCATGCCCAATAGACTCATGGATACTTTCATGAGTGGAGCAGAGCGAGACTGGTGGATTTAGGCATGGATCTGGTTTTGGTATATTCGTCCGAACCCGCTCCATTGTCATCCTTACACACCGCATGGGAGCAGGGGCAGAATAACATTGCATGCTCAATAGAGTCATCGATTAACTTGGGGGTAAATCTTGTAGGGTTTTTCTGTAGTTCACGAACTTTTTAGACTATTAGTAGTAATTTGCTGCATCCCTGGATTTAGTTTGTGTGATTGTTTTCAAAATTATTTGTGCTAGTATTCAACAATTGCATGAACATAATTGTTGATTTGATACTTTGTTTTGGAATTTCTGCAATGTTAGTTTCATTTTCTTTTAGAAATAAATACTATTAACTTTTACTATACTCTCTGTTGGTGAATAGGAGGTACTTCTGCCTCTTGTCTTAAGTTAAACTTCTAAATGTATTCTAAAACAAAATAAAGCTTTTAAAAGTTGGTCAACTTGCTAGGGAAATCTAGCAGCATTTATGACAGTATATTAGTATCAGTAGATCCATCTTAAAATATAGTTTTATTATATATCACTTTGAGGTCATATATGTTGCTACTTCCTCCGGTTTTTATTTACTTCGTGTTATAAGTTTAATTAAAGTTAAACCATATCAAGTTTGATAAATAAATATAGAAAAATATAATAACATCCATGATACAAAATCCACATAATATAAAAATATATACTTATGCCGATTCTAATATCATTGGTTTTACGTTATAGATGTTTATATTCTTTTTCTAAATATTTGATTAAATTTTTGCTCATGCCCCTGGACTTTGACTGAACTTATAAGGCGAAGTAATTTTATTTTCTATAAAAGAAAGTTAGTCAAAGTTCCACCAAAATTTCGTGCAAAACTGGCTATCTCAGTTTTATAAATGGTTTTGCTATGTCTCCAACTGAGATTTTGTTAAGTCTAAGTCACTTACAAAAAAGTGTTTGAGTTGCACTTTTCTGCCAGAAATGTGCAACTGGATCGAGTTGCACTTTCCTTTGAACTGTAGTTACACTTTTCTGAGTTGACTGACACTTAAGAAAATCTCAGTCAACTGATACGTAGAGACACCCTTTTATAAAACTAGCTCATTGCCCATGGCCACTGTGCCCCGTGTTGCCATGGGCACGCCATGCACGGCGCAGAGCCCGGCACCCGATCTCTATGGCAGCGAGACAGCCGAGCCAAGGGTAGCGATTGTGGAAGCGGAAATACTGAAACCAAACCATGCAAGCTAGAAAGATGACCTTGTTCAAAATTTCTTCATAATCTCACGCCTGAATTTGGCTGAAAATCCACAAAATCCTTGCACAAAGAGCAAAACAGCTATATGTACCATGTAGCCTCCTCGTACCAACCTAATCTAATTGCTTTTGTTTTGCCATTATAATCTTGTTACTTCTTCTAGTGAGGAAACGTCGCCGCGAGGAACATGTCTTCCTCTGTCCCAACCCACCCGCAGCTACGGCAGCTCTCGCCGCCACGGCAGCACTGGTTCACGCCGCTGCCGGACTTCCTCGCCATCACAGCCATATTACGGGCAGCAGAGACAGCGCCGTTGACGAGCTTGACCTCGACCTGCAGCTTGGGCGCCTTGCACCCGCCGCCCAGCTCCCGTCCCACAGGCAAGAGCCTGAGCCAGCTCTCCGTGGACGCTGACTTCGTCGCCACGGCGAGTTCAGCCCGCGCCAGCACCCGCGACGACGGCCTCCCCGTCCCCAGCAACGCCGCCAGCCCGGACGCCGACATACGCGGCCTCCACCGGAGCTCGAACGCGACCTTGCTCGGCGTGGCCACGGCGGCGCCTTGGCCGTTCCCCGCCAGCTGAAAGCGCACCAGCTCGCCCCAACAAACATCGTCTCCGGGGCCACCACACGGGACTTCCCGCGTGTCCACGCGGATCCGTCGCCTTCCGTCGCCGGCCGGGACGTAGTACCTAACGAAGAGGCTGCCTTCGAGCCGCGCCTCGATGCCAGCCACCCTCACGACCTTGACGTCGAACTCCAGGCTCGGCTGCCTCCACAAGGTCGCCATGCCTGTTCTCATGTTGGCGTGCTTATCTTCTCTCGCTGAACTGAACTGGATGATGCTTTCTTGGATCGCTGCGCGGCTTATATAGGAATTCAGCGGCTCGCTGGCAAGTGGAACTACTTATGCATATCTCCGAGTGCTCAGTGGCGCGCGGCCAGCATCGAAGGGATATGCATATGCCTCATGGGCGCAGTCGCTTTAGGTCGCGACGGCAGCCATGCAAGAACCACATGGCTGAAAATGAAACGGCTCTCGCTTTCCGGAGGAGAGGGGGTCGGGCGTGGTAGTGAGTGGGGAGCTCGATCGATCGGGTGAAGCATGCTAGAATTACCCTTTGGCGCGTCAAGGGCTGGCTGACTGGCCATAGAGACGGCACCGATCTAGAGTGGGAGTGGCGGCCGGTGACTCGGCCGGAGGGCAGATGGGGACGGGCCTGCCAATGCAACAGGGCAACCTAGAACTAAGTTAATTTAGGATCACTTAATTTTATGTGTAATTTAAGTGCAACTGAAAAAATATTCAATTACATATTCATGTGCAATTGCATATCCACGTGTAATTTTCAAGTGCATAAATAACGATGCAAATGGAACGATTTTAGAGTCGATCAAAAACTAACTTAACTCTCGATTAACATAGAAGCGGCAAAAGTTTTTTTTTTAAGAGCCAAAAACTTGGCCCCATTGTATTACTGAAGAATAACAGTAATATTGAGCGTATACTCATATGAACTATTAGTACAAAGGCATGAATGCCTCTAACTCATTTTAGAGGTGAAAATGTGATAGAGCTCATGATGTGGTCTTATATCTGATATTATAATTATTGCTTCAAATGCCTCATGTATGTTAGTGGCTCGAGCTTCATGAACATGATGACCTTATCCATTGAGCTACAATTTTTTTGAGGGACGAGCAAGAGTCTAAACTTGAGAAAGTTGACGAGTGCCTTTTTAAAGCATGTTTACCTTATATTTTTGCATGTGTAGTGATAGGATTTTTGTATTTTACGGCGCTCGCGCACCTTTTATGCTTGTTTTCACAGGATCCCAAATTATGAAAGTATTGATGAATATATTATTTGGAGCTTTCATTAACGAGGGGGCTCCTCGACAATGCCCACCATGAGGGGCTTAGGGTTGACGAAATCATGTAGGTTAGCACGAGACATCGGATACCAAACGTGCAAAGAGCGAGATTAACCCAGGTTCGGGGCCCTCGATGAGGTAAACCCTTACTCCTCCTTGTCTGGTCTTGATTATGGGTGAAATCAATTACAATGGGGCAGCCGATAGACTGCGTGGTGGTGATCTCGCCGGGAGGCAAGGTTTCTAAGTTTTTTTGTATGCGTGGTTGTATGCAATTGTGAGGGTAGGATCCGGCAGGCCTTCTCCTAGCCTTTATATAGGAGGCCAGGAACCAAGAGTCTTGCACGGATTCGACTATGTTACAACAAGATCTAATCTACCATTTTCTTATTCGACGTCTCCTTGCCTTGTTCATCAAGAATCCGCCTCCTTCTATCTTTCCACCGTTGCAACCGACGTATTGGTCCATCTTGGGCCGCAGTGATTCTCATGGGCCCTTTGTTGGGCCAGAGGAGGTAGGCCAATGTCGGGTACCCGAAGGGTAATGCCCACATCAGTAGCCCCCGAGTGACTGGCCGAAGCAAGGCTTCGGGCAGGGAAAAGTTGAATCTTGTGCTTGATGAAGAGTTGAAGTTATTTTTTATCGGGTGCGCAACTAGCGCTCCCAACGGGAGTAGCCCCCGAGTCTATGGGCGGGTGCTCGCAAATGTGCATAGACTCAAGTTGTACTACTCGAGAAACCTGATGTTGATGTCGATGTTTTAGAATCATCTCCATCATCCGATGCTTTTTTAATCCATCGGGTCTTCAAAGAGTATAGGCTCGAAAGAAGACGAAGAATTGAATGTACGTAAGGGATGGAGTAACGAACCTAGTTTTACTCGATGAATTGAGACTGGTTAACTGTTGGAGCAAAATAACGTTACCCTACACAGATTCGAGTCCTCGAGCTCGAACCTGGATTGCCGGAACCTTCGGGTCCATTTTTTCTTGGATACTTTTTTAGCGACGAGGCTTCCATATTTTTATCGGGTGCGTGGCCAGCGCTCCCGATGGGAGTAGCCCCCGAGCATGTGGATTCTATCATGTATAGGCTGTAAGCAGCTGAGTCGAATATCGTAGATTTCTTCGAGTTCCGAGAATATTCAAGTGCTTCGTTACAGAGAAGCCGATGGTTTTGGTGATGTCATCAGCGATGTGGCACCGCTGTGGCGCAACTGACGGGACGTGACCTGGTGGGCCCGCCTCACATCTGCGCAGTCAGTTAGGAAATGACCGGACCTTGCACGTTGACTGATGCGTTTCCTCGATCCTCGTGCGTAGTGGAGGTAGTGGGCCGCTGGTTTCTCTCCCCTTGCGACACGTGCAGAGATAGATCTCTGCCCATTTTTAGCAGTGCGAATCTAACAGCCTAAATCCCGAGTAAATTCAATTTATAAAATGGGGGCAATGGTTAATCCGCTCCTCCCCTGTCCCATTGCTCATCTTCCTCCCTTGCTTTCTACTCTCCATTACCACTGCGCCCAAGCTCCCAAAGCACGAAGGAGAACTCTGAACGCCATGGGGAAGAAGTGGATCGCAGCGTCCTCCAGCGCCGCCGCGAGCGCCACCGGACCGAAGGCGACCGACGCCGCGCAGAAGTCCTCCGCCACCGGCAAGGATCCCTAGTGAGAATGGACAGGATCCACCATTACCAAGCGCAAGGAGAATAGGATGATGAGCCTGGGTCTGATCTCCGATGACGAGAAGGACGTCCGCTTCCCAGGTTCAGATTCTCGTCCTAAACCCCCCGTCGGATTCATTGTCATGTTCTCTGCTTTTTTGTTCCGTGGGCTGTCTCTCCGAGCCCACGAGTTCCTTCGATGCCTTCTTTTCTCCTATGGCATTCAGCTCTGGTAGCTGACGCCAAATTCGATCTTGCACCTCGCTATCTTTATCACTGTCTGCGAGGGATTCCTCGGCATTGACCCTCACTGGGCTTGTGGAAGAAAATCTTCTTCGTCAAGCGCCACAGCGGGAACAACGGACCCTATGTCATAGGAGGGGTCGGCTTCGTCTTCTAGAAGGAGGTGAACTACTTCAACTTCCCAATGAAAGAATCCATCCAATGTTGGAGGTTGAAGTAGTTCTACCTTAGGGACCGGCCAGCTTCGGGTCACCACTCTAACCTGCCGAAGTTCTCGGACGTCCTGAAAGCGACGCTGAAGAAGTCTTGGCAGAACATCTTGACTGCCGAAGAAAACCCGGTAGCTGATAAGTTATATGAAAAGGTCCTGGAGATGAAGAATGCTGGCGGCAATACAATGATCGCCACCGAGATCGTTGCTCTATCCTTGAAGCGTCGTGATACGTCCAAA